>NW_009259719.1:2342001-2362181 GCF_000687185.1 Egretta garzetta
CTGGGGCACTGCGCGGGCATGCGGAGCGGAGATGTGGGGTCCCTGCAGCCCCGTTCGCGTCCCCTGGATCCCCCCCGGGGCCCCGAGCCCGGCAGGCTCCCGCTCCAGGGGTGGCAACAGACCCTTGTCGTTAGGTTCACGGGATCTAGGAGCCATCCAGCCCCGGGTGGGCAGCGAAGGGGCATAAAGGGATGAGGTGACCCTTGAGAGGAGCCTGGCAGGACAGGTACTCTGGGGTGGGCTCTGTTCAGTGCTTGGGTGTCCCCGTTGCAGCCACCAGCGCAGCTGGTTTGGGCTCCGAGCACGACCCAATGCGTCTCTTTCCTGCCCCAGCTGGGAAGGGATGGGTCCCTGCCAGCTTTCCTGTTTGTGTTACACCCCGCCGCTCCCCAGCAGCCTGTCCCTCGCAGGGTGGGGGGCGAGGGCAGCAGCATTCCCCCAGGGGATGCCCCCATGGCTGGCAGGGGGCTGTCACCCTGCTCCCCTCCTGCCGTGACCCACCACATCCCCCCACCCTCCCGCAGGAGAGGAATGGAGGAGTATCCAGGCTGGGCAGGTCAGCTTCTGCCAGGTTCTGAGCAGCCCCAGGGCCCCTTGCAAGCCTCCCTGAGTCATGGGGCTCTGGGGGAGGTAGCAGGCAGAGCCCACCAGCGGCTTGCAGGAGCCTTTCCTCTCCGGCTGGGTTTTGCTGCAGCAGGGAAAGGGGGAGATGATGGCCTCCCAGCCTCTCCTCCAATAGGCTGTGCTGTCCTGCCCACCCTCGCACCAGGCTGGCGGTGAGAGATGCCTCCTGGAGCTGTCAGGGGACGACAACAGAGGACAGAGGCACCCATCCCTGCCCCACAGATGGGCGCAGGCAGGGCTGCCTTCAAAGCAAAGCGTGGGTGCTCCCCGGTCTGCCAGGATTAGAAAGTTGAGGGCTGGCATTGTTTTCCCAGGTCCAGAGGGGGTGGATACTAGGCAGGATTAGTCTGGCAAAGCTTCCAAATGTGCTAGAGGGGCACAATAGGACCTTGAAGAGAAGAAGCTGCACCGATGACAGGCACAAGGAGCGTCTCTCAGCAGCCTCTGCCTCCTGACGCAGGCGGGATGTGCTTGGGGCAGGTGCTGCTGCTTTGCAGCTCCGTCTCTGCCAGGATACCCTTCCCTGTGTGTCCTGGGACACCCCCAGCACCACTGGTCCTGTGGGAGGGCTCATGGGGCACAGGGCCCTCTGCAGCAGCAGGGGAGAGGAGAGGTGGTGGCGGTGGGTGATCTCGGTGCCTCTCTGCTGCCAAACAGCCCAGGTAACCCCTGCGAGTCCCTCAGGGTCTGTGCTGCCCACCACTGGCTGCAGAAAGGGGTTGAGCCCTTCCCCCCAGGGGTGTCTATTCGCGGAGTAAGAGGTACCTGTGCTGCTGGTCAGATATTTGCTTCTCCAGTTATTGGTTTTATAAATGATACTTGGCTCAAGAAGATCAAAATGCACCGTTGAATTTGGTGGGGGTCTGACAGTACCTTGGGGCAGGGTGAGCTCACCATGGCATGGAGCATCCCCCGCAGCAGTCAGCTCTTTCCCAGGGCATCTCTCCGCCACGCAAAGCCATTGCTGCCATCAGGGAGCTCCAGACTCCCCTGGGATAATGGGATGGGACAGGACATGTGTGCAGGCACTAACAGAGCCTGGAAAAAGGGGGGTGAGGGGGGCATGAAGGTAAACAGGTAATGAATGCATAGGGGTTATTTCTTCTTTTTTTTCTTTTACCAATAATTTGTGATCACAAGCAATTAGAAGTTAAACCTGGAGACTGACAAAGCCCCTGCCTTCCCAGGTTGCTGCTCCCCAGGGCTTCCCCACCCAGAGACAGCAGCGCTGCAGGGACAGCCATGTGCTCTGGTGCAGATACAGAAAGCATGGTTGCAAGGGGACTGGCAACCGGTGCGGCAGCCAGCCGGGGGGTGGCACCTCCTGCCCAAAACATGGCCTTGTGGGCATGAGTGGGGGGCACGGGCCTCCTCAGGGGGGCTGGGAGACAGGCGGGCTGGATGCGGCCCCAGCAGCAGGGAGCAGGCAGAGTATGGCCCGCGGGGTGCTTCTTCCTTGGGGCGCAAGATGATGTCCCAAGCAGGCCCTGGGCAGGGGGGAGCCTGTGCCCGTACATGGGATTTCCCGGAGTGTGCAGGCCCTTTTGTGACAGTGCAGTCATGTTCCTGCTTACCGGATTTTTGCTGAAGCCTCAGTCACTGAGGGGCAAATTTAACTGAGTAGAAAGATGTACCCGAGCAGAGCCTCAGGGGTTGGCAAACCAGTGCCTGGGGCATCTACTGCAGCGTAAGGAGCTGTTCCACCAGTGAGCTGCAGTGATTGCCCAGGCTCCTTGCTGAAACCACAGCTTCACCCAGCAGCATGAAGCACCAGCTTTTGTTCGTCTGTGATAACTTATTAGCCCTGATAACTTGTTAAGTGGCGGGGAACTTGAGCGCGTGCCATTGCCTGCCTGGCCCAGCTCCTCCAGCATGGGTCACACGTGGGCTTGGCACTGCCCTGCTCCACAGCAGCCTGGCTGTGCCCAGCAAGGCAGGTCTGTGCTCTGCTGTGGATGCACCTGAGCTGCTGGGAGAAGGCAGATGTCCACCACGGAGCCTCTGCCTTGCCCACGGCCTGTCACGTGCGATCTGAAGCACTGCAAACCAGGCTGAGAACCAAAGAGGCTCAAGGCACCTCAGGCTTCTAACCCACCTGGCCCCAGGATGGCTGGCCTGGAACAGAGGCTCCAGACCTTGTCTGGGCTCACTTTGGGGAGGCAGTGGGGGATCTCGCTGTCGGTGTGGTCTTGCGGAGCAGCCGGAGCATCCGTTAGGCTGCGTGGGGCTGGCGTGCCGTGTTTGTGAAACCCACCGTGCTTGCGGTTGACCAGAGCGCTGAAATAAGCCCGGCCGGAATTGGTGCACTGTTCTGTATCCTGATGTGGTGAGCAGCTCCGACCGGCAAGGGTGGGGGCAGCCCCACTGGGGAGACTGTTGGCAGCGGGACTGCGGGGGCTTGGCAGCACTGGCACGAGGACCGCACACAGGGCCCCGCCAGTGCCCGGAAAGCTCAGCCTGGCACTAACGGAACTGTGATAAAAATGAACGTGACCAGGACAGCGGCGTGGGGGAGATTAATGTCAGATTGTCAGAGGGGAGGAAACTAAGGCGGACAGCACTCAAACAGATACTGGAGCGTGCTGGGGGGGTGAAGGGGGTAGACGCCGCTTTTCCCAGCATTGCTGCATCTGCAGATCTGCATCCCCCCCTACAGCCTTTGAGAAGAGAGGAAGGGATGAAAAGTTTACCTGAAGCACATGCATCGTCCTTGCAATCCCTGTCCCACAAATCCTCCCACCTCTGCAGGTGGCGGACCTGCCCTTCCGTACCAGCCTGAACACTAACATTAGCAGCACTTGCTGTCTGACACGTTGCTGCACGTCTCTTGTGGGTCCCTGCCCAGGCCGGGTTTGCTGGTGTTTCCTACCAGCAAAGCTTTGACTGTGATGGGAGACCTCTTGGCTGTGAGACGTGCTTTGCCATGACTGCCTGCAGGAAGCAAGCTCCCCTCATCATTGCTATCAGCTGCTCCAGCCTTGCCAGAGAAGCCTGGTTTTTCAATGTGTCCCACACTGCCTGGTCCCCTGGTATCACCACCAGCTTCTCCGGGATCCCGCAGCTTCCAGCCATGCAGGTACAAGAGCCTCTCGGAGGCCTCCTTTGCTCCATCACCTCTGGTGACCTAGTGGTGGTTTTCTCTCCAGCCCTCCTTTCTCAGCTGCTCTGCCAGGCAATGTTCATGTCTGATGGGTCACACGCTCTTTCCCACCTGAATGAGGCAATCCATGTCCCTATCCAGCCTCCAGTGCATCACCTTCCCTCCCTGTCCCCTGCTGTGCCCTGGGCTCTTAGTACATCTCTCCCAGGGGAGCATCCAGCCCCTCAAAACCTGCCCATGCCATCACCCCAAACAAAGGTCTCAGCAGGTTAGGTCAGAGAAAAAACAGCCCCAAACCAGGGCTTAAGTAGCCACAGGAGCTGGGCTCCAATGGGGCTGTGTCCGCCCTGTTCACACTCTCGCCCTGTATCCCTCCCGCATCCTTCCCGCATGCCCCCTGTTCCTGCCCCGCATCCCTCCCTGCACGCAGAGCGTGGGGTTTGGCTCTGTGCTGACCCGGCTGAGCCAGCAAAACACCTCAAGACCCCAACCCAGGGTGGACAGAGGCGGGGGAACAAGGTTCCACCTCCAGGAGGTGCCTCCGGTTTCTCCCGGCTCCCTGCGGGCGGCCCCGGTCCCGGTGGCCCTGCGGCGGGGCCCGAGCAGCCGCAGCTCCTTCTGTTCTGCCGCAAGAAGGAGCAGGGGAACTAAAGACTTTCCCTCCCCTGGGTTGGGTGAAGAGCCAGGGAGAGGCATTTTCCAGCTCAGCCCCTCTCTAGTTTGGTTTCCTTCTCCCCTCCTGGCAGCGCGGCAGGGGGAGCGGATGGACGGGACGGCTGCCAGCACGTGTTCGTGCGCCGACCGAGCTGCTGCAAAGGCGATGCTTGCTGCTGTTTGTGAAGCTGGAGGTGGCCGGTGTGGGAGTGGGCAGTCCCAGGCACAACCAGCAGCGATGGGTAATAAAATCATCGTCTGTGAGCAGCGAACAGTAAATCTTGCAGGAGCTCAGAGCCGAGAGGCAAGTGTGTGTGGTGCCCGTCTGCCTCAGCTGCACTTGCTCCCTCACTGTATTTGTTGGACAGCCAGGGATGCTGAATGCAGGTGATGAGAATCAAGGTCCACTTGCAAGTCACTAGCAAAGAGTAAGGACAACAAATTTTGGCACTGCCTTCTTGCCGGCTCATAAAGCTGCTGTGCCAGAAGTGCCCTGTGGCATGGGTGCCTGGTGTCCTAAAGGTAGCAAAAGCTCCTGCCTGCTCTACTCCTCCAGCACGGGGGTGTCCCAAGGCCAAGGCTATGCCAAATTTTGTGGGCAGAGCTGGCCTGTGCCACCGCCTGGCCTGTGCCAGCGAAGGCAGGGGGCACTGCGGGCGCAGGAGCTGGCAGGGACAGGGTGAGCAGGGAGGGCAGGCAGGGTGCAAGCCCAGCTTGCTGCCCATGGGCTGCTCGTCCTCCTCCCGTGTTCCTGGCTCCTGCGGGATGAGCTGGCTGCTGTTCGTGCTCTGCACTTGCCCTGCGGAGGCCATGCTGCTCCCAAGAGCCAGGGTGCTCTTGGGCTGCTGGCCCAGATAAAGCAGAGAGGTTTTCACATCCTCCTGCCTGCTGGAGATGTGCAGCCTCACCTCAGGGTGAGGCTCATTTATCTGGACAACACTCCTTCAGCTCCTGCAGCTCTGTCCTGACAGCTCCTTTTCAAACAAGTCAGGTTTTATATATCCCAAACAGCAGCCCCTGCTATGGGGGACCAATTTCTCCTAACAGTGAGCTCTGTTAGGATGCTCACTCTGATGCTCTGGTTCTATTACTCCATTTTTAGCTTTAGCACGTAAGTAATTCACCTCCCCCAGTGCTGGTACTCACTTGATCCTCCATACCTGAGCTCGCACCTTGTCCCTGCTAACTACTGCTAACCCACACCATGTGGATTTGCTCTTTCAGCACCACCTCCTCAGCCCTCTCTGAATGCTTCCAGCTTGTATGATCTCCCCTGGTACCAAAGGGTTTGTCCTAGTCCTTACCGGCATGCAAGGAACAGAGGTAGGGGGGGATAGGGATGAGTCCCCTTCCACAGCAGGGTGAGGAGGGCTGTGCTTCTGTTGCACAGCCCCTGGGGGAGCCAGATGAACCAGGTGCCTGCTGGAAAACCACCCTTGGAGGAAAATCCACCCAGGGATTTTGGTGGCAAGTTGCCCATGACCCTCACCCCAAGCAGCTGGCTCTGGCTGAGGACACCAGCCTGGTTTCTAGGAGCAACATCGCCTGGAGGCTGGCCCAGAGCTCCCCACTGCCATTTCCTTCACCAGTCCCTTTTTCTCTTTGCACGACATGTTTACCAAAGAGGTGCTGAGCATTGCCTTCCTTGTCCCCACTCTGAACCGTTGCCACTCGGATGCTGCTCTGTGGGCAGTGAGCACAAAAATTTCACCCTGTGAGGGTATTTGGTAAACCAGCATCTCTGGTCTTTGGTCCAAGCCCAGCAAGCCCTGGACCACTGCAGTTTGGACCAATTCAAAAGTCAGAGGGCAAGAAGTGCCCAGGACCTTTTTGCTTGTGCATATGGCTGAGAACAGACTTGTCCTAATGACAAGCTCTGGGGCAGAGCCCTGCACAGCCGCCCAGTAGCCTTGTACAACCAGGAACTGGGAAGGATGGGGAGAGAGGACCAAGTTGTGTCTCCCAGCAGATGGATGTGGCGGGGCTGGGTGATCAGGGGCACGATGACATGGAGGCAGCTGGCAGAGCCCACGTGCCCAGGTCAATAACTTCTCTTGGTGAGGAAGGACCCAACATGACCTGTGGTGTGGCTCCTGCTTTAGCTGTGAGCTTGCTGCTTCTCTGCTGCCTACCTCCTTTCTCTCAGAGGCGTTAGGGGCAGGGCGGGTTCTCACTTTTGAGTTGTCCCATGCCATGCCAAACTCAGAGGCGTGGGATGCTCTCAGGTTGTTCTGCTCAGGTCAGCTTTCTCCAGCCCATGGCTGTCGGGTTGACGCAACTGCATCCCTGCTGGCCAAGTGATGCTCTGCATCTCGTGGCTCTGCCACGTGGGCTGCCACCACGTGCAGCCCTCGTGTCCCCGTGGAAGGAGGATGCTCCCCACTGCCCATGGAGCCCCTGGCACAGCAGCAGCTTCAGGCTGGGCACCATGCAGAGCCACGCAGGTGGCACCTACAGGGGGCATCCCCTGAGCCAAAGCTGTCAAAGCTGGCTATCGCCCACCACCGTAGGTGAGGCCCGCATGGCCCCGGCGGAGCTTCTCCAGCCGCAGCGTGCATGGCCACTGCCCTCAGGAGGAGGAGGCAGCTCAAAGGCACAACATGGGACCCAGCAAAAGATGGCAGCAGGGCTGGGTAGGGAGGACGGGGGTCCCGGTGGGCCCGCTGTGGCCCCAGTGGGGTGGTCCACCTTGACTGTGCCTCGACACCCTGGGGTGGCCCCAAAGGAGCTCCCTGGGCCCAGGGGACGTTTCCTGTTTGCTGCCCGCACTGAAGCATCGGCCCTTCAACCGCCGCCAGTCCTCCGCTTCCGGCAGGGGCTCCCGCCCGGAGCCCCCCTGCACTATCAGCTCGCCAGATGCCTTTTTCAGGATACTGTGGTAAAACTGTGCTGGGCAGGCGCTGTCATTTGGGGTTTTCTTTCGTGTCAGCCTCGAAGACAAATTGGATGAGGAGGAGCGAGAGGGGAGGAAAGAAAAAATAATATATATTTAAATAAAAAAAAAAAAGAAAAGAAAAGAAAGATGCTCTCCACCATCCTCAGCTGGGGCTGGCCTGTGTGCCAGCACAGCAATGCGGCGGCAGCAGTGAGGTGCCATGGTGGCACCCTGAGCCCCTTGGGCCCCACCAGTGCCATGGGGACCTTATCCTATCCGTCCTGACACTGCAGCCTGCTGGGACGTGGTCCTCCGGGTGCTGCCTCCCAGGGGGACATGATCCTCCTCTGGGACACAGTCCACCCTGCACTGGCAAAGGAGCAGGAGCTGTGGGAGGGGGTATGAGAGACCCCAGCACCCCTCAGCCAGCCAGCAGCCTGGGGTGACCCCAAACCAGCCGGGTGCCTCCTGGGCCACTGGTCCGCAGCCACTGGATGGTGCTGAGCAGCCACTGGACTGGGTAGACTGGGAGCCAGGCAGCCCCACTGGGGACAGCGGGAGGGAAACGGTGAAAGAGCACATGGGGAGTTCTGTCTGTCTGTCTGTGGAGCCGTGCAGGGCACTGTGCCTCGCTGCTGGGCATGGCCCGTGTACACGAGGGTGACAGACCATGGATGCTGTTTAACCTGGGAGCTCGCGAAAAAGCCCTGTGCTGGTGCAGGGTGTGCACGCGGGTGTGCGAGGGTGTGCACGTGGGTGTGCGCTCCCTGAGGCTGTAACTCAGTGGGCAGCGCTGAGGCACGGCTGCTTGCATGGTGCTGGGCATGTGCTCGGGCTCTCCCTGCCTCCCTGAGAATTGGCGGGGTCAGGTCAGCTGGAAGAGGTGTTGCTAAACGAGGTGTGCCTTTGGATGTGCTTCCTCGGGGCGTACAGAAACACGGCACCCCCCAGAGCTGACCGCAGACCTGCAGGGTTTGCTCCGAGTTAAGCCCAGTGATTTTATTTGGTTGGAGGAAAAAAAAAAAGTGGTTGGTCCCTACGGAGCAGATGGGAGGCGGCAGCACGGGGAGGGGAGACAGGGTCAATGGCACAGAAATAGTACTGGGCTATCCCCACCCACAGAGGGTGGATGGAGGGCTGGCTAGGGCTGGAGGGTGTGGGTGGGAGTTACTCTGCACCTGACTATAAAACCCGATTTTCTCTCCAGCCCCTGAGTCCGAGCATCTACTGGAGGATGGGCTGGACCTCCTTGGCCACGTCTTCAGTTCTGTAGTTTCCCTTGGAGGACTGTCAGGGAGAAGTCGAAGAGGGAGAAGTTGTTCTCTGCCTGCCCAGGACCCTCAGGAGGAGCTTGGGGTGTGGGTAGCCCCCTGGTGAGAAGGGGAGCAGTGGGGAGGCAGGGGGGAGCAGCGGGGAGGCAGGGGGGAGTTGCGTGCCACCCTGTGTGAGGCAGGTGGCTGCGCCGAGCTGGGGACCTGAAATCATGGCTGCTCGCTTTTGCCGGCAAATCTTGCATTTGTGTGGTTTCCTTTTCCTTCTTCTATGCATACTTTTTTTTCCCCTTCTCTCTTCATTTTGTTCCCTTTGCTGCAGAGGCAAATTTCAGCCCTTCCAACTTTCTGGTTCCAGACTCTGCACAGGAGTGAAACTAATCACAGAGTCCCAGCAGGGCTCAGCTTTAATTACCCGTGAGATGTTAATCTGCTGGAGGGTGTCAAGTGCTCCTTTATCTGAGCCTTCCTTTTTCTTTTCCTTCTGCTGCTCTGCAATTCCCCCAGCAGATGCCTCCCAACTCCTCACAGCCTCCTCACACTATTTTTTCTGAACAAGATCACAAGTGAACTTCCTAGCCCAGAAAAGCTTCTATGCAGAGCAGCAGAGACAAAGCCCAGTCCTTTTGCAGCTTTCAGCCCTCTCTTGAAGGCCTGGCTGTTTTCAGAGGCAGCAGGAGGATGGAGGTTGTCCTCTCCATCAGCTTGGGACTCCCCCTGCCCACAGGTCTCAGGTTTGATGGCCACAAGCATAGCTGAAGGGAAGAGGAGCCCTCATGCCTGGATTCCCCGATGGCAGTGCCTCCATCCCTGCCCAGTGCTGGCTGTGATGCTGCGGGAATCTGCTGGCTCCAGTTCCTCACGCTTGATGAGCTGCCAAGCCTGGAAGAAATGAGGGATATCCTTGGAAAGCAGCAGCTGGAGTTCAAGGAGTTCCCAAAGCCAGCCAAAAATGGTGCCAGCAAGGCCAGCCCTGGCCAAGGACCTGCTGGACTGGCCCTGGTGGCACCGGCTGAAGGATGCCCGAGCAAAGCAATCACAGCCTGAGGCAACGTGGAGGGGAGACTGAGCTCCCTGATGGCTCTGTCTATGGGGACTCTTTTGGGCTGCCCTGCAACAGCTCCTTCCGAGGAAATCCATCCTCAGCAAGCACCTTGGGACACATATCTGGCACGGGGCCACTTCTCTGCTTGTCACTGGGGTCCGAGCAGGGAGATCATTTTGAAACCTCCTTGGATACATTTATTCTTTGTAAAACCCAGCCACAAGAGAGATTTTGAGGTCAGATCCCCTTGAGCCCTCAAAGCTGAGGGGGAGGATGGCAGGAGATAGACAGCTGACTGCCTTTCTGACCTAATGACCCTCATGATTTTTCCCCCACCCCATGGATTGGAGGCTGTCCCCTTTAAATTTGTCATAGACAAACAGCTGCAGCCCTAATTGATCCATTTGCTGCCATCAGGTGCTGTTGCTCTGGTTGTCCCCCAGCTTCTGCAGTCCCTGAGCTCCTGGTAGGTGCTGTGGTTTTCCCTTCTCTTTTTCTAGTTTATTCTCAGTAGTAAATTTGCAGGAATCCAGAAATTGCTCTGGTTTCTAGGTCGCTCTGCTGCTGTGTGTTTGTTGAAGGGGTTCCCTGACATATGTGCTGCTGTGGGTTATTGTCACAGGTTGTGGAGGCCCAGATACTCCTTTTGAGGGGCTTGGCAGGGAGGCTGCATGCTTTGGGATGTGGGGTACCTGCTTGCTGTGGTTCCCAGGGTTGCTGGCACAGGGGTGCACATACAAAGTTTGGGGACCCTCTGAGGGATGAAACTCACCTTGGGGAATGTCTCCATCCTGTTTTGTAATCCAGCTGAAAAGTGTGTAGGAGCCAGAGCCTGTCTCCCCAGGGATCTCCTGCCCTCTCCAAGGACCTGTGCTGAGTCCTAGAGTGAGGATATCCCTGGGGTCCTTGCCCTGAAGTGCCCTTCCCCTGTGCATGGGCTGGCCTCAGAGGAGCAGCACTGGGGGCAGAATGGGCTCAGGGTGCACGGGGTGGGAGGCTGTGGCCACCTGGGGAGGGCAGCAGAAGGGAGGAGCAGGGAGAGGAGCAAAGCATCTCTTTTTGCAGCAG
Source organism: Egretta garzetta (assembly GCF_000687185.1). Lineage (NCBI taxonomy): Eukaryota > Metazoa > Chordata > Aves > Pelecaniformes > Ardeidae > Egretta > Egretta garzetta. Next base: position 2,352,639 of record NW_009259719.1, read on the forward strand.
CTGTTTTATTCTTGGGTTCTGGAATTGGGGCAGCTCTCCTCAGGGACCAGCGGCCTTTTTTGCTGGGGCTGGCTGCATTCATCCAGCCTATTTATAGCTGCTGTCTCCGCAGCCGTGGCTTCCATTAGCAAGCAGGATCTGAGGCTGCCCAGCAGCCACAAGGGCTGAGGTGTATGCTGATTGAGCAGAACCCCTTGGGATAGGGAGGGAAAGACACAGAGACACACCATCAGCCCCAGGGGGCTTTGACTTGATGGGCATGATCAGCTCCGCTGTGCCCTTGCGGGTCTGGGCTGCCTGGGAAGCCAGGTAGTGGTGGGACATGGGGAAAGAAGCATGGCACTGCCTTTCTTCTGCCAGGGGGAATGGAAAGTTGAGGTTATCTCTGGGATCATCAGTTTGATCCTTCTTCTCTTCCCCTAGACCTGCCTGTGTTGCCTGCCCTGGGTGCAACATGCAGCCCTCGTCTGGCTTTGGATGCCCCTGGTACCTCCCTGGGTGCTGTGCATGAATGTTTTGGCCCACTGGGTTAATGACGATTTATTTGATTTTAGCTGTTGGTCATCCCCACCCTGGGCAGGCAGGACTCATGGTGTCAGGGCTCCCAACAGCACCTGCACAGGAGAGCAGCAGGGGATCTAGGCTTGCCCACCCTTCTGCAGGCTGAGGTCTGTGGGCGCGGGAGGGAGCTGGCACCTGGCAATGTGGTGGGTGCCTGGGCTCAGGCCTGCAGCGAAACAAACCTGCTTTGGAAGCTGTGGTCTGGGACAAAGGGCTGTTCCTACCAACTGCATCCTCTGAAAAGAGAAAAACATCCCAGGAGAGGATAAGGACAACTTTTATCCAAGATAAGAAGCCCCTCCAAGATAAGAGGGGTAGTTAAGTGTCTGTGACAGAGACCTTGGCTATGCGGGCTCAGGATCGAGGGACAGACAGTGCAGGTGGCCTGGCAAGGGCTGGAAAGTGCCCAGCTACTTGCATGGGTCCAGGCACAGGGCTGGCAGGCAGCACTGGGCCGCAAGGGTTACGTTTGCCCCAAGTCTCATGCAGAACCAGCACAGGAACCGTAGCACACCCCCGCCCCCCAGCACAGCCACTTTTGGCGCTAGCATCCTCGGGGGTGGCTCAGATCGCTCTGTGGTGTAACCATGTTCCTGCCCAGTTTGTAAGCAGCCTCCAGCTCTTCGGCCGAGCGTGCTTCCTGCAGGTGGCTGTGGATGCCCAAGGGAGAGGGCTGCACCCCACTTAACCACCCCTGCCCTGCAGAAACACCCACCCACAGGCAGCTGCCTCCACCAGCAGGTCATCAGTGAGAAAGGCAGCAGAGGGACACGCCGCATGCTGCTCCTTTCTGGCCCTTTCTGTATTGGGATCTCGAACAGCTTTGGTGCACAGCTAAGCTATGCGGGGGAGACCTATATTCCAGTCCCTGCAGCCAGCTCTGGGGTGTTTAGCAGTGTGCTGAAGCAGAGGCAGAGGGGGAAAAAAAAAAAAAATCCTAGGAGACTGCAATTATCAGCGATAATGGGGTATCCAGGTGTGAGCAAGGGCCTACAGGGGCAGCACAGGGGACGCAGGGACTGTTGTCACATGCAGCAGGAAGGTATGTGGCACGCAGTGAGAGGCCAGCAGGAGGGGCTGCGTTGTGTTTTTTTTTCCCCATACGGGTGCAGGTGCACACACAGCCCTAGGCAACAAGGGCTTGGCCTTCTCCCCTGCCTGGGTCAGGGCCTTGTGTGGTGGCAGAGCTCTGCTGATGGGCGGCAGGAGTCCCCAGGGAACGGCACTGCCTGGCTGCGGGTAGGATAGGGCCACCCAGCCCCTCTGCCTCCCCCCACCCCTGCACAACATGTAAAGGCGAGGCAGCAGCAGTTTTATTTCAAAGTAGAACAAAGGTGTCTTTTTTTATTCTTTCTGGAGATGCAACATTCAGATTTGCCATGAGCGTGTCTGTGCTCAGACTGGCTGTCTGTGTGCGTTTAGTCAGGGCACAGCTATACAGGAAAAACCAAAAGCAGGAGACTGTCTTATAACCTGGCTGAGCCTCACTTCTGGTAAAGAAACCCTGTTACCCAGCCAAACAGCATGATGGCATGGTCCCTTGTACAGCACGTGTTGTGAGCAGACAGGCTCTACAGAAAAATCTAAAACCAAAAGGTACGTTCAGACATTTCACATCAACTTTTCCCCTAATTTTGCTGGGAAGGAATTTTGTCTCAAAGCATATCCACTCCCAGGCTTCTCATCTCCCTTCAGACCTCTCCCCTCCACCCGGTCACTAAACCAGAGAGTTACAGTGCATCGAGGATGTTGTCGATTTTGGTGACCAGGTCCTGGCGCTTGTTGGAATGCATCTTCTCATTCTCGATGTACGTGTCCTTCTTGAGCTTGCCAGCTACCAGCCGCTCAGCCTCAACCGAGGACTTTAGAACAAGCTCCTTGACTTGGCCATCGAGCTTCTGAATCTCACTCACCTTATGGGAGGAACAAAGGGAATATGAGAGGAGACAAAAAAATATCCCTACAGTGAAGCTAGAATAGGAGGTAAAGCTGGAGCAAAAGATGAAGTCAGTGCTAAGTGGAAACATCTCCAGTCTCTGAATGTTGCCTCCTGAGCAGTCACCTCTCTTTGGCATCACATTATGAGGAACATCTCAACAAATGGATAATTAAGCAGTGCAGATAAAGGGGCTTTGAGGACCCAGGAGCCATACTGGCAGAAGAGAGGTGCCATGACTGTTAAAGAGCATTTAATGATAGATTTTTAAAGGCTTCAAGCTAAATCACAGCTGACAGCTGGAAGCTGTGTCCCTACAGTTAATGGTGTGTGAGAAGCAGGTCTGTAATGACAAGAGCTACTCGTTGAGTCAGTAACAGATTAAGCAAGGTGGCTGTTGGTTGAATGGACCTTCGAGACTAAAGTGTCCCTCACCTGGGGTTAAGTGGCTGTTCCAGGTAAGTGATGAAATACAGTGGAGAGAGGAAAGGATAGCAGGTGTGTGCTCACTGTGCCATGGCTTTCAACATGGTACAGCGAAATATCCCCTGAGGAGCATCATGTTACCAAAATTCTGTCGGCACCAAATTCACATGTGCAAGAAAACAAGAGATGAGGGAGAAGATTTTGGTTTGGCTGGTGTCAGTAATAAAGTCAGAACTGATAACGTGTTGATAGTTTCCATTTTTTGCCTAAGTGTTGCTGCCATGAGCTCAATGAGAAGCATCAGGATTGTGTTACAAAAGCATTAATCTGTACTCGTGCAGCTGGTTCAAGGGCTGTTTAAGAAACAGCATAAGCAGCTGTTTACCAGCAGCACTTAGAGGGCTGCATAACCAAGATCACTGCAAAAAGAATAAACTGATATTTGTACCCCCAGGCAGGGATCAAGCCATTTCAAAAGTAAAGAAAAAATACACAGGCTGCAGAAACTAAACCACAAATTAAAACTCACCTAGAATACTTGATAGAGCCAAGAATAGGAGAGCTTAAAATAAATATTAGAATTTCTTACTTTATCACATAAGTCAGAGCCTTCTGTCTTCAGTTTAGACTGCAGAGAGGCTATTTCATTTGTCAGGGCCTTGTGCTCCGTCTCCAAAGCCTTTTTGCCGCTGTTCAGGGTGGAGATGTCCCGTGACTGCTTGTATTTATTCACTGCTTCATCAAAGTGACGGTACAGCCCAAGTCTCTTGTTCACTAGAGTAAGCACTTGCTCTGTGATGCAGGCAACCTTCATCCTAGCTTCAGCAGCTGGATCCTGCAAAAGGACAGAAGGGAAGATCAAAGCAGTCGTACCTTTGATCTGCATAGAGCCGTGCTTGCAGTCTGCCACAGGACTGTTACAGAAACTGCTCCCTTTCCAATTAAGTCAACTGACAGTAATTAGGCAAATGGTATAAGTACTGACTAGAGCAAACACCTTTCAGCACTCATCCTAGCCCAACAAATAGCTTAACAAAAAGTTAATGTTGCAGAAGGAGAATTGGGAACATCCCTGCTTTTCAGGGCAGGATTCCTTTTCATCCAGAAGGCAAAGCTCAGGTTAGCCTTAGCACACCAGTTCAAACCCTGCAGGAGTTATCAATGCTGAGGTAGCATTAAAACAGGGCTCCATTTAAGCATCTAGTAAAGCAAGAATTACTGGTACAAAAAACCTCCAAACTAATGCTCCCACCAGGCTCTTCATCATACAGCACCTTAGTGATGGAGAAATCCAGCCTCACATAGACGATCACAGTGAAGAACAAGATGTAAAAAGCTCCAACCACCAACAGAGGCTCCTGCAGCATCAAGATTTTGTTGAAGGTGTAATGAACCTAGAAGAGAAGTTCAAAATGCTGAGGATTGACCCGTGTTACTATGGGAGAGAGCTCCTCTCCTCAGACAGCAGCAGAACTGGCCATGCAGTCCAGCAAATACGTATTTCTGGAACCCAATACAGGTGTCTTGACTGTGCTGTTGAATAGAGGAGGCGCAACTACTCAGGCAAACCATGCAGAGAGGCCACACTCACCACAATGTCTTGGATGTGCTGCTCTACCAGGTTGCTCTTGTGTGCCACAATAACTGGACGTCCAAAAGTGTCCAGGTAAGTGTAATGAAGCTCATCTGAAGCACGATTGATTTCGTAGGGGCTGTCCACATGGATATTCCTGTGAATAAAGCCAGACAGTCCCATATGAGTCTACAGTGTTTGAGATGATGTAACCTAGGACTTGGCTGGCCAACTGTGGCCTCTAGCACAAGGCCAATTATGAAGTTTAAACAACACTCTAAAAGGAAGCAAAGCTGTGTTCCAAGGTCTCCTCCATGTGCAGTCATGGTTTTGTTTCACTGTCCTCAGGCCATTACAGCCGGCTGGAGAACTGCCACCAACACAGCATCGTCTGCAGTAATAAGCCAGGAGTAATGACACTTACTTGGCACCTTCTGGCAGGACGATCTTGACAGTCAGTGAGTCCGTAACTTGCTCATCAAACACGTGGTCGACAAACCTCATTTTCAAGGCATACTGATCACCTAAGAGAGTGCAGGCCAGAGAGTGGTTACAATTCCTCAAAGAACAGGGGGCAACCTTAAAGCTCAGCTCCTAACAGAAGCAAAAGCAGAATTCAATGGATACATTGTGCAGCAGGGGGCACTAGCTCACTCAAATATATTTTAACCAGATGTCTAGAAAAACCTGAAGGAAGCACAGAAAAGAAGGTGGATTTGCATATTCTAGAAATAATAGGTAGCAACTGTTGTTGCTAAGGTGCAGCATACCGCAGCTTTGAATTCTTTACTCTACAGCAACCACCTTTAAACACAGAGGAGAAGGTTTCTTACTGCCTTCCCCTGTGCCACCCACCGAGATTGTAGAGGTATTCATAGCTTGGCAGGTTATAACCAATGATGTAATGGGTTTTCCATCCCCCAAAAAGCGGGAAGCGGGGACGGATCTCCATCTCCACAGAGTCATCCAGGACAAGGAGGTGGCTGGTGGAGATGTTTCCGATTTCATCTCTGTAATAGACATCCTGAGCAGCAGCTGGGAGAATGGTCTGTATGGAGAGAAGCAACAGTCAGTGCATTGGCTAGGAGTTATTTCCAGTGAAACTGGCAAAACCAATAATGGCTGTTAAGCATCAAGAGCATCTCCCACGTGAGAGATGACAAAATGGCCATTCAGTAGCACCAAGTGGTAAAATTGTGCTATTATAAGCAATTGGCCACGGAAGTGGCTGCCAGCACTAAAATCACTTGGCCTCTAAATGAATGTGCTTTCTCCAGCCCAGTTTCAAATATCCCAGACAGCAAGGGATCTCATCATGCCCACCAGGACAGCAATTCCCTTTTCTCTCCAGCCTGCTGCCCTAGCTCACTGAGCTTGCTGGCCTTACAGTCAGCAAAATGAGATTTCTGTTTGGCTGCACCACCTTAGAGAATTACAACAATCAATCCTGGAGGCTTCAAGCAGTGAGAAAGGCTTTGGTTCAGATGAAAACACATAATACTTTTCACATCTGGCTAGCAGAGCCACAGCTTTAACTCTTGTTGAGTGCTTTGTGAGCAAGGAATCAATGGGTGAGTTTCCAATTAATAGTGCTCAACATCATGAGGATATGACAGAGAAGGCATCTCTGAAAATAAAGTGAGGACAGAATGAATGGCCCTCACACAGAGGAAAATGGAAAGCAGAGCTGTCAGCGCAGGGATTATGGGTTTTAGAGGGTCCCTGAGACTGGAGGGGTGGGAGTGTGGAGGAACACTGCATGCCCTGGTATATGCAGTTTGTTTGGCCAACAGATGCAATAAAGCATATAACCTCCAAAAGCTATTCCTATCTAGCATGACCCTTTTCTGAAAATAGATCAGAGCGTTAATGTTCCCTTATTACTTGGGTATGGTTACCAAAAAAAGGGCAAAGGAAAAGGACAACTGTATTTTTTTTTCCCTCTAGGAATGTAAGAAAGGGGGCAGCCACAGTAAAAAAAAAGTCAACCTTAAAAGACTTGACAGAAGAGATCCCACTGTCTGGCTGTCTCTGGTAGTCATATCTGGAGAAAGGCCCTTTCAGCACTGCTCCTGTGTGCTTTAAATCAACCGTCTCTTCAACAGCAATGTTCCCCCAGTGAGACACCTCGATGACTCTGGTCATACTGGTGATGGTCAGGAATGGACTGTTATTTTCATAGTGCACTTTCAGAGTGTCCTAACAAGGAAAAAACATAAACTATTAGACCCGAAGTAAGGAGCACCCTCGCCTTGCAATTATCTGTCTCTGTGTCCCACAGAGAAGCTTCCTTGACAGACTCTGCAGAATGGTGAAGCTGACTGCACGGGAAGGTTTGAGCCACCCCAGCCCAGTTCATGCAGTGTACTGGGTACCTGGGATGTACTTATAGGTCACACCCCTCACATCTGGCTGAGTTATAAGGGTTGAGGGGGCTAAAGAAGCAGTCTTCCCCATTGCAAATACTCCCCTGCCAGAACCATGCACAAATTGGCTTGGTTTGTTCTGTGGACACAAAGCAGCAGTCAGAGATCATGTCTGTACTAGGAGCACACGTTCCTAGCCTGCACGTAGGCTAACTCAGGCTTGACCTGCAATTCTTACACAAAAGCCTCCACTTCCCACTCTCCACCCTCTGAAATGCAGGTGCCTTGTTTGCAAGACACTCTCTGCGAGCCACAACTTCTCTGCACAGACATTTACCTGGCTGTATGGAGGAATGTCCTTGAAGGGGCCATATTCAATCACATCTTCAGTGCGGGAAGGGTTGCCCAGCTTGGTGTAACTCTCCACGTTCCTAGAGGCCAGTTTGACCCGGGTCGTTTGGGTCTTAGTGAAGTATGGCGAGTAGAAATAGTGATTTCCTTCAAAGACCACAAACTGCTTCTCGCTTTGGGTGATGTGGGTGGGGTAGGGCTGCAGGACATGTGTGAAAACCATTTCAACAGATACACGGACCTTGGCTCCTGGTGCCAAAGGAGATGGCAGCTTCACAGAGAAGAATTTGCCACTGGAAGGGAAAAGAACAGGTAAGCCAGGTGAGACCTCCCCAAGAGAGCAATCAGATCCAACCCCTGCAACATTCCCTGTGGATGGGAGCCCATACATCATGTGTGATTGGGGCCAATGTATTATTTGCTCCTCCAAGGCATACAGATGTCTTGTCCCAGAGGGTGTGCTTACTCTGGACTGGGGAAGCAGGACAGGAGGCAGCACAGGGTGAACTGTGTCCAGGCACAGTTAGAGTCAAGCACCTGGCTCCCATTTTGGAATGGTGACACACTCCCCTCCCTAGTTCTGCATTTATAAAGCATGCTTCAGCAGGGTTTTTTTCATTCTTCTCCAGATGACACGAATGATCTGAATCAGAGGAAGCATGTGCAAATGTTCAGAAGACAAATCACAAGTCACAAGCACCTGTTCCCACAAAGCCTTCATTCTCAGCTTTTTGCCCACAGGATCTGAAACTAAGGAAGGGCCAGAAAATGAGCATGGGTTTGGACTGAGGTTCTGCAGAAAGGATCAAGATTTCACCAAACCTCTAAGGATGCACCAGATAGACCAAGGTGATGAAAGAAGTGAGTGGACTTCAAGTCATGCCTGGTGGCCCAAGAGCAGGATCACGTGAGGCCTCCAGCTATGTCAGAAACCACGGCCTACCCTGGCAACTCCTCAGCAAGACTGTACTTCTGACCCACTTTACAAGCACCCTTTATTTCTCAGCTCTCGAGGCTCAGAAATCACCTGCCTGCCCAGTATTGCAGTGTATGCACAATATCCCAAGCTTGTCAGTGCAGAGCCTCAGGCAAGAGGCAGGATCCTCTCTCCCTGCAGCAGCCAACAACCCCATGCTAGACCACAGTATCCAGCGCACTGTGGTACTCCCCACATCACAGACTAAGAATGGTGCTCTGGGGACACAGCCAAAGAGCACTTACAATCTCTGTAATCGCCACCACCAATCATTTGAGACCTCAAAAGAGAGAAATGGGTAAAAGCATGACTACAGCTATAATGCTTCTCTTACCTGATGTCCCTTAACAAAGGAACAGGGCATTACTTAAGCCACTGAATACAGGAGATTAAGCACAGCTGAACCCCCCTGAAGGCAGCTGGGTTGCATTTAAGAGAGAGATTGTCTCCCTTATAGGGCTCTCCTCTCCCTAGCATCATGGGTAGCTGTGAGGAGTAAGTATGTGTTGCTTGTGCTGGGCTCAGTACACGGATCTAAAACTACATGTGCTAGCTCCCAAGGAAAGAGCACCTGTGGGAGGGGAATGACTTCTACTGGGGCCTCTTGGGCTGCAGGAATTGGGTTTGGCTGCTTGTGTGAACTGTGCTCCCTGGTTCTGTAGTGCCCCAGGATGTAGCCCAAGCACAGAGTGGATCTTTTCAGGAAGACTCTAGGATCTCTAGGTATGTTGAACTGTGGTAGTATCTGTGAGGATGATGGTAGAACCCCCATGCGCAACTCTAGGTACTAACCTGAGGGTGACACTCACCTTTTGCCCTTAACTTTAGTCTCTCTTACTTCCAAGGTGTTCTCCTCCTCTTCCTCACCCTTTACCTGTTCCAAAACAACAGACTGATCAGTGTGCTGCTGTTTAAAAGACTTAACATGCCCAGGGCAAACGCCATACAGTCCCTATCTGTTTTTTAGCAGGATGCCTCCCAGAAAGTATAAGCTGATAGATAACTACTTCATAGAAGGGCTTTTGTTTTTTAATAATGTTTTTCATTAATACAAATTGCGGTGTGCTCAGTGTGCAAGAACAGATATAGGAGACTTCTGAAAAACCTTCAAGCTCCTCTCAGCCTGGTTCCCAAGCCAGCGCAGTCAACTGACACTTGTGCAAATGAGAATCTCTGTCAATTGCTTTTGTGATTTCTCTTGTATGTTTTCTACCGCGGCTGGGGAGCGAGCAGGTCACAGGAACCAGACTTGGCCAGCAAGCAAAAAGGACATCAGTGCAAATACTGCTGGGATTAGAAGAGCGCTCTTGCAGGTACGTCCAGTGGAGTAAGCGGCCCCATCCCCGGGCCTGCA
>NW_009259719.1:2363170-2367877 GCF_000687185.1 Egretta garzetta
CGCTCGCTGGGTTCTGCTGTGGAGAAGAGCTGCGGGGCCTGAGAAGGCGCAAAAGCAATTGTAACAAATAATCCGGGACGCTCAGGGCCTCCACGTGCTTTTAGGCCTCCTGTCCAGCCGCCGCACAAGGCAGCTCTGTTTGCTCCTCCTTTTTATCCAAAGCTGGCGATTGCCAGGGCCCTGACAGTGGTGGCTTTGGGTGGCCAAAAGTTTAAAGCCTGGCGGGATGGCACCGGAGAAGGGCAGTCAGCATGACCAGCGCCAGGATTTAGCACCAGAGATGAGTTATGGTGCTTTTGATTACCTTACTGAATAAATGATCGACAATGGGGCCGAATGGGGCCGTTTGTCTTGCTGGCATGCAGGCTGCTGTTGCTCTACTGTAAGGCAAGGTTTTACACAAGTAGATTTTAAGCTGAATCCCATCTTTGCTAAAAACCACTGATAATTGGCAGCTAAATGATGCCAGACTGGAAGTGCTGCAGGCAGCCAAGGCATGGTAAAAACCAGCCCTGAACTAACTTAGGCTGGGGGAGAGGTGATTGACATTTTATTCCCAAATATCTAAAACAGATAAATGTGAGGAACGGATGCTGTCTGCCATGATTGCCAGAGCAGGGGTTTTGCCTGTGAGCCCTGTAGGACAACAGGCTTTTCATGTTTGCATAATGTGATCCAGGACTCGACCTTTCTTAAGATCTTAATATGAGTCACAGAGATAATTCTTTGAATTGGCCTGGGATTGCCAAGTATCGGAAGGGGATTTCCTAAATGTTGTGAGTTTGGATCTGGAGTCAAATAGCCCCTTGGCAAAGGCTAAATAAATGGGATGTCTCCTGGTGTGCTATGCATCACCTCTTAACTGGCCTTCCCTTGATGCCGCCCTCCTCCCCCCCCCCCCCCCTCCTTATCATGGAAATTTTCTTAACAAATGACTTAAATTTCCCTTTGATTTATTTAGGCACTAGACCTGTGGATTTGGCAGCTGGCCCTGCTAGCATATCCTAGTGCAAGCGGGTAGTTTTGTCCCTGTGTTTTGGGTGACAGCAGGGCTATCTTCCAGCAGCACAGCGGGAGATGGTCGCAGGGATAGGTGTTCAGCTCCTCAGCCTCATGCTTCCAGCTGGGGAAATGTTTCAGGTCCCTCTGCTCTCCAGGAAAAAGACGTTTATCTTGGCCCTCTTCTCCAAAGAGCCGGGCTTTGGGGCCCTGGAACTAGGTAGACCGGTTCAGGGAGAAACCACTATGAACCACAGAGGGCTCAGTGAAACAGCTGGCTCCAATTTAAGGCTGGCCAGCGGTGCTATGTCTGGGGACTCCTTCCGGTTGTCCAGGCTGGTTTTGCTGTAGAAAGCTTCTGTGCTAGGAGTAGCTGTCACTGTCCTTCCTTCAACCCCAGCCTCTGTGTCACATGGAATAAATGAACTCCAGGCCCTGTCTTTAATAACACGTGCAGCTCCAGCCTTTGTTTCCCCTCTCCCTCAGGGCAATTTCTCCTGGCAAAGGGAGGGAAAGAAAGAAATGCACATTCCCCTTGTGTCTGGAGATAATTGGGCTGCGGTCATTACATCCCTGGCCAAAGGTTGCTCTGTGATGGGTTCAGCCCAGACCCTGGATCTGAGCTTGCTGGTGAATGCAGAAGTTCCAACATCTGACCCATCCTAGACCCTGGCAAGCTCTGAATCAGGCTGTTATACGCTAACCCCATGTTCAGATCCATTTCTAATTGCGATAATTGAGTCATGCCGAGCCTGTGCAGCGTCTGTTCCAAGACTTCAGCCCTACCATGTAGGCTAAATTTATCTTTGGGTTGAAAAGCTGCTGCCTTTAGGCTTGCTTCAAGGATGAGTTTGGCTCTGCAGGCCCCTCTTGCTGCTGCCCTGCATGCTGTGTAGACCTTTAAGCTTGCACCGAGCAATGCCATGCTGTTGTTCCTTTGTGCATGGGTCCAGTTAAGAGCTGGCAGCGGGCCCCTGGCCGGGTGTGCTGGTTACGGTGGCTGGGATAGCTTGTGGATAGCTTGCAGGCTGTGTTCAAGCAGGGAGAGGCTGCTTTTGCAGGCGAGGAGCGCTGCAGGACCCGCTGCCTCCTAATTGTCCCAGGCTGCGTGTGGATCCGGCCACCCAGGGCTGGTGCCAAGCAGCAGCAAGAGCCAGGAGTCCAAAGCTGCTTATTTTTCTCTCTTTACGTGCTGGGCTTTGGGGTTTTTTTTAATTCTCCCGTTTAGAGGAATGTCCCCCTCCAGCGATAATGCCCCAGAGCTGCAGGTTGGGAAGCAGCACGAGAGAGGTCACTGGACCCTGCTGCCATACAGACACTGGTGTAATGCCCCAACTCCTGGTGATGTGGTGTGGGAGAGAGCATGTCACCCTCAGGGACATGGAGCAGTGGGAGGGGAACAGCCGTGATGGAGCCGGTGCCAGCCCAGCCGTCTGCCAGAGCTGAGGTCTAATAAATGCCTCTGGCAGGATAAGCCATGGACAGAACTGCACCCCAGGAAAAACCCTACGCTCTTCTGTTTTTACAGGGCTGATGACAAACTTGGAGCTGTGTCATCTGTCAGAGCAATTTGTTCTTAAAGGAGGAAAGGAGAAGAAGTTGTTTTCCTGAAGGAGCGGGTTGGCTGTGACCACAATGCACTGAAGCCTGGAGCAGCAGGGAACAGGATTTATCCTGGTGGGATGCTCATACCAGTGGGGAGCTTGCACCAGGAATATGCAGGGACCATGATACAAGGTGTTGCTCTCTGAGGACCCCAGGTCGGGGCAGGAGATACTAAACAGGGCTGTAGCAGAAGTCATCCTGGCAACACCTTAGCTTGGAGGTTTTAATACAAATCTAACAGTGACCCTGAAAAAAACCACAGGCATGTGACTGTTGTGAAGACTAAGAAAAAAAACTCTGTGCTTTGGATTTCATTGGTGTTTCGCTGTTTAATCCTGTCCATGTGAAATTAAGGCAGCCTTCTGGCTGCCAGTGGGAAGCAGAGGGCACTTCTCTCTGTGATCCTGAGTGAGATTTTTGCAGTTCCCAGCCACGAGAGTGCAGGTATGACCTGGCTGAGTGATGGCAGAGTTTACTTAGCCTTGCTAAGGCCCTTGAAAAGCAGCTGGGGGAAAAAAAAGAAGTCTTCCAGTTTCATTATTTTTACAACCTCATTTTTCAGCTAGTCAGCACAACTCACGTTTAGCCTTTGCCAAGCAAAACACACCGTGATTCTTGCTTGGGGCTTGCTTGTGATTTTCATGGGAGTGGTGGGCCTGGAGGGGGGGCTGGTTGGGGCTCAGCTCCTGCGCTTTGTTCGGCTGCCCTGGTAACGTGTCCTGCCTTCACACAGAGGCAGTGCTGACGGGGCACTGTCTGCTCAGGGGCTGCTCTGTGGGGCTTCTTCAAGTTACTTCAGGAATCTGCAGTAGCCCCCTCTTATAGTGTTCACCCTTCTGTAAAATAATTTCTTCCTGGGTTTAAAATAAATCTGTTTTCCTTCCCACGTTAGACCATGAGACTCAGAAAAACTAATGGAGAAAACTGCCTGAGCACAGAAAGTGGAAAAAAACCAATTACAGGAAGCATCAGGAAGTACACAGGAAAACCTGCAGGAAGAAAATGGGAGAGCATCTGTGAGTCTTGTCAGGGGGCGAGACCAATACCTTACAGGTACTGTTGCAATACTGAGGAACACATTGCAGCAAGAATGACACTTTATCAGTATAAAAAGTACTTTTAACTCTGTTTTTAAAGCTTACTAGAAATATAATTGAAATAGCCATAGACAGGCACTGAGGGGCTAGTAATAAAAATCTGCTGCGTGTGTGCGGTTAAAATGCAGAGTCTGAGCAAGGAACGGGTATGTTGCCCACTTGAGGAGACCCAGTTTAGCTTGGGTGGGCCTGGATTTTGTTACAGGATCAGAGCATGTTTTGGATAGAGGGAACAGTGTTGGGTTAACTGTATCAGAAAATTAGGGTGTGATCAGGGCAGCCACTCAAGTACTTCCCAGTGCGGACGGGACCTGGGCACAACACCCCCTTTGAACCAACCTTAAAGTGGCCTGGCCGCATCGCACCGCAGCTTGAAAATGCCTCTGGCAGATTGGTGTCTGCAAAGCCAGAGGAGGCATAAGGAGGACAGGGTGCAAATCTTGGTTTGAAAAGGCAAATGCTGCCTCATACAGAGAACCAGGAGGGCAGGGCAGCTGCTGTCCTTCCATGCTCCAGAAGCAGTGGCTGGGGATCCTACCCACGGGCAGAGAAGGGAAATGCTGGCTCCTGGGGCAGCGGCTGAATCACACCCTTGTGCTGTGGAGGGGCTGCGTTCAGTTCCTCCTGCCAGGGCCTGGCACAGGAGCACACCTCTACCAGCTGCTCATTTGCCCCAGGGCTGCAACCTCCCAGGGTAGGCGATGAAGGCAGCAACACCTATATTTGGCAGAAAAACATGGGGGCAAAAGCCGTGAAAGAGCATCCAGCAGCAACCCCCATGCTCCAGGGCAGGAGCACCCATTTGGCCGGCACCAAGCTCCCTGATGTGGGCAAGGTACGCTGGGGTCCTGGCTGGTATCTGCAGGCAGCAGTGCTGGAACAGTGGGGCGCTGCAGCTGCGCTGCCCCTTCTGCCTCGCCTGGACTGCGAGATGGAGCTCGTTCCTAGCTCTGTGGCGTGGCAAAAAGCCTTGCCTCGCCCCACCCACCGTGCCCCCCACACCGCG
>NW_009259719.1:2367905-2376450 GCF_000687185.1 Egretta garzetta
GGCGGCCCCCTTCACTGCCGCTCTCGTATAATAACAGTTCATGAAAGGGAGGGCCCAGTTCCCTTCCCCCAAGCTCCTGGCAGGAACCCCTGCTGAGGTTGCATCCCCTGGCTGTTTGTGGCGGGGGGGGCACCCCAAAACCGGGGGGGGCCCCCAGGCATCAGCAGGCTTCACTGCATCATCCCAGTGTCATTGCCATCCTGCCAATCTGCCAGGCTCTGGGGTGTTCGGTGCATCTCCCGGGGTTGCTGCAGGGGGTGGCGTTTGTCCCCGGGATGAAGGACGGAGAGGGGTGGCACGCGTCTCCCCCAGGGAAGGGCAAGGCTGTCCAGCAATGCAGTGCCCGGGTGCCGTGGGACCGTGGTGTGATTTAGTGCCCAGTCTCTCAGATAAGTGCTAATGCATTTTTCCTTCTGACCCTTTAAGGTCCCGCAAATGTGGTGCCAGGCCCCACCCCAGAACAGTGCAGTCCCGGGGCCACGATCCTATCCTCCGTGTCAGTGAAGCCCGTCGAGGGATTGTCACTAGCCCCTCTCAGTGCAATGAGTTTCCATCTTTGCATGGAATCCTCTTTGCATGCATCCTCTTTCTCAGCTTCTTTTTGGAAAGGAAAGCACTTGCTGGTGTATTTACCTTGGAAGCCGGTTGTTCACATAGAGTTTAAACCTGGATTTTAAAGCCTCACTTTTGTTATCTGCCACAGACAGTGGGAAGTTGAGGATCCTGCTAACAGCAGCAAGAGGGGGTCATCTGCAGATTGGCAGCTCTTGCTGTGCCTTCTGCTTCCTCCAGGAGCCTCCTGTTTGTGCTGTGCTTTCTGTGAGATAATGCAGATTTCTCACCAGGTTACTGAATTTTGGAATCTGCAGGTGAGGACTTCCCTGGATGGTGTTGTGCAAAGTACCAGCTGGCATTTACATTTCTCCTGCAAAGGCAGCCCCTGTGCCTCTGCCAGGCTCAGTGAAAACCTCTGACCCAAGCCTGGCTGTTCATGGACCTTGGGCTGGTGGTGATTCTGACTCCTTCCCACCACAGGCTGTTTGATGTGTGACCCAAAAAGAGTGACCATTAACCCTCTGTGAACAGCATTGGTCTGCAGCAGTGAATGCAATCCCTCTTTCCTGCTAAGAACAACACTGATGGTCAAAGGGGAAAAAAATAAACCTTGAGGATAAAAAATCATTCTTTCTTACTCATTTCTCTACTGATAGGTCTCAGTCTCCTCACACACAGCTCTCCTACCTGCCTGCTAAGAAATGCCTGATACGGCATTTGCATTGTTTTTCCCTGAGTCGTGGGTATTGCTCAGTGAACTGATCCACTCGGGCAGGCAGGCCATAGGGGACGTAGCCCCATACAGATCACCTAGAAAGCAGAGCAGGCTAAAAGGCAGCCTTAGCCTCTGCCCCGTACTCCAGCAGGCCAGCCCCAGTTCCAGTGTTGGGGTGGCCCCGGTGTCTGAAGCAATTTGGCAGAGGGCAGGAGTGCAGACTGGGCAGAGCAGATGTTCCTCAGGCTGGCGCTGTGCTGGTGTGATGGGCTAACGCATCTTTTGTAGCCTGATTGTGCTCAGGTTGGCTGAGGACTTCACTGAAGGAGACAAACCCAGAGAGATCCTGTTCATCTAAACAAAGGAAAAGGTGCTGGTTTATATTTGCCAGGAATTCAGGCAGGGATATGGAGCCAGCCCTGAGCGCTAGAACAGAGTAATTGAAGCTTTAACACCCACCTATAACCATTTCAGTTTTAGGCGATTGTGCTTTGTGAGGCGTACCTTCAATTTGGTGGCTCAGGGATTTGCAAACAGTGAGTCATAACTCCCTGGGGTCAAAAATGCAGCTGCTGAGGCACCAGGCATTGAAAAGTGTTGTCCAAGATAAAAGCAAAGCAAACCTCGCTGCCCACACACCCTTATCCTTCAAGGCTGAGTATCTTTGTCACTCTCTTCGAAAACATGCACTCAAAATTATATAGGCTTCTTGTGGTTGCCATTGATACGGAATTTACTTTTAGAGCAGACAAGAGGGGATTGTGAAAATCTGTGACTTGAAAGAGTTGAGACAGATCTGAAGCTAATATGCGGCACCTCATGCTTACAGAGAAGTGGCTGGCATTTGAGGAGGGAACTGTGCCATGAGATGTGATGGGAGGGTCCCAGAAGAGACCCTGGGCCTTTGCAGACAACCCCTTCACACCCAGGATGGTCCTGCTGGTCCTGGAGAGCATGCATGCAACCACTTTGGTTCCTACTCGTGGAGCGCTGCTTTGGGACACCTCTTGGCACTGACTCACGGTTAAGGAAGATGCAACGTGCGAGTCACCTGTCCCATAAAGTGTCCTGCTCACAGTGGTCATGTGGCACTGAGCTCCTCTCCCGTGACACATTCTGGGTACAACAACAGCGTGACATGGCCACCTCTGCCAGAAAACTGCCTGGTTGCAGGGCCTACGTGGCTGGTCCTCCCCATGCAGAGAAGAGTGGTGGCACGCAACCTGTGGGTCCTGCAGAGCATTCCAGGCACTGTCAGCCATCAGCCTGTCCTGCCTGGCCCCATGGCTTCAAACCTACTATCATCATGGGCTGGGAGGTCTCAGGGACACCAGACCTTCACTGTGAAGGCCTCAGAGCTTGGTAAGTAACAGCTTGCAGAACCTGCTGCTTTAACAAAACTGCTCGAACAAAACCTTGATTTTTGAAGAAAGGCCAGTTCTGCAAAGGCCTGTGCAGTTCTGTGCTGGCTGTGTGCATCTCCCTCTGTACCCATTTTTATACCACTCCTACGGTTTAGAAAACCTTTCAGAAATGTCCATGTTTAGAGGGACCCGGATCTGACAAAGTAACTGACTCAGTCTGGCCTCAGGGAAGTTACTTCACTACCTGGTTCATCTTCTCCACTTGAGTACTACTGAGAACAATCATATGGAACTATCTGGCATACGTCCAGTGGAGCTGTAAAAAATTAATTAGCTGGTATTTAGCACTAGCTGTAAAAGTGGGAAGGTGGTGGTGTTGGAGAACCTCTGTAGCTGGGGAGGCCAGCTGGGAGTCCTTCGAGGGACTCAGGTGGTGGTCACTGTGTGACAGCCTTATTACGGTCATAAATAGGATGTAGACGCCTCTCTGCCCCTGAGCCCGAAGTCTGGACCATCAAAACACCCCTTTGCTTTGTGACACTTGAACTTCCCATGGGCTTTGTCTACTACCAGTCCAGGATCCAGGTAACTATGGTGGTGCCAAATGGTAAGCACAAAGCTGTGTGGTGCCCATCTTCCATGGTGACCCAACAGGATGTGGTTGTTTCTCCCTGCCTGTCTTGCCAGGGCCAGTGTAAGCACGTGTCTAAGGGGATGTCCCCTGTGCTCAGCATGTTGCCCATAGCCTCTGTGGGATGCTGACTCAAAGGCAGAGCAAGGGAGGGATTTGGACCTTCACATATCGGGGAGTGAGCTGGCATCTAAGGTAAGGTGCCAGCATTGCTGCCTCCCAGTATTAAAGGGATCACAACTCTGCAGTGGTTTTGTGGCTCTTGCAGGGGGAAGCTGTCCAACAAGTCCAAAGCCATTTCTTTTATGTGTTCGTGTCTCAGATGTCCGGCGTGAGGGGACATAGCAGAATCAGGCTTTGCAGCACTGCAGGTCAGTCCCCAACCCCTGTGTGGGGCTCAGCCTTCAATGGCTGCATTTAGACCCTTTATCAGCGCTTTGGGTTTTTAAGATGTTCAACCTCCAGCAGTTGCATTTTATCAGTGAGTACAGATGCTGGTAATCCCTTGCACTGTACGCAATGTCCTCTGCACCTCAGCAGAAGCTCAGATTGGAGGTCTGCCATGAGATAACGTGATTGCGGTTGCTTCCTATGGTTGGTGTCTGGTGATCAAGTCTTGTCCAGAGCTAGCTTTTTGCTTTCATGTGTTGCTGCTATATGACTTAGAAATCAGCTGAGGATTGCAAAGGTGAAAGCATTAGTAGATTACTGGAACAGTATTTGTGCTGCAGGCAGGGATTAGAGGGCAGGCAAAAGTCTGTGGCTGTACTTTTGCCAGTGGAAATACATACGTGGTCATGCAATTGCAGAAGATTTCTAATGAACAAAATGCCAGCAGAAGCAGGGTGAATCTGCTTTAGACAAGACATATCAAAGGGTGACAAAGCTTGGAGTACAAAAGCAAGATATTGTGTGTTTACTGCATTTTAGTTCCCCTTTTTTATTTTAGTAAGTAAATTAGATCTTTACAATGATAATTTGAGGAAGCTGGTCTGGAAAGCCAATGGTGACAGGAGGAAAGCGCTGCATAGCTAGTGGAGAGAGGCCAGCTTTACGCAGGGATCTCCGGACAGTCAGTTTTCACTGAGCAGTACAGCCACTGTGGGCTGGTGCCACATCTTTCTGGCCACAAAGGCAAAAAGGGTCCCAGGGCCATGTCCAGTGATGAGGAGGAGGGACTGCGGGACTCTGAAGAGCTAAAATATGCTGGGTAAGTATCAGAGGAATGGGCAGGCTCTCCTCAAGCATCTAATATCACAGATGGACAGAGGTGGAGTAGCTGTACATCCACAGGAAGAAGGTGAATGCATTAGACACTGTGGGGAATGTCAGACATTCACAGCTAATGTTGAGGACTTGCAAGGTACCACAGCTAAGCCAACATGCTCTCCGGACCTCTCTGCAGGCCCTTCCACAATCAGCAACCAGCAGGTATTTTGTATCCCTGCTATTTCTGTTCACTGTGCCATTTTATGGACTAAGAAGAGAAAGGGAGGGTCCCTTTTGGTCCAGTGACAAAAGCAAAGAGATCATACCATGTTTTACTGTCTCTAATTGAATCAGGAAGATTAGTAGATAGAGATTAGATGTCACAAAGGGAAGAAAATCAAAGCTGGAGACATTCTTACTTCCTGGTTTAGAGGGATGAGTGCATGAAATAGGTTGAGGCTTCTGCACTGGTAAATGTCTTAAGATCTGTCACTGTAACCTTAGGGATCTGCTCATCTGTGTGAAGGTCCCTCAAAGGCAGAGAATGGATTTCTTTGGAGCACTGTTAGTGATTGGAAACTATTGGCAATGGGTTTTAAATTGATCCATTTTTATGGGTTTTCATTGGGTTTTGATATTATCAAGTAAGTGGTCAGATGAGGAATAGAGGTGTTCTTCATGGACTGTTGAAACTCAGTCTGCTGGGCTGCTCGCTGCACCATGCCCTGGTTTCTCCACGTGTTTATTCTGTTGGGGAGGTGTGTGTGTGTATGTCTGTATGCCCAGGCAAAACGTAAGTGCCACTGCTCAATACTTCCCCCTGTCTTTCTACTTCCATCCTGCCACTGTGAATGTAGCTCTCATCAGTGCCAAAAGATGGGCATGCAGCCTGGATAGCAAGGAACTCTGCTGACATCAGTCCTCCCGAGTGCCAGGATTCATATGTTCTTCAAGGCAGGCAGGATCTTGCCTCATCAGTATGAGAAAATGCTTCATTCCCACAGAGGATCAGAAACTCGTCACGAACAACTATTGCATGACACAGCTGTTGGTCATGCCAAGAAAGCTAGCAAGTGACACAGGAACTTGGTGCGAGGTTCTCCTCTGCGTAACAAAGGTATGTAATAGATGGTGCCAGGATCACTCTGCAGTAGAGAAGGAAGGAGGAAAATTCACCCACAGTTTTTGATTGCTTTTCATATTGTGTAAAAAGAAAGAAAAAAGGAAACTTTTAGGAAGACAGAGCTGAGGAACACTCTGTAACTCACCATTAATGTCTGCTCATAACAGCCCAGCATGTGGGTCTCCTGCTAAAGGAAACGCACTGGGGCAAGCAAGTGCTCTGTCCCACCAGTTGCTGATGTGCCCAGGGCTCACAGTCCTTTGGCTGACCTGACAGGAAAGCCTCCTCCCCACCCAAAGAAATCATGTGTGTTTCGAAAGTTTTCGCTGTCATTTCACTAATCAAAGCTTTTCCTCTTTTGTCTAGTCCAGGTTTTAATTGGTATAAGGTTCTTCTGCAGCTCTTTGCATCTAATGGGGCACCTTAAAAACACTAATAAACTAGATGTCGCAGGCTCCCCTCTCTTGTGAGATGGATTGGTAACATCGATACAGTCCTGCAGATAGAGAAATGAAGATACAAAACTGGTAATGAACTTTCCAGCATCATACGAGGAGAGCCCAGCAGCCCTGGCTCCCGTTCACCTTCTCTTTGTCTGCATTTCTACAGCTTAAACCAGCCCAAGGACTGGTGGCCATGTCCTGCCTCACCCACTTCCTTCCCTTGCATGAGGTGCACCCTGCATGAAGCCAGTTCAGTGCACTAAGCTGGCAGAAAATTTTTCCATGCTGCTTTTGTTGTTATCAGCAGGTTTAGTGCTGAAGTGACGCAGGACAGGGTCAGTCAAGAGCTGGCACTGGTGTGTGGGAGGGGGACCCTGACAGTGAGTACCTGAAGTTGGCTTGGGCTGGGCTGCCCTGTGGAGCCAAGGTGGTTTCCGCTGCAGGCAGCACACAGGCTTCTCTGGGCAACAGAGACACTGAATTGGGCTCAGGCCCCTACACCACTCTTGTCTGACTTCTCTAAAGTAGGACACCGCATGTGCTCTGTGGTAGACACTCCTTAGAAGGGATTCAGGCCAGGCCCAACAGATAACAATGACTTTAACAGCACACTTGCCATGCTGTGCTACCATTACTCTAGTGATCTCAAACTGCTTTGCAAGCATTAATGAATCAAACCTTGCAGCATCTTTCAGAGGTGAGCGTTCCCGTTTCCAGGTGACACACAGGGAAACTGTGTTACCCTACAGAGGCAGCAAGCAATTTGCCTAATGATATGTGGCAGATTTGTCTCCGCACAGAAGGAAGAGCAAAGGTCTTCTGACTGCCAGTTCTCTGCAAATCAGTCCCTGTCTGCTGGAAGCAGTCTGCTGTATGCTGCTCAGAAGCAATTTTCTTTCTAATGCAGCTATAAGTAGCTTCGTTCCTTTTATCTCTCTAATTAGCTCTAAAAATACTTTTTTTCCTTAGTTGCTTCAGTTTTTGCTTTCCTGAGTTCACAGGTTAACGAAACCAATAGTCATGTGACTTGAACAGAATAGAATATTCAAGTAATTGCTGAATAAGAAAATGAACTTGCTGCCAACATGCAGAGTAGGAAATACAGATTCCTCTTGTACCACCAGGATGGTTATTCTCCCATGTGTTAAGGTGCTGGAGAGTTTACATAGTCCTATTTCACTTGCGTACATTACTGATCTTGGAATTGGTTATTGCCTGATAATCAACCTAAATATATCTCCCCTCAACACGTTTGCAGATGAAACTAAGCTGGGTGGAAGTGTTTATCTGTTTGAGGGTACGAAGGCTCTGCAGAGGGACCTGGACAGCCTGGATTGATAGGCCCAGGCCACTTGTATGAGATTCAACAAGGCAAAGTGCCACGTCCTGCACTTGGGTCACAACAACCCCAAGCAATGCTACAGGCTTGGGGAAGAGTGGCTGGAAAGCTGCTTGGCAGAGGGGGATCGGGGGTACTGGTCAACAGCCAACTCAGTATGAGCCAGCAGTGTGCCCAGGTGGCCAAGAGGGCCAACAGCATCCTTGCTTGTAATCAGAAACAGTGTGGCCAGCAGGACCAGGGAAGTCATCCTTCCCCTGGACTCAGTACTGGTGAGGCTGCATCTCACATGCTGTGTTCAGTTTTGGGCCCCTCACTCCAAGGACATTGAGGCGCTGGAGCATGTCCAGAGAAGGGCAACAAAGCTGGTGAGGGGTCTGGAGCACAAGGCTGATGGGGAGCAGCTGAGGGATCTGGGGTTGTTCAGCCTGGAGAAAAGGGGACTGAGGGGAGACCTTATCGCTCCCTACAACCATCTGACAGGAGAGGGGAGCCAGGGGGTGTGTTGGTCTCTTCTCCCAAGTAACAAGTGATAGGACAAGAGAAAATGGCCTCAAGTTGCACCAGGGAGGTTTAGATTGGACATCAGGAAAAATTTCTTCACTGAAAGGGTTATCAGGCACTGGAACAGTTGAGTCCCCATCCCTGGGGGTATTTAAAAGATGGGCAGACGAGGTTCTTACAGACATGGTTTAGCAGTGGACAGGTACGGTTAGACTCAATGATCTTAAAGGTCTTTTCCAACCAAATGGTTCTATGATTAAATCATCATATTTTACTTCTTTTTTTCCTGACAAATGCTGTTGCTACTACCTCACTCCAAATCACTGCTGTAAATAAAAGGATCCCAAAGAAATTTGTGCCCTTGTGTTCCCACCTTTATTTTTGAAGGCATGAAGCAGAAAAATTTCTCCAGCCGTTTCCGTCTCTCCTGAGCGCTCTGAGGAAAGGCCGGCGGTGTTGGGCAGGGCTGCCGTGCAGACGGCGGCTCTGGTGCGATGGGAGGCCATGGAGGCGGCAGGTCCCTTCCTACCCACGCCCTCAGCGCCCGCAGGGGCGAGGCTTGCGTGGTACCACAAGCAACATCTGGGCTCCCGAGGGGCGTGCTCGTTCCGGCCCCTCTCGCCTCATAAATGCCCAATGCCCGCGGTGCGGGGCGCGGCCCC
>NW_009259719.1:2376849-2399912 GCF_000687185.1 Egretta garzetta
CGGGTGCTGAGCTCCTGGAGCCGTGCCGGGCCCGGCCCGTCGCTGCCCTCGGAACAATGGAGCTGGGCCCCGGGGGTCTCGCCGGCAAAGGGCTCCTGCGCGCAGCGCTGTGGGAGGCGGGGGCCCCGCCGGCCTTTCCCGAGATGCGCCTTTGTGGGAGCCTTCCCTCCGGAGAGGCCTAGAGAAGCCCGGAGCGGTACCTGCCAGGGAGGGAAGCGTATTGTCCGCGACATGCGGTGCTGCCGTGGCTTCCTCTCCAAGCGCGGAGGGAGCTTGGGGCTGCTGGTGGCCGAAGGTGGCCTGAGCGCTGGGCTCTGGGGAAGCGCTGGGTCGGGGTGGTGAAATGCTGCTCTGGGTGGTCGGTGGCTATCGCTTTTCAGATGAGCAGGCTGCCCTGGCAGCAATTAATGTGACAAAACAGGCGGCTGAAGAGACTGGCAGTTATTGCGAAAGTAGCTCTCAGCATGTGTAAAGCCTGAGTCAGTTCTAAGAAGTATTAGAGTGGATGTTAGAAGTGCTTTTGGCTGTGAGTGTATAATAAGGTAAATTAAATGATAGATATGTTATTAGTCCCCAAGTATATATAGACTAATAAATATGGAAATACCTAATCATTGTGCTTAAGACAATTGCACTGCCTTCCTAGTAAATAGAGGGATTATTTTAGGAGTAAAACAGCTGTACAAAGGCTGTCTTAATGTGAAGTAAGATGGGTAATCTTAGCATCAAAATGAGTATGTCTTACCCAGTAACTCCAAACCCTTTGAGTCAAAGCTGGAATTCTCAGTATTATCTCTCTGAAAACTAAAAATACTTGCTGATAAGCAGTGCTGTTGTGATACGTGTATGAGATTTTTTTTATATGTGAACTGAGAACACACAACAGAACAAAGTCCTCCCAACTGTAAGCAAGCTGTTCTTTGTTTGACAATTGCCCATATGGAAGCTTTAAAGCTTCCAGTACTTGCCACTGGCTGGCCAGCTCTAGCCTAGGTCGAGCATTCTGTGTGGGAATTCAGGCTGGGAGAAGTGGAGAGCTCTCTCTCTAGAGGAATGGTAGATAACCAGCTGTGCCATGGTGTTTGGCTGGCTGTGACTTAAAGGCTTACTTGTGGCTATACCATGTTCATGGGCTGCAGTGGTACTATTCGTGTATGATGGAAGCTGCAGCCTTGCTGTGCTTCCAGTAGAGCCAGGCTGCTGGAGTCAGTGTACCCTGTTCTCTCAGTAGCTGTATTTGAGGTTAAAGTGGGTGGAGTCATTTGAATATTCCTTGTTAAATAATCAGGGCTTCGTTGCTGTACTTATTCAGGAAGAACAAGTATACTTGTCTTTTTCCCCCCTTCCCCTTGTGACTTCAACAGCTGACTGAACACATGACTTGCCCTCCATGAACTAATGAGTAGACCCACCATGCCTGGCCTGAGTCCTCAGAATCCAAAGCAGCTCTAATACGGTTACTTTCAAGTGCTGCCCCTTTTTTTTGTGCTATTATGTTAATACCCTACTTCTGGTGTAGAACAGCTGTAAGGTGGGGTTAATCTGACCCCTCAGTAAGGAAAACTTCTAAAATCCAATAGCTGTTTCTTGCTCTTCTAAGCTGCAGCAAGAAGTATAACTGATAAAATGCAAGGCAGTAGCTACATTAAATGTCCCTCTTCCCTGTGGTGTCATGCAGTGGTTCATGTCCTCAAATACCCTACTAATAGTTCAACACAGCACACTAAGAGCTGTACCTTAAAAGGCAAAGGTGCCAAGTTAAGGATTTAAATAATTGTGTTGCAGAGGATACACTACAGGCTTCCTTGCCTTCCTACTAAAGCCAGTGAATCAAACTGTGTGCTGAGTAGCACAGACATGTTACAACATTGGTGAATCCTTAACTGAAAGTGGAAAATGTACAAGCTGTGCAATAGGCTTTCCTCTGAAATCACCTAGGGAAGATACCACCTTGCTTGGTTTACAACTCAAAATGAATGCCTGCAGGCAAGAGGGCTACCAGATTCAATTTCTGTAGCACCTTCTTAAAGCTCCTGTTCCAAGACTCTTGTCTTGGAAGGTCATGTGAATTACCTGTCAGGGCAAATCTCTGGCAAAGCTTGTCCTTGAGGAAACATGACAATTATAATCAAACCATCTGTGCAAAACTATAAATAGCTTTGTCTCTAACATGTATGGGATTTTGGTCTGACTTCTCTGTGAAAATGAGACTAGCTTATGCAGAACTTAACATTTGGCTGTAAACAAAATTGCTTATGCTTGATTAGGGTGCATTTTTAAATGCTGCGTCGTGAGATAGGTGTATAGCAAACCCTGGTTTGGGAATAAGGGCCATGGAATAGAGCACGTGGATGTTTGCATTCTCTAAAACTGGTGGATGTCTGGGCTCACAGATACTTACTGATAGCTGTCCCTGCTGTTATAATATAGCAATTTCTTCCGTAACTGAAGTAAACTGAGCATTTGATAAACAAGAACAGAACCCTCACCTTGCACGCTACCAGTGTTCCCTAATGTCTTCTGGGCTGCTTCTCGGCTGTGAACTGAAGTGCTCTTAAGCCCTTGTTGCTAGGGCCTGATGGACCTAAGATTCCCTTACAGAACTGTAGAATAACTTAAAGCTTGTTGCCTTGACAGAAGGGAGTCCAGGTAAGACCTTACCTAAATGCTGAACTTGGCTGGGTACTAGCATGCTTCCATGCTGCTTGTCTGACAGCAATCCTGCATCCTTCAAATGTTGAAGTACTTCATCCTTGCACAGCATTGTTTTGATAATTGCAGTTTAATTGTCTGCTGAGTTGGAGTTCAGTTGGCTTCCCCCTGCAGCTTCCTAAAATGATCTCTTGTAGTTGCTGTTAACAGTCTGCCTTCGGACATAGTTAAGCTGTAACAGTAGATTGTGAGGATAAAAGGGTTGCTTTCTGCAGTGACAATCCAAACATGAGCTGTGCATCTCAAAACTGAATTAGGTGTGGATACCTAATTTCATGTCAATAGTTAATATACATTTTCGGTTCTGCAGTTAGCTGCTCTGTTGAAGATCATATTTCCCTTTAAATGCACCTTGAATAAAACTTCCAGGTGAGTGCCCAAGGTCAGTGACTTCAGATGTGCTGTTCAGAAATAGCAGGCAGTGAAGGGATACCCCTCTATCATATGGTTGCTCTCTGGCTTCCCGCGTGCTTGTTGCTTTGTGCTCTGTTCGCGGGGATGCAGCGCTCGAACCCGGTGTTGCTGCTGCATTTTCTGCTCGGTGGAGATCTGCCGTGGTGATGTCATTGTTGCTGTTAGCGCTGTTCCTGAGAGACTGCTCCTCCTCTCCAGTGCCAGCAATGAGCGCTCTGTCCGTCGGGGAAGCTGTGTCAACACGGCTGTTGCTAACTCATGGTCAGTGACGGGGAGGGAAGCAAGCTTGTCAAGGCCACTGGAGTGTGTTGATTTACAGCTGATCTCAAATAGCCTTGACTTTTCTTGCTAGGGAACCCATGGCTGTTTTCACAGGGCAGTGAGACTTAAGGAGGGGGGTGCTGCCTTTGAGATGGGATTGAAGTGTAAACTTGTGGCACAGATTCGTGTTTGTATAATTTAAAGGAGTTTGTGTTAGTGAGTGATTTGCTCTTGCCTCTCCATAACTACTTAAAATGTCAACTTAAGGTGACTAATTGTATCTAACTGTACTTGCATGAGTTTCAGGCAGAAATTCCTAAATGAAATTGAGTAGAACTTTATATTGTCAGCTAAGAAAACAGTATTTTTCTGGAGCCTGTCCTATATTGCTGCATGCTTGACTTTGGTTACTTTGCTAGCTGGACTAGCAAAGTGGTGGGCAAAAGTGAAGGCAGGCAGCTGGAGCTGCCTTCAGAGGCTATCTGGCTGCAGTACCTGCACCTTGGTTGCTGGGGCTACCAGTTTATCTAATGAGTCTGTACTGAACCCTTGATCTCTCTCCAGCTGGGAAGCAGCATCCTCTTGAAAATAACCTGCTTGGTGCTTGTTTCCCTTGAGTCACTTGGCTCTGTAGCTCTCCCTCCCTCTGGGTTCCCAGACCTGGGTAATGATATCTGAAGTCCAAACTGGCACAGTGGTAACGGTGTCTCAAACACAAGCCGTGAGGTTGGTTGTAACTGAGGCATGCCTAGGCCTGATCTTCCCCCTCCTTAACCAGAAGATGCAGTTTGCAGCACTGCTCTCTTAATCTCACCATGCCAGTCACTAAAGTGAGGATTTTTTTGGCCCTTTGTGGAGCTTCATCAAGAGAATAGTTGAGCTGGGAAAGTACTGATGCAGGATCTGTGCAAGAGGTATGAGGGTATGAAGTCTTGAGTCTGAAACAGAGTCTCCACAGTGGGAATTCCTTGTTAGGCACTGACTCAGCTGTCGTGGCAAGCTACCTGTTACATTCCCATCCTGAGACTGGTACAGAAATACTTGTCCTTCCTGCTCTGCAAACGACATTAGCATTGAGTGTGTGTAGGATCAGGAGTTCTGCTTGCAGATCAAGGTTTAGTTCTTAGATTGCAACCTGTCCCTAGATGAAGCCTCCTTTCTAGAAGACTCATTACTAAGAAGAGGGCCTCCTGGAATAGATGTACAGGAGTAAGGTTTTTGTCATTAGGGTTGGTCTTGTACTTCTCCACATCTAATTGGCAGTAGAATCTCTCATCAATATTTGTTCTGTCTCTACTATCAAGCTCCTGGAGAGACAATACTCACTCTCAGCTCTGAATCTCGAGTGTAAGCCACAGGGTCTGGCAGGCCTCCTGAGGGCCATCATTTGGCTTGAAGGCCTGTACCCTGGTCAAAGTCTACCTTCAGTCACTTGTTTCCTGCCCAGCCTTTAAGAACTGGTGGAAGCTAGCAGTCAGGAGTAGATAAGCAAGGCTTGTTTACCACGGACAAGGTCTAAGATCTGTGCTTTGCTTACCACTGCAGAGGTTATCTAACACCTCCTATTTGTGTTTCCAAAACTGAAAGCATGACAGGAATGTGTGAAGCCTTAGGAAGCTGTAAACAAAACTAGAAATTACTCTGAGTACTTGAAAAATACTGACAGATATGGTGAAGACCTAACAACTTTACTGTTTCCTGGTGGCCTAGCTAACTCACAATGTTTTGTATTGGTCAGCCTTATCTTCTGGGCACGAAGATTAAAACCTGGCTGCCCCTGGCACTGTACTTGATTTATAGAAAGTAATGGCAGGAAACTGTTCAGTGGGATGGCCTGACATGAGAACTGTGCTGGGCTATTGGTATTCATATAGGGGTTACTGAAACTGTTGGTTGGCCCTACTGGTTGGGTGGCTGTGTGTCAAAAGGCTGACAGACACGGCTGTATAAACCAGTCTGTATGGACACTATAGCTATGTTCCAGTTAGTAGTGTAAGATTTGTCTTGCTTGATTTGGCAGCTTTCCACTGAGGAGACCGTTCTAGTAGAGGCATGGCAACATGGACACTCTACTGGTATAGCTGAAATGCTTTGCGTAGGCAAGGCCCTTAGTCAAGATGCATGGCTTGTTGCCTGGTGTCTCCCAGCAGCGAGCAATGTGCTCAACTCTCCTCCCACATCCTGAGATTGTCTCCCCCAGGGCAGAATAGGGGAAGTTGAGCTTGCTCTGATAAAGGGGGAAGGGTGTTAAAGCAAGCATGCCTGTTCTTGTAACAGCTTGATCCTTGGGGGAAAATTAAGCGGGAACTACCTGAAATCCTGTAGTATTTACAGGGGAACTGCTGCTTCCTGGAAGGTAGGGGCACAGCAATACTGATTCTTGAATGACAATGTAACTTGAGCCTCCAGAAGAAAGGGTAGCTGAAGATCTTCAGACACTTGCTGTCAGCCTGTTGGGGTTCTGTACACATCTGCCCTTTCCTGAGGAGTACATCCTGTGGTATAAGGGCCCTCCAGCTGCTTGGAGAAACTGATGGACTGAGAAACTTCATGACTGGAACATCTAGCCTTCAGTGAAGCTTCTGGGTATGGCTTTCTCTAAGAGCTGTCTTCCTGTAACTTGAAGACTACCATTTCAGCAGCCCTGGCTTTCTGTCTGGGAATCCTGGTCTTGTTACTCTGTGGCATTAGCTCTAAAAGGGCCTCCCTAAACTCCTGTCCTGTGCACAGCTGCAGTCTCCAGATACCTGCTACCTGCTGTGGAGATGATGGTGATCATTCTCAGGTTGCTGAGGAGCAAAGTGATTCATCCAGGACAGCTGTCCAGCATAGCTGGCTGCATTGCTGGGACACTTTCTGCACTCTCTTCCCTCCCTCTGGCTCAGGGCATTTATCACCTGAAAAAGCCTGCATGTGCTGCTGTAATCTTAGTCTAAGCAGCAGTCTGGGCAAAGTAGTATTTCTGTATACAGCAAGAAATGACCTCCAGACCTTTCCAGCTGCTCCTAAACCCACTGGTGGTCTAACTAAACATGTAGAGACAGATCTGCCTTGGTACAGTAAGCAAATGCATTTCTGTGCTTGTTTTGCTCCCACTTTCAAACCATGCAGTCAGATCAACATGATACCTCCTCAAGAGAAGGTGGCTACTGTGATATCTACACTGGGTAGAGATCAGTTTCTAAGCTTCATACCTTCCTGAATGTGGGGGTGAGGGCTAGTCCTATGTATTTGGACTTTTCTATGGTAGAGTCACAATTCATAATGGCAGCTTTAGAGCAAGAAACTTGTTCAGTTCTATGTCTAGTATTTAAACACTGTGCAGACATAAAACAACTGATCTGGAGAAATGCCGGGAGGTGTAACAGGGCTGTGAATCAGCAAGGCTTGGACTGGAGAACTTGGCTTTGAGCCGGACTGATCATGTGCATCAGTGCCTCTCAGGAATGCAATGCTCTCCAAATCTCAGCACTTGCAGCCCGACAGAGCCGCAGATGAGCTGAGACCTCAGGCAGGGCAGACCCCTTCTCACGTGCAAGTCCTGTGATTCCACTGCAGACATGGCTCCTACTAGTGGCATTGCTCCTGCATCCCCTGTGTTGTCTGGACTCTGGCAAACAGGCCATTGGCATATCTGCTTCCAAGGAGCTCTTTGAGTGCTTGCCCACAGGAGGGATGCATCCTAGGGCCTCCACCTGGGGATTGAGGATATGCCTGAGGCAAGCAAAAACCTTATTTCCACTGAAAGGAGTATCTTCCCCAGCATGGGCTCTGGAGCTTCCTTGATCACACCAAGAGTCTGTTCTGCTCACAGCTGTTCCAGAGCTTTTGCTTTCCAGCTGGGTTTGCTATGTTTCCCCAAGCTGCATGTTGCCCCATCATTCTCTCACTTCAGCACTGTGCTGTCTTAAGAGCATGCTATCCAGGAATGGGATGCAGCAGAGCATGTGTGCGGGCCTGGTATCATATCCATCTGTGGCTAGCTTGCAGACCAGGTCACTTGGCTTGTTAAGGCTATGTCATGCCAGTTTGGTGCTCATATTGAAGCAGCCAGTGAACTGAGCTTGAAACCATGTGGCTGAGTGGTAGCTGGCTGCTGCTGGCTGGTTCCTGAGCTTTACTTGGTCCTAGCACAGCTCCTCTGGCACTGGAGGCTGCAACTCCACCCTCAAAATGAGGTGGAAACTTACTGCAGACAGCTGTAGTCTAAAAAGCTAATTCCGCTGGGATACTGAAACATGTTTTAAGATTCTATTTTGATCTGAGCCATGTCAGCATGCTAGCAAGCATCTAAAGCTCTAGGCTGTTCTTCAAGAAGGTGAAGCTTTTGGCTTAAGACTCTCAGGCGGGGGTGGGAGACACTGGACAGCATACCTACACCTGACAACTTGCAATATAATGTTTTACATAAGGTGTCAAAAATTTAATTTGTAGCTGAGTCTCCCTGAACAGAGGTAATTCCTGCCTCGCAGGGCTGGCTGGGAAAGGCACCAACTGGACAGAAGCCTGCTCTTGGTGAAACTGCAGTAAGTAGCAGGCAGCCTTGCTGCTTCTGAAGAGGGAACTATGAGCTGTGCTTGAGCTCTTGGCTGGGTACCAGCAGGAGGGAATATGTTGGTTAGAACAGCAACATAAATGTGTGGGGAGGAAGGAGGTGGAAAGCAGTTTTGAGATGCTACTGATACAGCAGCAGCTAGAGTGTACCCTTCTGTGAAGCTGTCACAGAAATATCTTGCCAGCTGCTTTTGGTGTGGGCTTCACTTTAACTGACTGCTTCTGTGGTGGATCAGTGAGGCCTGAAGGCACCTCTGAAGCACCTCTGACTGTGTGGACTGTAGGAGTCCATTGCCCTAAAAAGCAACCCATTTACAGAGAGCAACTCTTGCAAGTTGTCAACCCAAATGGCAAGATGTTCCTAATCTGCTTTTTAGGCATGAAGCCAGCACATGTCCCCACTAAATGTGAGGCTTTCCTAGATGGGATCTTCCAGCCAGCTGGGGAAGCTGAGCTACTGGTAGATCTGTCATGGGAGTGGAAGAGGGTACTGTCCTGCTTTTGCAGCCCTTGTCAATGCAAGCCTCAACTTGCTGTTAAAACTTCATGTGTTTCTGTTTGAAGACTTCAGTGTGAGGATGCTAGGCACTTGTTCCACTTATAGAGCACTCAGATTTGGTAAGGAAAATATGCAGGCTCTGTAGCAGTCAAAAAAAAAAATCAAAGGCAGGCTTATTTCTAGCTTCCTTAAAGGCAGCTTGGCACCTCTTAAGCCATGTTCACATGTAAGTAACAGCCCCTCCTGATTGTCCTCTGGCTAGCTCAGCTTTTTCCCAGATGAAAGGACAGGGCTTCTGCTGTGCTCGTGGGATGTTGTGTCACTTTCAGGAGAATGCATGTGAGAGGTCTTAAAGGTTGGATATATGCTCATCTTTGGTAGGTGTTCATGTTGAATTGCTCAGGCTGTTGCTTGTAGCTTTGCATTAGCAGACACCTTGTTAGCAAGGTCTGCATGACCAGGTAGTTGGAACAAAGCTGCTGTTATTAAATTGTATTGGTAAAACTTGTTCAGCTCCATCTTGAGCTCCTGCTACAATTGGGGATTGAGGCTTCAATACAAAGGGTGTCTGGACCACTTGGGCACTCTGCAAGTGGGAACTGTGATCCTGGTCAACTAATGGCAATCGCAGACTATCTGCCTTTCTTCAGGATGAGGCCTTACATTTTCAGGGTACCTGAACTGGAACAAGTTAATGTGTCTACTCAAAGCCTCAGCTAAGCTTGGCTTCATAAATCATGGCAGGGTACAGTGTGACCATCATGGGGCACGTGACATGTGCCAGTCTGTTGGTGTGATTGATGCTGTAGGAACAGGATAAACATCCAGTGAGCATCTCATTTCAGTGGCTGAAGGTTTAAGACGACATAACCCCCTGAGGTGCAAAACATGCTGGGGAACTTGCTACTTCTGGGAAGAAACTGGTTCAATCTGACTGAGCTGGTCCTGAATCATTCTTCCAGCTTCAGTTTCCTTGAAGAAATGCAGAACCATTGGAGGGGGGGGAATAAAAATAACTCTTTGGTGTAATACAGACTCATAATGCTTTGCAGCCTCCTCCATGCGAGAGAACAGTGAGTAGAGGTGGCGTTTCTGTGTCGGAAACGCACTTAGCTACATTTCAGGATGCTTTTCCTGCATTTCAGGACAGAAGGTTCTTCCAGTGTTTAAGTGTGGCTATCTTCTCTGCTCAGTCTGGTCACTGTGGTGAGCCCTTTGCAGTGCATGATGTCTGTTACTGGAGTGCAGCTCTATCCAGATTGGCCTTCTCATGGTTGGGTGGTGTTGCTAAAGGTCCTGTGATATAGCAGAGAAGTGAATGCTCCACTTCTCAGCCACGGCACTCAGAACAGACCTGCAGTGCTTCAGGTTCAAATCTACCTTTTTGTGGAACACCCACTTACTCAAGTGCTGCCTGCTGGGACAGGGGAGCAGAACTAGAAATTCGTAAGTGCTGCAGTGAGTTTAGCTCTGCTTGGTGCTTGCTCACCTACTGCTTTGTGCCTTGTTGGCATAGTCTTAAATATTCCTGGCAAAGGACACGAGGCGAGAGGTGCAGTCCAACAGCCTTGCCTTAGCATTTGACTGGTTTCTAGTGGAAGGTGCAGATGGCAGCCTGGTAGATGTAGGAGCAGAGAACTCCTGGTCAAATGTCCCAGTTATTCTACCTCTGCATAAACATGCTTTGGTTCTTGGTTAGGATTGTGACTTGAACTGGTTAATAGCAAAGCTGTGACAGTAAGGACTGCTCCATCAGCTTGTCAGTAGGTTCAAAACTGGTATGGATATGCTGCTGCTTAAGGAGCTGTTGTCCTCTGTGGAGGTGAGATTTCCCCCTCCCCAAGGCTAGCTACTTTCATACTAAAACTGTCCATGAGCAACTTAACACAAGTAGACATTGTGATAGGAACACCCTGTTAAAGGATGGCTAATCTAAGAGATCTGGTGGGCCATCATGCAAGCTCCTACTGTTCTTTGCTTGTACCAACCTAATTAATATTAAAATACCTGCATTGTGACTTGACACATGTGAACACCTCTAAGGAATCCTTAACCACCCATTTCTGCTTTGAGTTAAAGCAGCTGTCTTAATATAGCAAGCGAAAGGACAGTTGTAATGTACTCTGAAACAACAAGGGAAGCCTAATTAGATTTGGCATAGACTTTATTTGCTTTTGCATCTGGGGAGCTGTAGCACTATGGAGCTTCATAGGACAGGTTTTGACTCTTCCTTTCAGACTGGCTAAGCCAGTAACACTTCCAGGTCAGATGTTTGGGGTTCTTCCTTGCTGCTCTGGCAGGCCAGCCTTACAAAGGTAGTAACACTATTGTGGGAGACAGTATGCTATACCAGCCTTAATCTTGTGAGGGTCAATGTACTGTTAATGACTTGTTTGCTTAGAGGGGTACTGGAATGACTCCTCTATTATAGGCAGCTGTGTCATTCCTTTGGCACCAGTTAAGCCAGGAGGAGGAATGATGCTGACTGGTCTTCTGATTGATGGAAGTTTCTGATGTCTCCTGAGCAGGGCTAGGTGGGTGTGCTGGTAGACTGTGCTCTGAGCAGTCATGCAGGTGACCTCACTCCAAGAGACTTCAAGTGTAAACCAGAACTGATGTCTTGGATCAAATCTTAACAAACAGGTTTTTCTTCCTGATATCTCTGAAAGAAAGTGTTTGTTCATAAACGCTCCTGGGACTGGATGCGAGTCCTGTGTTAGCTCGCACACTGCCATCTTAAGGGCTTATGTGACTCTTACAGGATGCAGCTCTAGGGTAATTATATCAAATATCATAAAGCAAGACAAGCTGCATGTATAGTGCAAAATAGTCTTAGACTTGGACACCACTGACTCAGCACTATCAGAGTTTTGATCTCAACTCAAGATGAGCTTGCTCTTTGCAAGAACATGAGGGAAACCCTGCACAGCCTACATCTCGGATTAGCTCAGTAATTTAATGTCTTGCAAGTGTGACTGGAGAAACTCCTCATGTGAACTAACTGCTCCTTCAGGTATTCAAACCTGCTTCATCTGTGAGCCAAAGCTATATTCTTCTTGGTCTCCCTTAGTTGATTTTGTACTAGTAAGGCTCACCAGAAGTGATATCTGTGTAGCTTAGCATGTATGTGGGCTCTGTTTCTGGGACACAAGACAGTAACGAACCTACTCTAATGCTGTGTAATGTGAGAAACAGCCTGTGTTAACAAGGGAATAATCATAAGCTGCCTCTGACTTCAGGCAAGAGTACTGAACCTGGCCCAGGGTTGGTTGGTTGTGCCTTATTCTACTGACACAGCAAATGGCATGCAGTAACCAGGATCAACAGAGGTATTTCTGAGCTTCCTTGAACTGCAATGTGTAGAAGCATCCTCTGCCATGAAGATGTTGTATTTGCTGTTGGCTTCGTATGAGCTGAAGTCACTAAAATCCTTTGCATGGTGTTAAGGAGACTGTAGTAAAGCTTAGCTTACAGGGCCTTCAGAGTGCGCTAGTGTCTTTCGCTTCCAATTAAAAACACTGTGGCTGGAAGTAAATGTTGGAGGAGACATGATATCCTCCTTGGGGTAGTTTGACCCTTTGGGTTGCCTCATAAGAAACCCTAGTTAAGATAACGGGGATGTCTTCAATCCATATAGATTGAAAATCTCACTGAGATCAGTCAGACCTCTGTTTAGCACAAATAGCTGCTTTAAAGCTGGAGCTGCTGTTGGAGACCTGCTCAGCTACACAGAATGTGAAAAGAATGAGACTTGATGCTACTTAAACATAGAGGGGTTTCATTCGGTAGGAAGGCTCCAGGAGATCAAACACTGGTACTTCCTCTGAGACCTGGAGATAAGGTCTCCTCTCCAAAGGCAAGGTCCCTTCTTGTACTGGGCAAGGAATAACTCTGAAGTGCTGGTCTGTTTATACCTTTAATGAGAAGACTATTAAGAGGGCTTGGCCCGTCCACTGAGTGGGCTTCAAAGCAGCATTGATCAAGACTAGTAGAAATAGGTGTGGGAAACTCTGGGTAGTGTCCACTGCTGGCTTCTGGTAGGACTGGAGTTCCTCACTGTCTTGTGGCCCAAGCCAAATACCAAACTGAGGCAGCTCCTTCTGTGCTATGGTTCATATCCGTTCCATCACCTGGGATGGAAGCTGTCTCACCTGATCAGTGTTCCTGAGGCAGTAATAGCCTTTCACACTGATGGGGCAGTGCGTCAGTGATGACAAGAAGGCAGTATCAGGCCTGACTCAGATGTCCCTCCTGTGTCTGCAGGTGGCTGCTCAGCTGAGCTACTTCCAAGGTAATGAGAGTTGACAGGGAAGTTTCCCCTCCCTTCATAGTGGGACTTCAGGCTGTGTTGAACTTGGGTGCTAAGCATCCAGTGTGATTTAGTGTTGTAATTTAGGGCTTTGTAAATCCTTCCCTGAGCATGAGAACTAATGCCAGCTTGTCCAAAGCTCCTTCAAATACCAGGAAGCAGTGAGCTGCACCAGCCAGTGGCAAGCGGCACCGAAAACACTCATAGGAAAATAGAAGCACAGTACATGCTGGGTTCTGGCACAGTCACTTTGGGGTGAGTTGTTTTCCTCTGTCCTGAGGAAAACAGGTGACTCTCACACTGGACCTGAACCTATACAGATGTTTTCCATGACAGTTCAGTGTACACACTGTCTTTAAGCTGTTTCAAAGCTCTGCTTGCTTGCTTCTTGCTCCATCTGGGTTGATTGTGCTGCAGAAGTCTCTGGCTTGGCTAGCACAAGTGTCACTTGTGCTATGTGCTTTGAAAACACAGGAGGTGCAGTCTGCTTGAAGGAGCTTACATGGTCTGTTCTCCCGATGGCTGTAGAGGAGATGAGCTATATAGAGTGTGGATCTTGGCAAGAGCAGAAGCAGGACTAAATGTTGGGGTTGTTGACAACTTTCAGCTGGCTGTACCTTGGCTAGTATAGCTGGGCTGCCAGTTGGATCATTGAGCAATGCAGCCCAGCGTAGATAGGAAAGGAGAGGTGTTTACACTCGGCAAAACTGTCCTTGCAGGCGCTCTGGCATGTGTTAACACCCATCTAAGGACATGAGCTCTGTAGGTGGCCTGTCATTGCTGTTCACTCAACAGCCTCTGGCTGTTACCTTTCAACAGTGTTTCCCACCTAGATATATCACAAGGTGCATGAGGTTGGTGCAGTCCAACAAGGTGTAGCTGTAAGTGCACCACTACCCATGGCAGCTGCGGGAGGGCTGCTTCAGCTTCTGCAGCATTCACTGATGGCAAAGTCACTGATGGCAAAGTCTAAAAGACTGCATGTCTTTTAACACTCAAAGTCTGAGATGATTAAGACCTTTTGCAGCTGGATTCTGCAGGCTCCTACAGCTTGGAGCATGTTACCCCCTGTAATAGTGGGGTGAAGCAGGTTGCAGTTATCTGGCAGCTGAGGCTGTTGCACATCCCAGGAAACGCATAGGACCAAGTTGCTCAGAAGATGCATATATCCATGTTGTGGAAGTGAAGGCCTCCTTAGTGATGAAAGTCGGGAATAGATCCTCAAGAGTAGGAGTTGTGTGATACAATGAATGTGGTGTAGCAGGATGGGAATTTAGGGTAACGAAGTACCCATATAAGGGCTTAATACATGAAGCCTGTAGTCAAGGGTCTTTGAACTCAAGTAGCACAGCTATAGCCATCTTCTGGCTCCTCTTGCTGTTTAGAACCTGCAGGGCTCCTCAGGGAAAGCCAAGGAGGCTGTTGTGGACCAGGTCAGTACCTGGGTCTGTGACCTGATCAAGGCTGAGCACCTAAGAATGGTTTGTCCCATCCCCTTCCCAGAGGGGGGAGAAGGGCCTCTCATGGTGGGATGGGCATGCTCAACCACTAATAGTAAGACTTTGTACTTGCTTTCACTATGCTAAAGCACATCCAGAAGTGTATTCAGGCCTGCTGCAGCTGATGTACTTCTAGCTGCTTCACTAATCTGAAGGAGACCTGGGAAAAATTAAGAATGTGGCTTTCTGGAGCTCAACTCTCACTCTTACTAATTGGCCCATTTAGAGCCACCTGCCTATGAAGTGGACTAGAGTCATGGCAGGATGCAACTGAACAAACAATTCCTCGGTCTAACAGAGGTTTGTGAGGTTTGTCACTGTAGCCTTACTTGTCCTTCCAGCGAGGGTGAGGTGGCAGTAGTTAGCTTCACATGCTCTTGGCAAAGCTGTGGAGTCTGGCAGCAGTTTGCCTTGCAGTTCAGCTGCTCAGGTGGCCTATGTGGTTTTGTTGCGACTGCTTCAACCACAGTGTATCCTTGGGACTTGACACTTTCACAAAGTACAGCCATCAGCTGAACCTGAAAGGTGGAAGAAGCCCTTTTTTTTTTTCTACTGGGAAACTACTGAACAGCATAAAAAAGCTTGAGTGTGGTATTAGACGTATCTCTACTTGCATTTCACTCAGTAGCATGTGTAAGAATTAGCCTGTGCTGGGAGCTGATATACTTTACTGCACTGCCTCCAGTGAGACGAAGGGAGATGGTCTGGAAGTAGGGTCTAGAATGGACCAGGTACTGTAAAGGACAAGTGCTTGGCTCATCTGCTTGTTGGTTGCCACTACTGGTCTGACATGGCCGTGCCTATGAAATGGGCAAACACCTGGTTAGTGCTCAAGTGTAGCCTTGAATTGAAGGAGTCTGGCTTCAGGAGTGCCGGGCCCTGCCTGTCCCTGGTTCCTTGCTGGGAGTCAGGTTTCTTGGACTCCAAACTTGCTTCTTTCTGCCTTGAGGAATGACATGCTAATGGTGTCTGATGGGATTGTTCCTCTTCCTTTCTAGTGTAAAAGATGACTTCTAGGAAGAAAGTGTTACTGAAAGTCATCATCCTTGGAGACTCTGGGTAAGTGGAGGAGCCTTTAAGCTGCCAATCTGCATCTGGCTTCAGCAGTACTCTTGACTAATGGGAGCCTGGATGCACTGTAAGAAACCAGCAGTGCAGGGAGGAGAGATTTTACAGCCCCAGACAGCTGTGTTACCTTAGAGCTTCTTCACCACCCTCTGTCCTGAATGTGTCCCTGCAGTTTCATATCTTGAAGTCCTGCTGCAATATTAGACAGGAGAAATGCAGTGGGTAGACCACTCCAGTAGCAGAACTGCAAGGAGGACATGTGGTGTTGAAATGAGCATTTCACTTAAATTAAAATTAAAAAAAACCCCAAAACTACTAGTAAGCAATCTTAGATGACTGCTTAAAACTCTGCCTTTGTCAGAAGCATAGTTTATACAGAACC
This sequence comes from Egretta garzetta, assembly GCF_000687185.1. Classification (NCBI taxonomy): domain Eukaryota; kingdom Metazoa; phylum Chordata; class Aves; order Pelecaniformes; family Ardeidae; genus Egretta; species Egretta garzetta. The sequence continues at coordinate 2,392,548 of NW_009259719.1, forward strand.
ATCTGCTTAGCTTCTCTCTGATCTGGCCAGAGCCTGCCCCTTGGAGCGAAAGGCTTTGCTCTGTGCTGTTGAGCAAGGATTCTGCTCGCTGTTGCAGGTTACTTGCTGCATAGGCTGTAACCTGACTCCCATGACACAAGGCTTATTTATACCACTGTGCCCAGCAAGCTGTTGATCAGGCAGTGTTTCTCAGCCACAGAGAGGGCATGTGAGCCTTTAAGCTGGTGCTCTGGGCAGGATCTCCACCTCTGGGTGCCTAGCAGATGCATATGTGAGCTGTTGCCATCCAAGACTGTCTGTTCTTCTACCACCTCCTTCAGAGGCTGAACATGACTGTTTCTGGTGGGTTTCTCTAGGGCACTTCATCTTCTTCCAAAATTGCCTTCATTATCATAATGTGATGCATGCTCCTTACCAATGATCAGATTACTGATGGGGAAACAAGGTTTCTCAAGATTGTAATCCTTTGTATCCTTAGGTAGCTAATGCTCTTACTCAGCATGTTGCCTCAGCATCTATTGCTGTAAAAGCCGCTTCTTGCAAAGGTGGGTGCATTTTCTCTGACTGAAAGTCCAGGAGGCTGTGGTGGAAAGCAAAGGGCCCTGGGATGTTCTATTCAGGGTGGTTAATTCAAACACTGTTGTAGAAACAACCTACTGAGTCTTTTTTGTTGCCTTTCTTTACAGGGTGGGAAAGACATCACTTATGAACCAGTATGTGAACAAGAAATTCAGTAACCAGTACAAGGCTACGATAGGTGCAGACTTCCTGACAAAAGAGGTCATGGTGGATGACAGGCTAGTGACAATGCAGGTAAGGAGTGACTCTGCTCCCTGCTGCAAGGGGTGCCCGGCTGCTTAGACCACACTTGTGTGGAATTATCTGCTCCAGTGTAGTCCAGAGCAGTGCAAGGTCAGTGTACTGGGTGTGAATCTTGTTTGCACTGAACTGCTCAGGGCCATAGGTGCTGCTGGGCTTTCCTACAGATCTGTCCATGGGCTGAACAAGGGAAGGCAGAGATCAATTTGGGCTCAGCTAAGAGCAGGTTTTCCAGGCCCAGTTTAAAACCCAGCATTTAGTACTGTCAGTAAACTAGATCTTATTAGAAAGATGCACTTCCCTAGTGTTCAGGACTGGAAGAGGCCTGGGAAAGGATTCCTTAGTCAGGTCAACTACTTGTGCTGCCCTGAGTCCTGTGGGTACTGTGTTAACCTGCCAGCCTGCTTAATCTCTAGTATCTGAAGCTTTCATCTCTCCATAGTGAGGCTGCCTGCAAGGCAGCAAAAGCCCTGTTGCAACTGTCAGAGGAGTGTTTTGACTGTGCTGGTACCCAAGTGTACCTAAACACTGCAGGCAGGTCACCTACTGGCCCTAATACCCAAGTCCTGCTTGCCTGGAACAAGGATACATCCCTTGCTGAGGCTGAACACAAAAAGAGCTAACTATTTTTCAAGAGCCCGGAACACCCTTCTATACTTAATGCCTACAGAAATTCCCAAGCCTTCAGGTGCTTCTCTCTGGCTAGCTGGGGGCTATAGGTGCCTGGTGAGGAGTTTTGAAATGAATGCCCTAATTGCAGACTGGCTATGTCAGAGTAGAGCTGGCTTATCTGCCCTGTCTTTTGCTCCAGATATGGGATACAGCAGGACAAGAACGATTTCAGTCTCTGGGAGTTGCCTTCTACAGGGGAGCGGACTGCTGTGTGCTGGTGTTTGATGTCACAGCCCCCAACACATTCAAAACCCTAGACAGCTGGAGGGACGAATTCCTCATTCAGGCCAGTCCAAGGGATCCTGAGAACTTTCCTTTTGTTGTGCTGGGAAACAAGATTGACCTAGAAAACAGACAAGTGAGTACTGGGACTTGCTAGCCTCCTCTTGGGAAACTGATGGAGTGGAGACCTTGTAGGAATACAGGAGGGTTATCTGAGAAACAGGAGTGGGAGGTGCTGGAGTGTGGTTCAGCTGTTCCCTGCCACTGGGGAAGAGTTTCTCCTGCCTGGAGAGGTCAAAGCCCTGCACACAGCATGCTCCTGCCCACTGGTGGAAGGATTGCAGCAGCTTCCTGGGTAGCTACAAGGAGAGAAGCTGATTCTCCTCCTCCAGAATTGCTGAGGGGCTCCTATGGGAGCAAGTCCTTGCTCTGTGCTGCCTGAACAGTCTGCCCTGTGGTCTTACCCTCCTTAGGCATGGTGCTCCTTGCCCCGGGGCTGAGTGTATCCCGTGGTGGGCAGCAGTCTCCTGTGCTCTGTAAGAACTGCTGTCTTAGCTCAGGTTGGATATGAGGGGTCTCTGGCCTTGCCCTGGAAATAAAACCCCCTTCCCCCATGGCTGAAGGTGGTGATGCTGCTCTCTGTCCACCCAGGTCACCACAAAACGGGCGCAAGCCTGGTGCTACAGTAAAAACAACATCCCCTACTTTGAAACCAGTGCCAAGGAGGCCATTAATGTGGAACAAGCTTTCCAGACGATTGCACGAAATGCACTTAAACAGGTAGGGAGGGGGCCAGTGGGTGCCCTCTGCTGGTGCCAGTCTTGCCAGCTGAGCTCAGCTGCTGTGGGCAGCCTTGGGCTTGCCAACAGCTTTCCCCAGCTGAGAATGGCTCCTTGCATACTAGGAGCTGTCTGTAGAGCTGTGGCACTAACTCCTCCCTTCTCTCCCACTAGGAAACCGAAGTGGAGCTTTACAATGAATTCCCTGAACCCATCAAACTAGACAAGAATGACCGAGTGAAGGCTTCTGCGGAAACCTGCAGCTGCTGAGGGGAGAGGGAGGGGTTGAGCACAGTCCTTCACAAACGAATATCACACTTAGGCCTTCAAACACACAGCCCCTCTTCTGTGTTTAAAACGAAATTAAAAAAAAATTCCATCTCCAGCTGCCAAAATCCACCCATCTCCCATGAGCATCTGTGAGTCCCACACTTCAGAGCTCACGTCCCCACACCATCCACATCACACTTCATGGTAACAGACCTTTCTCTTAGTTTAAAATGGAAACTCTTATGTATGTTTGGAACTGAATCTTAATTCCAGGTGTCCAATGGAGAGAAACTGTTTACAGGTAATCTGTGTAACAAGTTACATACATTTTTAACTGTCTCGTGTTTTCCCCTGTGAAGGCTGCAACTGGAAAGGCTGATTACCCATAGTTCATTGCAAGCTCAGCACTCAGTCCAACTAGGTTGAGTTTTGTATGTATCTCTGTTAATGCTTGTTACTTTTAACTAATCAGATCTTTTTACAGTATCCATGTATTATGTAATGCTTCTTTAGGAAAAATCTTATAGTACATGTTAATATATGCAACCAATTAAAAATGTATAAATTAGTGTAAAATTCCTGAATTACATGTTCAAGTACTGAAACACAGATTGTGTAGAAAGTGAGGAGGACACTTGTGAACTGCAGCGTGCTAGCAACACAAAGTCCAGATAGAGGCAGTATTCTGTACAGTAGAGATGAACTATGTAAGCCTTCTTGTTTTGAGGCCCAAAAGGCTTCATCTTCTGGAAAATCTGTCTGGCTTCCTTGTATCTAAATTCCCAGATTTGCATAACAGCATTGATATGCACACTGGATTATTGGATTTAAAATTAAATACAGCTATGAAATGACCTCATTTGTTCACCTCCCCTACTGCTTAACTCCTAATATCCTGGAGCGAGTCTGAGAAGGAACCAGAGCTGAGGTGTCCCTGTGGCTCTCTGTGCTGTGGAAGGAGCTCCTCTCCCACCTGGGTTGTGGTAGCTGTTTCTTGATGAATGACCTGGACTATGAATCTTCCCTTTCTTCTTACTGACTGCTAATCTGGATTTTTGGTATGGAAAAACTTGGCAATCTAGTCCCTTTCCTCTCTTCCTTTCTCCTTGGTATTTGTTCTTGCGTTTGTAGCTTGCTTAAATGGAGCCCTTCTACCTGTTTTCCAGAGGTCTACATTCTAGTACGTAGGCTGAGCTCTTATGTAAAGAGACAAACATGATGCCAATAAACTTAACAAGAACAAACCTTCTTGTTTACTCCTGTTTCTGACTTTTTTTTTTCTTCACTAACATGCTTTCTTTCCTCTGTCTTGTCACCATTTCAGCAAGCCAGTGCCTGCTAATTGAAGGAGGTTTGTGCTTCCTCCTTACTATAAAGTCTGTGCCTTCCATGTTATTTTTCAGGAGTGGGTTGAGGAGGCCCTGCTTGCTTGGCTGACCCAAGATTGCTGTAGGGCAGCAACCCCTCTGCTTTTCTTGAAGCTGGTTGCAGTGGCAGGAATGGTGCTGGGTGTGATTGCTCTTCTATGAGCATGGTTCTTCAGCCCTGTTCTGGGCCTAGGAAAAGCTTTGTGGAAGGATGGAGAGGAGGGCAGTGCTTTAAAAGCTCTTGCTACCCTCCTACTGGGAGCAGGCTGAGTCATTCCCAGCTCACCAGTTAGGTGCTTCAGCTGGAGGAGAAGCAAGGCTGGCCTAGAGTACCTTAGAGTGAGTTAAGGACTTCTCCTTACTCTAGCCTAGTCAAGTTTAAGCCTTTAATTTCCAGATGCTGGGCATGACCCTCTGCTTGCACTCAGCAAGGCTAAATTGCTACTCCTGTGCCCACAGGAAGATGGAAAACAAAGTATAGAGAAATGAGGCCAGTTATTTCAAGAGCATTCTAACAGTCTTTGTGCTCTATATCCTATTTTATGGCTCTGTCCTAGCATGCTTTTCTCTCACTTGGCTGGGCTTTTGCTGTCTCCATCAGTTTCAAATAACTAGCCTGCAATAGCAATGTCTCCTGGTGGGACCACTTTCCTGTCTGCATCTTTTTGAAAGACTTGGACTTTCTGCTCATCTCCATTTAAAGCATCACTCACTCTGTACTTGTTTTCTTTAGATACAGCTCTAGTGTGGAGAAAGCCAAGCTGGGCAAGGGGGGAGCAATAACTACACAGTGATGTTTTGGGGGAAGGGGATGGCCTTAATTCTGCACCTGCCTCCTGCTGCTTTGGCTTTGGGTGATGGAGCTGAGGCTGGGAGGGCTGCAAGCTGTGGCTGGGCCCTGAAGAGATGCTGTTTTATTTCTCTCCCATCAAATAAACTGGTAGTGATGTGAGGCAAAGGGAGAGTGTTTCACAGGGGGTAGGACAGCCACAGGGTGTTATGGATGCTGAAGGGGAGGATTCCCTTTACCACTGATGAACCAATGTATTTGCAGGTGGGAATATGTTATATACACACACAAGTGTACAAAAAGCAGTGCAGAAGGCAAGCAGCGTGGGAATTGGTGCCCTGCTCTTACCTTCGGGGCTGATGGTGTCCCGGGGGGGGATGGGTGCTCCTGCGAGAATCACTTGTCATCACTGTGGCCTGAAGAAGCCTGGGCCTGGAGAAGGTGGCTGCACTGATTGTCCCTGTGGGGTACAAGTGTACTTAAACCCACTCCTAGTGTCAATGAGGCTTTTCCTTCTGTGCTGACCTTTTTGCCTGATGATGCGTGCAAGGGTGACTTGCTGCTGGGCAAACCCCTGAGGAAACCTCGCCCTGGAAGAGGCTGAGGGGTTCAGCTGATGCACTGAGGCAGCCAAGCATCAAGGCTGGTTTTGCTCTTCATCCAGGTCCTGGCCAGGCAGGAGGCACAGACCTGAAGAAGGAGGCTGGCTGGTGGGAGCGGGTCGGTTCCCCCGTCCATACCCAGTGTAATAGGTGATAGCAACAACCAGCGCCTGGAGTTTGGAGAGTGGGGTGATCCTGGCCCTTGCCAGTGGGTAAAACCGCGGGAGGTTGTGGCAGGGCAGCCAGGTGTGGGGCTCGGTGGCTTGGAGGGGTTGGAGCCGTTGGCGAGGGCAGCTGTGTTTTGTGAGATGCTGGTGCAAACACCAAAGCTGGGGAATCGCACAACCGCATCTATGCTGCAGGGGCTGGGGGGAGGGGGGGGTAGCATCAAAGAAATTAAAGGCCAAGCTGTGAAGCCTGGGGCAGGAAAGCTCGGCATGTGCCTTGGCAGCAGCGCTTGGGTGGGCGTTGGGGGCTGGACGAGTCCTGCACCACAACCTGCCCTCGTCCCATGACCCAGGCGTGCGGCCGGGGCTGCAGCACCTGGGAGAGCACGGACCCCCCCACCCCATGCGCACCCCGGGGTGCTCGTAGGGAAGCATGTGCTACAAGCACAGAAGTATGATCAGGGTTCTATAGGTACACACAAATATTTTTAGCTAAATATTTGTGTGTATGTGGTTTGCATAGTCAAACGCATTTACCCAGGTAGTAATGTGTATAGGGATATATTCATCGTGACATCTTTTGTGAGCTAGAGAGCAACGGAGCACAGAGGAGACAGCGTGGACGCGGAGTGCGTGCGTGTGTGGATGTTGCTATATTATACTTACAGGGACACCCATCCCAAGGCTCGGAGACAGAGAGCACAAGTGAGTTCAGTTACAGGTTTCTGTTTATGAGACATAGGTGGTTGCAGGCTTAGCAATGTACCCAGATGCAGCATAAAGTATTTATTTCTTCATATACCTGTATATATTCAGAGAAAGAGGAAAAAATTATCTCACACGTGGATATGGTACTCTCATATATATCTTATTTATATCTTTACATAAAAACATTTAAATAAAAAATGTATAGCTATAGACACATACAAATGTGTGTATGTCTATGTATTATCTATCAATCACCCCATATACAGAGAGACAGAGATGATCATACACAGTCAGACACGTTTTAAATTATTTTATACTTACATGCTTGTATTTGTAAGTCTGCATGTGTGCTGTTTTCCTCTGTCTCTCTGACTACACACAGATACCCCCTACTTTATTTTTTAGATTTATACAATTAGTGTGTGTTGTTTATATATTTTTTATATTTTTAAAATATATTTATTTATTATTTATATATTTCTATGCTTTATATATAAAACCAAGTGATATACATGCGGGTGTGTGTGTGTAGTTTAGCTATTTTTACATTTCAGAAAGGAAAGCAGGGAGGGAGGGAGGCAGGGAGAGAGAATGAAAGAAAATACAGGCTCATAAATAAATATTTAAATAAATTCTAGGTAGAGGTGGATATGGGGATATCTGTGCATGAGTTGGGGGGCGGGGAAGGCTGGGATCCCTTGTGCTCTCTCCATATACACAGACAGGGAATATATATCAAGGTAGATACACACACACACATATATATATATGCACCAGATTATAGATGAGGGTGGAAGAGAGAGTGGGAGAGATCTCAACGCCACACACACAGATCCCCCCCCGTGCATATTGGGGGGGCGCTGTATACCATTCTCTGTGCCCGTCTTTTTCTCTCTGGGTGTGTGTGTGGGGAGACAGCAAGAATGATAGAAAACACAGAGACACACACACACAAATTGGTTACATATA
>NW_009259719.1:2400258-2404391 GCF_000687185.1 Egretta garzetta
AATGTAAGGAGGCGGGGGTGGGGTGTGTGTGTGTGTGTGTGTGAGAACAACTCCTATACATATACATATGTATGTGTGTGCGTGCGTGCGGGTGTGTGTGCGCGCGCGCACGCGGGTGTGTGTATATAGCAAGAGAATTTGTGAAGAGCTCTCTTAGCCCTTTCTAAGTATATATGTATATACATGTAGTGAATTAAGCATGTGTGTGAACAGCTTACACATTCTTCTGCTGTATATATGTGCGTGTGAACAGCATTTTCTCTAATTATATATGCATATATGAGAATTATGTGTGTGCCCTCGCTCTTTCTCAAGTATGTAGGTAAATATACCTGAATATATACACACACACACACGTATCAGGCGAGAATAATGTGTGCGAATGGCTCTCGGGGGCAGGGCAAGAGCAACCACTGTGTGTGTATTTGTGCGTGAACGGCTCTCCTAGTATAGATGTATATACTGAGGGGTAGAGCGAAAAGCCCTCGCTCCCTCTCTGCATATATATGTATATGTATGCGCATATAGACAGAGATTAAGAAAGAAGGGGTTGGCGGGGGGGGCATGGTGAACAGGGCTCTCAAAGTATATATGTATGTGTGTGTGTGTGTGTGTGTGTATACACAAAGGGCATTCTGTTTGTATGCATGCGAACAGCCTCTCTCTATATATGCATATATATGTGTATACATAGCAAGAAAGTACTGTGTGTGTGTGAGAACAGTTCGCTGAAGAGCACTCAGTATATGATGTGTATATAGGCAGGGGGGAAGGGGAAAAAAAAGAGTGAGACCCCTGTTACCTGTTCCATTCCCCCCATCTAAGTATATATGTGTATATACATGTGTGTGTGTACAGCAAGAGAATTGTGTAATTGAGTGAAGAGCTAAGTATCTATAAATGTAGTGGGTGTTCAGGGTGAGAACAGCAGTCTAGGGAGAGAGAGATAGCACATATATGTGTATATGCATATATATGTATAGATATAGTGAGAGAGGAGTATTGTGTGTGAGAACAGCTCACTAAGTATATCCACATATATGCATACATATGGAGAGAGGATAGTGTGGATTTGTGTGAACAGTATGTGTGCTCTGTACGTATGTGTGTATGTGGAGAGTGAGAATTATGTGTGTGAACAATTTGTGTATATATGCGTCTATACATTCATATATACAGCAAGAGAGTAGTGTGTGTGAGAACAGCTCTTGCTCTCTCTACTTATCCATATACATACAGAGAATATATTGAGATATATACATATATATGCATATATTTATGCACCCCAGAGATTATACATGTGTATGGGGGGAGGGGGGAGAGAGTGAGCGATGGAAAATGTGTTCCTGTGTATGAATCGCTCTTGCTCATTTTGTTACGTATATATGTCTAAATATAGCGCGAGAGAGGATGTCTGTGAACAGCTCTGTGTGTGAAAAGTGTGTGCTCGCTCTGTGTATGTATGTGCTATATGGAGAGGGAGAGAGGGAAGTGTGGGTGTGTGCCAGAAAGCAGCGCACTCCCCCCCCACACACAGTATATAGGTGTACGTGTGTGTATGCATGCGTGTAGTGAGAGACTATTGTGTTTCAACGGCTCTCTTCCCTTTTCTCTATATGTGTGTGTACATATAGTGACAAATAACTGTGTGAACACCTCACACTCCTCTGTATATATGATGTATATATGCACACACACACACACACACACGTATATAATATTGAGAGAGAGAGAGGAGAGAAAAGGTCTATCATCTTTCATTATATATGTATATATGCATATTTTTTATATAGTGAGAGAATTATGTGTGTGTGAACAGCGGTCTGTGTGTGTGTGTATGCCTATACATGGGGGGGGGAGAGAGAGAGAGCAGCTCTCTCTGGAGAGTGTATAAGTGTGTATATGTATGTGTATAAATATGTAGTGAGAGGATTATGTGTGTTTGAGAACAGCGCTCTGTATATATGCATGCATATATAGACTATATATATATTTGTGTATATGTGTGTAAGTATATATTTGTGTGTATGTATATCTGTGTACGGGGAGAGGGGGTATGTGGAGAACAGCATGCTCTCTCTCTGTATATATACATATGTATATGTATATATATAGATATATATAGCACAAGAGAATTTGTGTGTGAACAGCTGTCTCCATAAGTATATGTATGTATATACATGTAACGAGTGAATTACATGTGTGAACAGCTCTCTTCCCCCTCTCTCTGTATACATGCACGTGTATATATGTGTGTGTATGTATAGCAAGGGAACTTCATATGTTCATGAACAGCTTGCTCCCTAAGTCTATATATGTAGCAAGAGAGTTACATGTGTGTGCAAATTACTCTGTGTATATATAGGTATATATGCATATATATGCATACATACAGCGAGAGAAAGGAGTATCGTGTATGAGAACAGCTCAGTATATAGATGTATGTACATATATATATGGAGAGAGACTAGCATGTGTTTGTGTAAGCAGCACTCTCTCTATACATGTATATGGAGAGAATTATGTGTGAACAGTCTGTGTATATATAAGTATACATGTATGTATGCATATATATAGAAAGAGACAGTACTGCGTGTGTGAGAAACCCCCCCCCCACTCCCCATATGTATATCCATAAAGAAAGAGAATACGCACACACCCCTGCGCGCATGCATACATTTATGCACCCCAGAGATGATACGTGTATATAGGGTGGGGAGAGACAGAATGATAAAAACTGTGTGTGTGTGAGACAATGGCTCTTGCTCTTTTTTCTCAAGTATATATGCATATATACCTAGAGAGAGAGCAAAGAGAATATTGTGTGGGTAAGTATCTAAGCATATATATGTATATAAGGAGAGATAATATTGTATATGTATTTGTGTGCGAACAGCTAAGTACAGCTGTGTATATGCAATTCTATATATCAAGGGGGGTAGCCTGTGTCTCTGTGTGAAATACCACACGCTTGTGCTCTTGCTGTGTGTATATGCATGTGCCTACAGAAAGGGGGGGAAGCGGGAGAACAGGTCTCTGTTTATGTACGTATATATGTATATATATTTTATACGTATATATGTATATGAGAGAAGTGTATGCGAACAAGACACTCTCTGTATCAGTATATATGCTCTGTGTGTGTGTGTGATGAGACTATAGTGTGTGTGTTTGAACAGCTCTCATCTCCCTCGTTTCTATATATGCCTATATAGTGACAGAGAATTGTGTGTGAACCTCTCTCTCGGTATATATTCATATATGCGCATATATAAAAATATACCAAGATAGAAGTGTGTGTGAGAAGTGTGTCTCTACATATGTTTATAAGTATGTATGCATATATGCCTATATATGTGTGTATCTATAGCAAGAGTAATTGTGTCAGAAGAGCTCACAGTCTATATGGATATATGCATATACGGAGCATGTGAGAGGCATGTGTGTGAACAGCTCTCTTTATATATGTATATATGTATATGAGAGGTGTATGCAAACAAGACTCGCCCTCTGTGTCTATGTCAGTATATATGTACATGTAGGGAGGGAATGTGTGTGTGCGTTGGGGCTATTTTCTCCCATCCCCTGTCTCTCTCCAAGAAGCACCCGCACACAGGCTGCCTCCCCCTATAGCGTATTCAAGTATCTATATCCTCACGTATTTATGCACGGGTCTTCTGTTTCCTGCCACCCCCCCGGGGCAGAGGAGCACCCTCACAGACGCCCCAGCTGCACTGCGGGGGGTGCAGGGGCCGATCACCCCCACGCGGCCCCCACAAGATTGTGGCACAGCCCGGCCCCTCTCGCACACCACACCCCCCCGATCGATTTTATTTAAATATCTACATGTTTATGTCAATATTTTAAAAATAGGTGTTCATGTATATGTGTGCACTTACATTTCTTTTAAATTTACGCATAGCTATCACAAGAAATAATAACTATTATGTGTTACATCTATGTAATACACGGCATGCACCCTGCCCCTATACACCGGTAACATATAGCCAGCGCAGCTGTAGCTTTCCATTTGGTTACAGCACTGGATCGACACATGTAGACACTTACACGTTTGCGTGTTCCACACGTGCACACGTGTCTATACCTTACACATCCTAACCCCCTCCCCCCCC
>NW_009259719.1:2408042-2412331 GCF_000687185.1 Egretta garzetta
GGGTGGGGGGAAGCACACAGTTCCCAGGGCATACCCCCATCCACATCCCTCGCTTTGAGCCCCAGCTGCAGAGAGCTGCTCCGCCAGGAGCTGGGGTCCCCACAAGCGACAGCCTGGGGAAGACACGGGGAGCAGAGACCCTTGCCTCCGTGGTGCAGCCTATTTATAGCTGACAGCAGCGAGGTTGCGTAAAGCCCCACCAGGGATCCAGGCCATCTTGTCCTGCCTGGCTGCAGGAGCAGCCCCACGCTCAGCACCCTCCCCACGCCAGAGATCCTGGGCCCACACCAGGGCTGCTGGAGAGGGAGCCCGACCCACACATTCACTCTCCAGAAGGAGGGGACAGCCACAACCCCAGGGGACAGCAAGGCCCCTTGGCACTCCCAGGAAAGGAGCAGCCCCTTTCCTGGTCCCTGTGCAGCTGTTCTATCCCCTTGGAGCAGAGCAGGGAGAAGGGAAGCAAGCTTTAATCCCCAAGGAAAGGTCCCTCAGCTGCATCCAGCAAGAGAAGGTGGCTGTGCTGCTGGAAGAGACCAGCTCTGTTCTGCTTCTGGGAGGCCGCAGCCACCCTCCAGGTCTGTATTTAGGACAAGCAGCTGCCAGGTCAGGCCAGCACCCATCCCAGTCCCACACCAAGCCTGAGCACCCGCCAGCAACCCCGGGTACTGGGGGGGAGCTGCTGCTTTCCAGCACCCCTCTGCAGTTGCCTCCTCAGTCAATAGATGACACTGCAGGTTTTGAAGGGCCAGAGGGGTCACCCTCACCGGGGGTCTGGCGCTTGGCAGCAGCACCGCGCCCAGGACCGGAGCAGCTGGCACCTCAACAGCAAACCACCAGCAGCATTCCTGTAGGCACGTATGGGGCAGAGGGGAGGCAGCGGGGGTGGGGGGCACACCATGCAGGTCCAGCCAGAGCCCTCACCTCTCCAGAGGGGCCAGCAGCATCGTACCTTATAGGTTGAGACTGCCAGGAGCTGTGACACCAGAGCATCCCCAAGCACGCTCCCATAGGTGCTGCCAGCCATGAAGGCCAGGCTCTGGAGAGAAACCCAAGCCCAAAGGACTTCCAAGGGCCAGGGATTGCAGTCTCATCACCCAGATGAGCACAGCCAGTCCCAGACTCTGCTGCACATGGTGAGATGCATGGCAGCCCCCTACAGCAGATGGCTTCAGCTCCAGGTCTGCGCTTATCTCACCTTCCGATGCCCAAGGGGAGGCAGGGGAAGAGACCTGCAGCCTCCCTGCCCTCTCCTTGAGGGAAGCAAAGGCCAACAGATCCCTTCCTCAGCCAAGTCCTTCCCATCTCATGAACTCAACTGTGCTGGTGCTATGAAGCATTCAGAAAAGCCAGGGCCAGCAACACTGCTGCAAGAAGCCATGAGACCCATCTCTGGAGCTGCAGGCTTGAAGGTGACAAAGTCCATTCCAGCTTTCTAATAAGACCAAGGCTTCCACTCTCCTGGTCACAACGATGTCCAGACATGAAGTTGAAGAGGTGATAAAGGCCAAGCACTTCAGCAACACCTGGGGAGACAGGATTTCCTTTGGTCTGCCTCACAGCAGCCCAGCTTTCCCAGCTGGTCCATCACATGGCTGACAGAGGAAGTTCAGAATCCAACTGGAGCTCAGCATCGAGGGCACCACGTGTGCCACCAGTTCCTAGATACCACAGCAGGCATCACCCCGCCAGCCTGGGCAGAGCCACGCAATGGCTGGGATGGCTACAGCTCCTCAGGGTGCGCAGTGCAGCAGCCAACCTGTCCCTGGTTCCCTGCCCCAGGGCACCCCCAACTGCTCATACTCATTTCTGCCTTTTGTTCTGGACAACATTTGGTAGGGCAGAAGGCATCCGTCCTGCCCTTCAGAGGCCAGCCCAGCAGCTCCAGTCCTGACCTACACCTTCCATAACCCAGCACAGACCCTGCCAGCACCCAACCCTGACTACACTGGCAGTTGTCTAAGTCACCCACAACCCTTCCTCCCAAACCCAAGCCCTCTGGCTTGCAGACCAGTCACCGGGACATGTCCAAGGAAGGGAGAAGGTGTCAAGAGTAAGAAACAGACCCACACATCCAGGCCTTCTCCCTCCCCACCAGGATCAGCTTTTCCCATCTGACCCCCACAAAGCCCACCTCTGCCTACTTGCCTGCAAGGTCACCCAGGGGTCCTGGGGCAGCCCATGGTGGTGGGAAGGCACCTCCAGCGCTGAGGGAAGGTCCTGGGTCCAGCCTCACTCCTCCTCTGCTGCTCCCAGCCCAGGCTTCCTGGTGTTGGTGACAGAGCAATGGGCTGGAGAAAGGTTTTACCTGCTCCCAGGGGTAGGAAAAGACTATTTGACCGAGCAACGGGCAAGCGGGACCGCTGCTAGGCCAGATCTGGTGTTTTACTAGTCCTTCCCTGCTTGGAGAAAACCAAGCCCAGACACCAAGCTGCCACCAGAGAGCCTGCTCCCGCAGACCGCTGCCAGATTCAGTAGGTTTGGTGAGGTGACAAGACACAGCACATGCGACAGCATTCAACAGGGAACCAGTTTAATCAGATATTGGGTTTGCACCATTCTTTTCAAGTACCACAAGTTCTGCATTTTTCTAAGAAATACAAAGCACTCTCAGGTTGCACAGAACGCTGGTCCTGTAGAACACAGGAGGGAGAGAACGAGACACTCCGATACAGACACATCAGCCACCGTGCTGGGCAGGAGAAAGGAACCCCCTCGTCCCCACCTCGCTGATGGTAACAGTCACTTTACAGGAGGAAAAGAGATCCCAGGGGGTCCCTGCCACAGCAGCGGGGCTGTGGCCAGGTGCCCCACACCCACCCAAGGTCAGGGTACCCCAGCGTAACCACCAGACACGTCCACGCCCCCATTAGCACAACACTAACGAACAAAGCGCTTCCACATTCCACAACGGAGTGAAAAACCCCTTCATAAAACCAGTTGACAAGCATCCAGGTTCATCTACTCTAGGTAATCATAAACTCAGAGCCAGGGCAAGTTACTTCATCCACAAGATTAACAGCTGACTCAGTAGGCTGAACGCATGCTACTTACAGCACATAAATAGAAGTTGTTGGGGTTTGTTTTTTTTTTTTCTTTTTTCTCCTTAAAAAAAAAAAAGCACGTTACGAAGGTCTACAGTCCGATTGCCTAGACACGGCCGCATGCACACGACTATCGGCCTCCACAGAAGCGGGCTGCTCTGGGCAGCGAGGAAAAGCTGTCTCTGCATCAGCTATTCCAGGCGTCACGGGACAGCTAGCCTGCCCCCGTGCTCGCACGTTATCCACGCAGCCATTAAATACGGTACTAGCTAAGAGGGGGTTTTAAATACAAACTCCAGGGTTGCTTTTTTTCCAAAAGAAATGTTAATCCATAGAGGGTTACAGTTAACAGATATCATCACTTTATTTCTCAGAACCAGAAATAGTGTTGGAACAAACAAACAAAACAAAAAACCCCAAAAGACACAGCATGTCATTTCCAGAAGTGCAACCAGGGTACAGGGTAGCTCTCGGCAACACGAAGGGCTTCTGCAGCCGGGAGAGGAGGGGAGCCACGGCAGAAGATGGCAGCTCCCACTCCTGGCGGGCGCCTGACCTTGCGACGCTCTCTGAGGGGATTTGTCACCGCACCCTCCGCCCCACCCCGCTAGCAGGACCCACGGCACGTGGGACCACTGAGTCCCCCAGCGCCCACCGAGCCAGGGAGCTGCAGAGAGGTGACTTTACAGGGATGTACCCCAAAATAAGAGACCTCAAAATAAATAGGACCAGAGCTTCTTTACAGTAGGCAATGCACTAGCTTTACCATGAACAAAACTAAGACTAACAGTCACTTCTTGCCAACGGAGAAACTTTTCCTCCTTTTCACATTTTCCAGCCCCCTGCCCTCCCCACTGCAGTGCGGCCGGGATGGCGTTGCGGGGGGGCGCAGCCCCAGCCAGTCCCATCCTCACACCAGGGTGAGCAGGGCCAGCTGGGGGGGCCCTGCACAGCCCTGGGGCTGGCGGAAGGGACAGGCAGCCAGGGGTGCCTGCATCCATCTCCACACCAGCCGAGACAACCCTCAGCAGCTACCAGCAGCTCTGCACCATGACCCAACCACACGGCTCTGGATGCCACCACTGCTGACAGCTGTGGTCCAGCTGCCTCCTCCAAGAACACTTCTTCCAGTGGAAAGAGGAGCAGGATGGGGGCACAAGCAGGGCCCAACCTCACCCATGCTCCCCCAGCACCCCGCCGCAGCCCAGACTGGGGGGGGGGGGGGCGCTGCGGGGGGGGGAGAGGCCG
>NW_009259719.1:2413027-2419560 GCF_000687185.1 Egretta garzetta
GGGGGGGGGGGTTGGCCGGAATCCCCCCTCCACCCGTGCGTGTCCCGGCAGCGCTGCTCCTCACCAGCTGCCCCTTTTTCCTTGCCCAAACCCACAGCCTCCTCCCCAGCCCAGCCTCTCCTGGGAAGGTGCCATGGCCTGCGGGCGGGGGGTGTGCTCCTATTGGGGGGTTCACCCCCTCCGGAGCACCCCCCCCACACCAGGTAGGAGCAACCACTGTAAGCAGCCAGGCTCCAGTTAACACCTCCTCATTAAACCCTCAGCGTAGTTTTTTTTCGGCAATGGTGCTGCTGGTGCTCACAGCCTGGGGGGAGATGATCTGTACCCTGCGTCTTTGCATCGCCCCTGCTTCCCCGAGGGAAGGATTGCGTTCCTCAGAGCAGGGAAAGGGAGCATCCCTCACTTGCGCTCGGTATCTCCACTCCCTCCACAGCAACTGGAGACCTGAAATGAATCTGAGATGAGCGGGTGACCTTTGGAACAGCCAGGCTGCAGTTAGCACCGAGCAGGCCAGGGCAGTTGAGCTGCTCACCCCAGAGGCAGGGGAGAAACCTCCCTTGTGGCTCCTGCAAGGACAGGCACAGAGGTGACAGCCCCAGCACCTGAAGTCCTATTTATTCTGCCAGGAGCTGCTAATGCAGCAACTCTCTCGCCTCAAGTCACCGTGGGAGCGATGAGGAGCCAGCTAACAACAGGCTTTCTGGGTAGAAATCCTAATCCCACCGCAGCTTCCCGTAAGCCAGGAGACATTCTGGGCTCAGATGCCTCCGTGGCACGCGAGGGATTTGGAGGTGGATTTGGCTCCGTGACGGCTCGGGTCTCCCCAGGTGCCCAGCCTGCTGTTCCTGCCCCAGCTCCACTGTCCCTCCTCAGGGATGAGCCCCAGCTATGGCTGCCTCTGCAGCTCCCTAGGGACAGATCATTCCCAAGGAGCCCCAAAATAAATCCCTGGGGAATACCTTCCACTGGCAAATGGAAATGCTCCAGCAACAGGGCCCTGCTGGTACCCCGAGAGCTCAGCAGCTCATCGTGGCCTCCCCCTCAGCAGATGGAAGAGATACGAGCTCTGTCTGCCAAAAGGAGCAACGGGGCTGCGGTGGGCAAGGGAGACGCAGGCACATGGACAAGGGCACTGTGCAGTCAACCATTTCATCCCATTTTATTGTTTCCAATACAAATGAAGTACTGCTTTCCAGCATGTGGCCCACAGTGTAAGGCTTTTCATCTGTCACATCTGGCTGTTTACAAAATCCCTGTCCTCAAAAACAATTGCCCTATGCTGTTCTGTAATGGCACTTTGGTTATCCGGGCTTTAATGAATGACCTTTATGAACACGGCAGAGCACTTCCCTCCACAGATCAAGAAAATCCTCTCTAAGTCTTCAAATCCCATTAACAAAATGATTGTACAAACAACGTGACCAAGACACGCTGTCCCACCCTGCTGCCCGCAGGGAAACCCAAGCAAAGCCCAGTTCCTCCCAGGCACCACTTAAATATCTCCCTGTTTAGGAGCCACGAATACATGTAGCAACGCTGATGCAGAGCGGGATGACTCCAGCAGATCTTCCTGAGCCTGGGGTTTCCTCCTAGCATTTATTGCATGCTCCTCCATACTGCAGTCATCTTTTGAGGGTGAGACTATTGGAAAGGAATTTGCACAGAACCAATATGGAATTAAATGGAAAAGAGGTATCAGTTTAATTAAAAAAAAAAAAAAAAAGAAGAAGGAAACAGGAAACGTGAATGGTGAACACTGTCAGAAGGCAGAAGCTACTCCTCAGCAGGCCGAGATGCTTCTCAAGGCTTTATCTGCACTTGGCAGGAGTGCCTGCCAGGGAGGGAGGCCAGCAGGTTATATCCACTCCCATCAGCACGAGACAAAGCCAAAACCTTTAAAGACAAACACCAACCTTTAACAAAACATGAAGAACAGAGACAACAACCTAGAGCATTGAATCAACACCTGAGAGGCTGGGAGAATCTCAACAGCAAAGCCTTCAAAAAAAAAAAAAAAAAAAAGTTCCTCATTCTGCTTAGGAAAATCAGGAGGGAAAAGGATGGCCAGCCATCCCAAATGGTGCCTAAGCCTTGCGCTTCTTCGCAGCCGGCTCTCCCTCCTTCCCCAGCCACTGCTGCAGGATATCTGCGCTGGTTTTCTTGGGCGAAGGGCTGTGGATGAACTGACTCGTCCACCTGGGCAAATCATTTTCATTCTTCTGGGGAGAGCCCTCCTGGGAGTTTTTTAACCAGCCCAGCATCACTTTGCTGCTTGGGGTGGCTTTGACCTCCTGGAGAGACAAAAGACAGTGGGAGAGAAGTCAGAAGCACATCGAGAGCAGGGCAGGCAGCCGACTCCAAGAGCTGGTCCAGAGCTGGATGTGGAGGCTAGAGCCACAGCCCTGCCTGCAAATCAGGCACATCTGCGGGAAGTTCCCAAGGCTGCTGGGAACAGGCTTGTTCCAAGCCCCATTTCACATGGAATTTGTCTCATTTGGCAGAGAAATCCTGGCACAGGGTGACAGTTTCTTTCTGGAGGCGGAGGGAAGGGACTCCATTCAGGGCTCTGCACTCCGGCATCAGGCGCAGGCATGCCCCGGGGACACTGCCTGCCGCTGCTGCCCCTCCGGCAGCCTGGCAGCACCGTCCCTGCTCAGGGACGTCACTGCCACCAAGCCCTCCCCTGCCAAGCCCCTGCCAGCCCTCACCTTCTTGGCTCCCAGCTCGATGGGTGCGAGACACTCGGGCGTGTTGTTGCGGACGCTGTTGACAAAGGTGGAGACTGGGTGGAAGACAATGTTCTCCGTGGGCTGGATGAGTTTAACCGCTTCTTGGGTTGGCACTTCAGCAAAGTCCAGCCATTTCCTGATGGCCTCGTCCCCATCCAGGATGGCTGGCATCCTAGGGGACAAGACAGTCAGAGCCAAAGCCCAAGACTGATATGGCAGAGCAGGGTGGCAAAAGCCAGGCTCCTAACCTAGCAAGGAGCTGGCAGCTCAGAGGGAAACAGGGGGAAAAACGAAGCAGCAGGATGCTCTTCTGCAAGGCAAAGCGCGCGTTTCGCCTGGGTAGCTGCTTTGCTGGAAACAGCAGAGGGGTTGACTGCCAGGCCCCAGTTAGGCGGAGAGCAATCCAGCTCTGGAGAGTGATCCAACTCCAGCTGCCACCCCCCAGGGCACAAAGATAGTGATTTATGGAAAGGGCACGAGCCGGTGACCCGTAACGAGCCCGTAACGTTGTAGCATTTGTCTTCAAGGGCATCAAGAAGTGGCAGGACTCCTTGCCTGCATGCTGCCGGACCAGCATTCAGAGGTGAAGGTTTCCTTGCTCACCCTCCCACCACCCTGCAGTCATCTGCCCACTCTCACATGCCTGTGATGGATGAAGCTCACATCCTTGGAGGCATCCACGGTGATGATGGTGTAAGTGTACAGCATTTCTCCTCCCGCTGGTGGCTCCCAGCAGTCAAAAATCCCAGCCATGGTGAGCAACCTCCAGCCTCTCCATTCCTCATCTGCCTCCTTCTCCTCAGCCTGCAGGAGAGGCCGGCCCCATGGCCCCAGTCAGTGCCAACCGATGGGCAGCCAAAGCATCGCAAACTTGTCAGTGCCACCACAGGCCAATGACTCAGATCTAAGTCATGAACTGAACTAATTTGAGGGCTTTCCAGGAGCCCTTCTAATTTGAGGTAACTCCAGGAGAGGTACCAGGACCCTCATCTTCCCACAGGCAAGCCAGTGCCCTCCTCCCCTTCTGAACATCCCAGCCGCTGGCTCAGCCAAGTGAAAGAGGTAGCGAAACTCCCAGCCCAGTCCCCTGTGAGACACATCGCCCGCCCATGCAAATATCCGGCATGTGGGGAGCAGTGAGCGTGGCGGCGGGGAGCCTGTGGCACAGTTTACAGCCAGGGGACCTCAGCAGCAGGGACCGCCGGCCGCAGAGGGATGCCAAGCCCACCGCAGGATGGAGCCCCATTGGGAAACAGAGATGCCCAGAGAGGGGCACAGCTGGAGGGAAGGGGACTTTTCCCCAGGCAGCTGGAAGGAACGAGGGTTCAGAGCTGGGTGTGAGCATTCAGACACAGCAAGGGACTCCGTACCGCAGCATCTTTGCTCTGGGGGAAGTAAATGAAATACGGCTGGTTCCCCCCGCCATGCTGCTGCCACTCGTAGAAGCCATCTGCCAGGACCACGCAGCGCTTGCCCTTGAGGAGAGCGCCCTGGGGGAGAGAAAACACAGGCAAGCGGTGAGCAGCAGCCTTGGGCAGCCTGTGATGGAGGACGGGGGCTCCCGGGACCACCCAGCCCGCTCGCTCCCACCCGGGGTTCCCCCAAACTGCCCCACAGGGTGCACAAGCGCCACCGCTGTGATGAAAGATGAGCTTCACCAGCGACAACCCTCTCAGTTCTTCTATCTTAATGAAATCCACCAGCTCTGCAGTACAGGCTCTTACTCCCCTGTGCAGCGGGCAAACAGCGACCGGTACTCGCTAGGGAGAGGCCTCAGCTCTGGTTTTGCCGACTGCAAGATCTCTTTCAAGCTGGACACAAAGACAGCAGCGACTCACCTTGTAGGAGGACTTCTTCAGCATGGTATCGCTGCGGCAGTTGGAAGTATTAAACTGCATTTTGGAGGGGTCGTCCTTTTTGAACCAGGAGGGAATCAGGCCCCAGCGCATGTCCATGAGGACCCGCTCGGAGGAGTCGGCATCCTTTTGAATGAGACAGATGAACACCCCAGGTCAGAGCCACGTCACGGGGACCACGAGCATCCCCACAGCTTGAGAGAGGGGCTCTGTGGAGCCCTGCTGAAGTGGCTTCTCCCCCTGCAAGGGGGGGGGAACAGCTTGGCACCTCGGTCAGAGCTGAGCTGGGGCTCGCAGCCCCTCCAGCACCAAATCCGCCTCTGTTCTTTTGCCGGGATGCCACTCACAAGCCATGCAGAAACAGGCACTAATTATAACCCTTTGCATATTCTTAACGGCTTTCCTGTAAGAATTAATCTTCAGCAGAAAGCACAAGAATATTTTGCAGGAATAAATAACCAATAAGTCAGCGTCTCAGTGAGGCTCGCCCGACAGCTCTCTGGAGGAATGAACACAGTTTTTCTTCGATGGGAAGCAAACGTGAGCTCCCCAGCTCTTGAGCGAACGGTCATGTCAGGCTGGTGTTAAGGTCCTCAAAACTT
Organism: Egretta garzetta; assembly: GCF_000687185.1. Classification (NCBI taxonomy): domain Eukaryota; kingdom Metazoa; phylum Chordata; class Aves; order Pelecaniformes; family Ardeidae; genus Egretta; species Egretta garzetta. Next base: position 2,418,215 of record NW_009259719.1, read on the forward strand.
CCCTTGTTACAGCCAGCGGCCCAAAGGCTGTAAGCCTCACCTTCATTTTAATAACGTGATTTCTGCTGACCTGGTTCACTTTCACTCCTTGTGCTTTGCATATCATCTGCCTTCGGACAATGGAAATGGCTTGCGGCTTTCACTTCTCCCCCAGCTCGCTCTCGCTTTCTGCCCGCAGCTGTGAGCCCTGGGTGGCGCACAGCTGGGGCGAGCGGGGCCCCGGGGTGTCCGCTCCCAAAGAGCCACAGTAGAGATCGATACATACACCTACTATAGGTGTAGGTATCTATAGGGATGCATATGTGCCCAGTTTTGCGAAGTCTTCCAGAGCCGCCCATGGATGAGGAGCGGCAAAAAGGGGCACCTTGCACCGCACCTGTGTCCCAACAGCTGAACAGAGATGCACAAGCGAGCGGGTGGCTGCCCGTGACCTGCATCACGCTCCCAGCCCCGTATTCCTCTGCTCCACCAGCTTATCGGCTGCTCTTGGGGGGGCGTGGGACCTCAAGGCAGGAAAGGAGGGTATGAAGGATGCCTGATGGCATAGCCCATGGCACTCCAAAGTGGCCTCACTGAGGCGTCCAACCCCATCCCCTCTGCCAGTAACGGCTGCAAAGCGCAGCAGCCCCTTTCGCTGCCCCCCCCGGCCTGGGGAGGAAGAGGTGAGGAAGCCCAGATTGGGGTGTTTCAATTCAGTGCGCCCAGCTTCACCCCGCTGAACACGAAAGAGCAGCAGTTCGCCAGGCACCCTCTTATGCGGAAACCAAATGAGATGCACACACAGTTGTACAGGCTGCTCAGGTTGGCTGGGGAAGGTCTGGTGAGGCTTAAATTAGCTGGGATAACGGTCACCACAGGTGTACGGTTATTTCACAGCTCTGAAGTTGAGATTTTTTTTTTTTCACTCTACCCTCCAATTTCCCTCCCAACATAACCTGGACACTTTCAGCAGCATTATGAAATGAAAAAAGAAAAAAAAAAAAAGCCTCAAGAAAGCACAATAAAAGCAGCAGAGCAATTACAGGCATTTGGGAAAAAAATTCTACCACTTCTATACAAGGTTTTGCAGAAAACAGAACACGATGCTGGAAGCGTGGTGCCGATTCCCCGCCCTCCTTTGGAACCCTTAGACGCTAACAAGAGGAGACACCTTTGCGATTAGAAAATTCAATACTCGCCTCGTACGCTGAGCGAGGAGAGGCCAAGCAAGCCCTTCCGATTGCGGCTGGGTGCCGCACCACCCCGGGAGGCGCAACCCCGTTCCCACCGCTCGGCCAACCTCGAATTTAAGCCACAGGACAGGCAGCGGCCGTGCGGGGCTTCGCACAGCAGCGGCAAGCAGGGGC
>NW_009259719.1:2419908-2439365 GCF_000687185.1 Egretta garzetta
CCGCTCCGCCCGCTGCCCCCCAGGGAGCCGGCCGGCCGCTACGAAACCTCCCCTGCGGGGACCAAGCGCGTCCGAAACCCCGGACCTTAAAAACACGGTGATTTTATAGACAGAGCCCCAAATACAGCTGTACCGCGGAGACACAAAAGCTGCTGTAGTGAACGTGATCCCTATGCTGCTGCTGCTGCCAGAGAAAGAAGCGCTGCCCGCGGGGCTCGGTCTCCAGCCAGTCCTGGAAAGGGCGGTTTATCCGACGGAGGCCATGATCACGTCCACGGGGAGCTCCTCGCTGCTGCGGGCAGTGACCTGCATCGTCACGGTGTCGGTCAGGACGAGACGAGACCGTACCAGGAGGTCGTGGCCACCCCGGAACACACCTGGAAGGGAGAATGGGAGGAAGGAGCGAGCGCCCCACAGGCCGCCCTCCCCTTACAAGCCTAAAATGAACGCCCCTGCTTGGCAAGGACAGGGTTTCCCAGTGTAGTCTGGCAAATCCCCAGCACTGGGCCAGGAGAGTCCCTCGCGCAGCACATTTCTCATTCATCGTAATGTACCTGGGGCTCTTGCTACTCTAAAACTCATGAAAGCAAAGTGTAAAATAAACTCCAGCTGAGAAGAGATCCAGGCGTTCCTTCAGTGACTGCCAGTCACTCCTCAAGAGCTCCAGCATGCATCCATTTTGCTGGGCAAGGGCGCTGTACTTCCCCCCCACAGGCTCGCTCCAAACTGGGGTGCCACAGAACACAAAGACAGCCAACTCCACCCAGCTGAGCCTGGGGCCGATCCAAACATCCCCCCTCCACAGCACCCTCCCTGATCCCAACCCCAGCTGCTCTGTGCTTGCAGAGACAGAAACCATGGCAGGGACAAGCCTCCAAATCCTACCCGGAGGCGCAGTGGGCTCCATCAGAAACTCCCGCCCTGATTTTCAACAGGCTGCTCTGTGCAACCTCCCAAAGAGCTGCTACTCGAGCAGAGACCAGAGCTCACCTGCCAGGTACAGCGTGTGAGAGTTCTTGTTATCTGGCACTTTATCTGATCGCTCACAGGGCTGCATCCCCAGGAACTTCACGATATTACCAACTGCCTCTGTTAAAACAAAATAAATAAAATGGGCTCCCTGTCAGGGTGTCTTGACAAGGACACACAAAAGGCATCTAAAGGTGACTCAAGCCCTCCCTGCATGCTAGGGTTCCTTGTCCCGAGGGACACACAGCATTGGCCAGTATTGTGATTTTAGAGGCCACCGGGGAGGCAAAGGCAGCACACAAAAACCCCACTGCCACACAGTTCTGTTTATCTGATAAAGCAAAGGTGCAGCAGAAACAGGCGGGAGAATGAGTCAGACAACGGAAGTAGGAGAGTGCAGCTGGCTGCACGCTTACTGTGCAAGCCTGACAGCCAGCTTGCTTCTCCGGGGACAGATGCAGAGGGGAAGGAGACACCTTGCAGGTCTTCAGGAGGAATGGGGAAAGGCCTCAGGGAAGGTATTTCAAGCCCAAGGCGCTGTGCAAGGAAGCAGAGATAGCTATAGGACAAGGGCAAATTTTTACAGGCTTCTCAGGAACAACAAAAGGAGTCTTCAATACATGATGAAAGAGAAGGGGGCTTACACCACAAGCCTGCCCACTAACCTCACGTCTTCTGCTTTATGCATCTATTTTATCGGTCTTGAGTTCCAAGGTCAGAGCATCTCCTCCTTTCACAGAAGGGAAGTGGGAGCTCACAGCTGAACTATGGTCTGTCTGCTTAGGAGGGTAGAGTGCGAGAGCAAAGCAAGATGTTTGCTTGCCTTCTGCAATCCAGCCTGCTCTCCGCAGGGCCCGGAACACTCATTTGGCTTTTTTTGAAACCTCAACTAACTTGTTATCACAGTAACTGTAGCTCCACATTTATCAGCTACGGTGAAACTACTTGTGAAGGGCTGTTAGCCCTTTTTTTTTTATGAGAATGAGAAATGATAAAAAACCCCCTCAATACCCCATTAGCCTTTCTGTGAGAGATCCAGTGAGCCAGACTGCGCCTCTGAACTTTGCTTGTTGGAGAGAGAAAAATGCTAAGAGCTCTTCTGGGGTCAGGTACCCCCTTACCTTCAAGGGTTTTAATAGCGGATAAAGTAAAGGTTTCTTCCTTTTCATATTCATCACCCACTTCATCCCAAGCTGCTCCAAAGTTTGGCTTCAGAACTCGCTGGATGTGATCAGCCACCGTTACCTCCAGGTCTTCAAGCTGGTGGTAGAAGAGATTCAAATGAAACATGGTTGTTCCTAACTCTGCTCTCTCCAGAGGGAGCTTTAGACTGGATTCCCTCAGATCAGGTGAGTGTAGGAGACAACATCCACTTTCACTCGTGAATATGTCAGAGCAAGCCCTCCCCTTCTGGTTTGGTTGAGCAACTGCTTGGCCTGGGAAAGCCACTGGTCATGCCATTTCCAGGCCCATTCTGAGTACAGCCCTTGGCCTGACAGAGATCAAAACACTGGACAAATGTCCAAAACAAAGGACAAAAGCTAAGAAACAGCTGCCTGTGCTCACACAGTTGCAGGATTTGCTTCCCTGGAATGCACATAAACTTTTATCTTGCCTTTCTGGCCCATCATTTTGCAGGCTGGTAAAGTACACTGAGACACTGTCAGACACTTGCTATCACCTAATGGTGTCTGCCGGGTTAGCTGAACTGCAACTACATCTGTGCAAGGCAGAAGTGGGCTTGTCCCTCCAGAGCATGTATTAAAGAGCAGTCAGTGCCAGATCTGGCTAGATACCAGCCTGCATTCGTTTCAGCCATTGCTGCAGGAAAGAATCTCCTCCTGATTCTAGTTGAAACACATGGAAGAGTTTGTGTCAACATCACTCAAATGCCCTGGTGACTGGTGGGAAGCAGAGAGAACGGTTAACTTGCATGTTCCTTTGGGAAAAACCCTCCCTGCTCCTTCTGGGAGGATGCTGTGTCCTCAGTGACTCACTGCACAGCAGTGCTTCTAATCAGATTCGCAGCAGTGACAGGCAACACATAGAAAGCAGCTTTTGGAGCTAATGGGGCAAGCTGAGGTTGGGTCACAACATCCCTTCCTCTCTGGAGGGTGAACACCACCCTCTGCAAGCCAGTCCCAGGTCCTGACCAAGCATAACTTTAGCTTCTTCCTTTGTGGTACAACAGCCTTCCTGGAAATGGCAGAGCCTGGAAGAGAGGTGCTTCTGCAGCGTCAGTGCTTTCATCAGTCTCGATTCTGGGGAGGGAAAAGGCCCACTTCCCCCAGAGCAAGAACAAGGGCAGCAATCTACAAGGCAATTAACTGTGGCATCAGGGAGAGCAACTCATGGACAATAAAAAATGTCCAACAGTCCTGTCTCCACGAACCTGACTGTGCAACTGCTGGAGCCCATAGGGCACAGCCAGCCAAGCCTGGAAGACACACTGTGGCCTCCCAAAACATAAGTACCCTGCACAGTCAGGTGTCTGCCTGGAGAGTAATAGGAGGATACTCCAAATATGACAAAGCAAGCTCTCCAAACCCACATTTGCATCCTGGGACAGACACCACAGAGGCAGCAAGAACCCGCTCTTCACGCAGTGCTGCCCACATCAGCATCAGTGGCCATATAGTTGCTTGCAGGGATCTGAGTACAGATCACAAAAACCCTCAAAACAACTGCAGTTTACCCAGTTGGGTGCACACCCAGCTCCTTACCACATACTCATCCTCGTAACCCTCGTCGTCTGTCTCCCCCGTGTTTGGATCACAGTCCTTGACAGTGAACTTCATCATGCAGCTGAAGGTACAGGCCACTGGAGGCGGGGGAGGCAAAGGCAAAGCTCACATTACCACCAGATCTGCAATCCTCTGCAGCAGAACGGGGCTGGAAACTTGGGGCAGTCTCCCCATCACCGTCATCAGCACAGTCTTAGCCAGTGACCTACCTCTCTGACAGTTTCTGCCTCTCAAGGACAAGGTATTTATTTGTAACATTAAGGCTAGCAAACAGTGATAAAGACAGGCTCACGATGGTTGTACAAGACCATAACCCTCAGAGGAAGTGCTATTACTGATGAACTTCAGGTCATGTTGAGAATACTAGCGCCTTGTGAAGCGGCAAGATCCTTATCTAGACATCGGTTCGTTCACGTGCATCTGAAGTGAAACCACCTTGCACTGCAACATGGCAGCTGATTAATACCACTCGGCTGGGAGAGGAAGCAATCACTCATCCCCGAGACGATGGGCACTGCTGGGAGAATGGCAGCAACACACACAGGTGAGCAGTCCCAGAACATAAACCACTCACAGCACTTTACAAGTACCAGCCTCCCCACATACCAATAGAAAGAACAGACAGGCTAGAGGACACACCAGGGTGCACGGGAGACAACTCAGCAGAGAGCAGAATGCTCATCTGCTGGCTCTCAGCCTGACTCAACAGCACAGGGGAACCAGGAGGGGAGAAGGGAGGCCTGACAGCCCCCAAACAGCAAAGAGAAGTCACGCTCAGCATCACTCAGGGCTGCACCCACACACAGGCTATAAATATCTGGCTAGGATGCAAGGTAGATATGTGTGGGGGCGAGCAATACGGTACGCTTAATTTGGGGGATGTCAGGAAAATGGAGGGCAAACTGTTTACCTGCTGTTGGATCCTCTTCAGACAGTGCCACCAGTGTGTAGCAGGTACCCGGCTGGTTGTACACCAGGGTTTTGGCAGGTATGCAGCCAATGACCTCATACCCCTCTGTTGGCTCCATCTGCACCGTGACATTCTCCAGAATCTGATCATTCAGGGTGTTCGTGCAGTCAAACTAAACAGGGAAAGGGAAAGCAGCAACAGCTTGAAGCTGCTCGCTCTAGTTCTAATAGCAGACTCACTTTAGGCAGAGTGGGAGAATGGTGTCAACTTGTGAACCCCTAACTCTCCGTGTTTCAACAGTGCACCTCACTATCAGCTGGCTAATCATAGGGCTCATGCATTCCCATTTAAGTCACAGAGCAACTGCAGCTAAAAACTACTCATTTAAATTCTTTAGGGGAGAAACTGAAACCCTGCAGGGGACTCCAATGCTCCAGCAAACTTTTTACTTTTTTTAAGGAAACAGCACTTAAAATGAACCAGCACACAACTATCCAATGCCTGTCCTCTGCAACCCAGGCAGGAGCACAAATTCAGCAAGGGCAGGGATGTGTCAGCTCCTGCCTGTTTCAGTTCACCAGTTTGGAACTTTTTCCACTAGGTGTACTGTGTACTTTGTCCTTTCTCCCTGGATGGTAATTCCCAGGTTAACTCTTTGCTGTATGGAAATATGAGTACTGTGTTGCCTACGTCTTCTCACTTGATGTTACAGAGCCCCACAGCAGATGGGAAGACAATCCTTTGCATGGCTCAAACTAGGGATAGTTTGAGCAAGTTTCAGCAAGCTTGATGGTTTCAAACAAGTCTAAACATGCTGATTAGATTTGGTTCCAGCTGTAATGACAAGTCACTTAACCTCGTACAACTGCATCTGGTGGATGGACAACAGAAACAAACATCAACCCCTACGAGGGCTGTATAAGCAGTTCCGGGCTTTTGAGGAAGGGGCTGGCTAAGGACAAAACACTGCTGCTCATAAGCTAGCGTAGGACTCGCTGTGCCTTGAACTCCAAGGCCCAGGCAGAGATGCTGGCACATTAATCCCAACATCTCACATGCAGCAGCAGGGTGGTACAGCCAAGGCCAAGGCGTACAGAAAAAAGAACCTGTACTACACAGGCTAAAACAAAATGTAGGGGGATGAAGAGCTCTCCCCCACCACATCCCTTTCTTGGGTACCCTTTTCAGCCTCTCACATATAGTAAGCTTCACTCTTTTATGCCCAAACCACATGCTTGGGGACCCTGAGGAAAGAACACAGCTTCTCTTGCCAACTGCTCAGTGAGAATAGCTCCATCTAGTGCTTGTTTGATTTATTTTGACTGTATGTGTAAGCATTGTTCAGACACACACATGCGCTCTCTAATTCATTTTTTCTAGGGCTCTACTGCCCTGGATGAGAAACTAAGGACACCTCACTGCAATGATGTGCTCTGAGCACAGATATCCCTGAGCTATTTCTTCCCACTGGAGCTTTTAACCAGTCAGGAGCTTATTTTCCAATCTGCTTTCAGCACCACATGCCAAAGCTACCCACCTGGAACACCATGTGGCTGACAAACGTGTGCTTGGTGCAACGAACCACATACTCCGTTTCCAGCTCTGTCAGGGCGACAGGCTCTGGGGAAGACTTGAAGAGCGGGCCCAGTCCCCGAAACTCTGGGATTGCCCCCAGTTGCTCTGAAACAGAGGACACAGAAACCATTGCCTTCATCAACACACAGGAAGGTGTTAGTAGCTTCAAAGCCCTCGTTTAAGTTGGCAGAAGCTGCTGCAGCAAGGAAATATCCAAACATCCATAAACATTCACTAGGAACTTTTAAAATTAAAGACAGTCATCCTTTGCCCACGTCTATTGCAAGACAGAAAGAACAGGACTGCAGCCACCCCCACCCCCCAGGAGTGAACAGCTGACTTAAAGTTAAGAGCCCATGTCACCCTCTGAAAGGAGATGGGAAAAAGCCAGAGAGGCTAAGGCAGGCTCAGCAAGTGGTGGGTATATTGTTCTCACACACAGGCATAGGAGAGGCCTTGCATCAGTTTACCTTGGAATATTTCTTGCCGTGTTGCTGCCACCTTGTCTGGCTGTTTGACTACAGCAACAGGGACATTTTCTACAAAAGAAAAAGAAAAAAACAAACAAAAAACCCAAAAGATTTGAAGGTGGAGAGCAAGAAGTAACTAAATCAGGAAATAGATCAATGTCTGGAGAGGGATTTTACTAAGGAAAGGAAGGGAGCTCATTTCTCATCTTGCTACAGACTAGACACCTGTATTCAGCTTCCTAAACACCTCTGGAGCTGCAGCAGCTCCAGTGAGGATTACCAGCTATTACTATTATTAGCAGTTAGACTAAACCAAAACACTGATGTGGGAGCAATGAGATTTGCTGGCCTTAGTCTTTACAGAAGATGTAATCCCACAAAATTCAAATAGGATGGAGCTCAGCAATTCCCAGGAAGCCCAGTTCAGTCTGCTGCCTGAGGGGCTGGAGCTGCAAGGGAATGACTAGCACTTTGGACCAGCATACAGGGGACTGTTCCTCACCTGCTCTTTGCTCGATGATAGGAGCTGTTGCCAAAGGAACAGATTTCAAGTCAAAGGGTTTCTCAGAGGGCTCCAGAGTGTACTGATGCAGAGCCCTCTCCAGGCCAGGGATGGACACTGTCAAACCTGGGGACAGAAGGGACAGCTCACTGAAACCACAGATAATGCCAGCTCTTTGTCACTTGTTAAACCAGGAAAGAGGTATAGACTTGTTTTGAGGACTTCCTGCATTACCATTCAGGATGTAGCCAGCATTAAGGGCTTTCTGCTTCTGCTCCAGAACATTCAGGTAGAAGGTGGCTCTGTCTCTCACTTCGTTGTCATCATCCATCACACACCTGAGAGGAAAGTGGCAAACTTTCTTCACTGCAAGGCAGCAGAGTCCACACAAATAAATGCAGGTGACTAAGCCACCTTACAGGGCCAGAAAGAACAGGCCATAGGAGACAATCAGTCTAGTCTGATACTAGTAATTGTATTAGAAAAACAATCATCCACCACACTTGGCTTCTGACCAGTTTGTGGTGCTAAATGCAGTGGTGATCCCATCACAGGATCCCAGATACCCACCGCACCTTCTCAGATCTGCAGCTAGAGAGACTAGACATGCATGGGAATGCTAGCAAGCTCTCAGGCAAACAGAGTTTTTCACCCAGGACGTTGAGAAACTCTGAGGTACAACTCACCTTTTCAGTAAGACCAAGATACTGGGTAACATCTCCTCATTCTGGGCTCCGAACTTGGCCAGGGCACTTACAGCACCTGTAGCACAAGTCATGAAAACAGAATTAGAAAGCAAATAAATCACCTGAAGTTTCCTCCATTTCCTGGCCTTGTTCAAATGCCACATCAGAGACACTAGCACTAGTATAAAGCATTACTGTGACTAGAAAGAGGCAGATTTATTACAGCAAAGTGCCTGCAAACCTCTTCTCATCTAGTTTCAGAGTCACTGCATCTCACTCCCCATTTCTCAGCTGAAGGCCACCTCTTCCATCAGTACTACTGCAGGATCTTTGCTGTGTAAAAAGATCTGCTCCAGACTAGAGTGAATCACAATCCTCAAAAGCAGAGGTGTTCAAGCAGCATGTCTCCTTGAGAATCTGTCATAGGGCAGACAGTTTTCCAGGTCTGTCTCTTACCTGCCCGGACTTCTTCATGCTCCAGGACGACCCTGTTGTAGATGAATCGAATGTATTTGGAGGGGTTGTTGGTTTTGGGCCCCTCCTGCCCCAAGAGGTGGAGGATACGAGTGGCCAGCACAGTGAACTCGCAGTCCTCAATGAATTCACAGAGGTGAGACAGGCCTGTCTCTTTGCTCTCCGAGTTCTCCTCAATGATGCTGATGATGCAGTCCACAATGGCTCGCTTGTATTCAAAGCCACCCTAGGGAGCAAAGGGAACTGCTCAGCTGGAAATCTCAAAGTATTTTAGAGACTCTGAACTAGCCAGACAGGAAATAATTTCCTTCAAAAAAGTCACTCACACTCAGTGCTTTTAATCTGTGTTTGAAAGGAGAAGGGCAGTAACGCTCCCCCCACTTTTTGACGCTCTTTACACCCAGAGGGACAGCTAATATTCAAGCTCTCTTGCCAGCTCCCTTCAGAACGACTGCAGTGAGCTAAAAAACAAGTCCTAAAGAGGGTAAAAGAACCATCCGCCTCAAGGGTTTAAATCTCCTTCAAAATCCTCTGCTGCTAGAATTAGTGCATAAAGACAGCCATATGGGAGGAGGAAAAACCCAACCCTCTCCCCTTTAGCACCAGACATCTGAGGATGAATCACAAGAAAAATATATTAAGGATCATATCTGCCACAGCAGGACCCAGCAAATAGCCCCATTAGTGTGGGAAGACAGGCAATCAATACCTCCCCAGGCACACCCCATAACCAAGCGTTATCGGCATGCCAGGTTATCTGCAGACATTATTTACTAGTGTCCTCAGTACACGCCAGGGGATTAAACTGCACACTATCCTCTGCCAATTACATGCACAGTGCTGGGCATTTGGGGGATCTTTCTGGAGCTACTTTAGATTAAAAAAAGCTTTAAAACAGAATGGTTTGAACTACAAAACCACACTCAAAATGATACCACCCACCCACAGAAAATCTGGGAAAGGAGGATGGTCCATTTTTCACAGGAGCAAAATGAGATGCTCTGGTTTGTTGCAAAATGAGAGGCTGTAATTGGTAGAAAGCGATGTCAGAGCAAGCAGTGGTGCCAGCTGTGTTGCAGGCATGTTAGCCTGCAACAGAAACGGCCTCAGCAAGCCTCTGTGAAGCTGTCTTTCTGCAATTTATGTCTGACTGAATGCAGAGAATGGTTATAGGTACTCGTGATCCCTTCACTCCCACAGCACAAAGAACAGAACAAAAGTGGTCCCATGTCATCAATAAATAGTTTGTTATCGAATCTTTGTGTACAAGACAAAACTTCTTGGAATTTGCTGTCAAAGTATAAAAGAAAGCTGGTTCAAATGTGAAACACACATGGACTGCCAGCAAATCTGCTGTTGCCTGCATTTGCTTTGAGAGATAATAAACCCCCAGAAAAATCAAAGAATGAAAGCCACATTAAAAATATGCCTGGCAGTATGCGTATAACTATTGTGCACAGCTGGCCATTTCTGCCAGTCAGACTGCAAGCCTTTTAGAGAGAGGCTCTTACTGCACAGCATTATCAGTAGAAGCTCGACTCCCACCAGGGCCACTGTGCAGTCCTGCAGTTCATGCATACAAACAAGGAACACAACATAGTTGTCCTGCAAACTTACCTCTTCCCGAAGCATAGTGAAGAGAAAGTTCATCAGGACGGCATGTTTGCGAGGGTACTTCTGACACAGTGCATTGATGGCCTGCACCACTACAACCTGAAGGAAAAGGGAGGCAAGTGAAAAAGGATTCTGTCTCTCCAGGCAGGAAAAAATAGTTGAATTCTGTCAATTTTGTGCTGGTCCCTAGCCTGGAAACTACTGTTTTGCCTTTACTTATCCAACAAATGCTGTTCCAGGAAGTACAATCCTAGGAATTGGAGGAAATTGATTTTTATGCACTGGCCAGCCCCTAGCAAAAGCCCACACCCACTGGAAAGAAGAAGAGGAGATTTCATTCCCAAACAGCATCTCCCCAGAGGAGAACATGTGACTTTGGAGCTGGATGCTGTAGGACCAAGGCACGGCTTAGGCAGACAGCCTCAGATTCTTTCTCTTCCCTGCAAATACTCCGCAGCCCAGCTCCTGGAAGGAGCTCCATGCAGGTTTCAGAGTGCACACACAAACATGGACAAAGACCAAGTGGTTTCTTCAGGAACCTGCATGCCTCTCCTCCCCCAGCTTCCTTACTTTGAACTCATCTGAGATTTCTGACATGAAGGAGGAGATCTGCTTCATGAGCCGGTCAATGCTGCTCTCACTGCCGGTTTTCAGCAGGGTGGTGATGGCCAGGGTGGCTATGCTGCGGTTGGAGTCTGTCACAAGGTTCTCCAGGTCTAGATTACAGGCAGTCACAGCAGATGGGTGCTTCATGGCCACCTAGAGCAGAGAAGGAAGAGTGGAAATCACTCAATAGATGCAAAGGGCCCAGCAGGCAAAACCTACCAAGTCTCTACAAGCTCTCACTCCCTCCTGTAAAAATAAATGCTACAGACTGTACATGAGGGTCATCTCAGAGAAACATCTCAGGTTAAAGTAACAAGCTCTTTCTTCCTGCAGAATTGCATCTCTTGCTAGAAGAGAATCAGTAGCAATAAATCATCTTTTACTATTTTTAACTCTCTCATTCTCCTCTATGTATTAAGAAAGCTCTGAACTCCCAACAAAAATTCAGCGAGCCTAGCTGTGCTTTGTGGGTGGAAGCACAGCAGTTACCAGACACTGCCATTCTCTCTTTTACTTTTTTAGAGTTTACAAGGTCAAGGGAAAAGCTGGTTCAAAGATTGCCACGGAGCAGGCAAGAAGCAGCATCAAGGTTTGATCCCTGTTTTACAAGGAGCTCCTTCACCACGGGAAGCTCAGAAGGGACAGCAGTAACACATAAGACCAGTGACACTCTTACAGAGATAGGTGAAAATGATTGCTTTTTTTTTCCCTTCTGTAAAGTGTTCTTTGAGGTTTTATTCCACTCAAAAAGCAATGAAATGTAAGGCTGTAGCCCAGGGTAGAGGTTATTCACACAAAGTCATCACATAATCTGCCCCCCTGTCTCTTCCAAAGCCTGCACCTCCCTGCACATGAGAAACTATTACAGCTCCCAAGAGACTGGCTCCTACCTTGTTGAGGGTACGGACAGCTGCATATCTCAGTGCTGCTTTTGGGGAGCTGCAGAACAGCTGCAAAACTGCAAGGCAGGAAAACCAAAGGCAGACATTTAGGCAACCTATTAGTAAGAAGTGTTTCATACCTAAAGCAAAAGCTTCAATGAAGACACAGCTGCAAGCACAAGGTAACTAGAAGCATGCTTAAGAAGCAACTGTGAATTTACCAGCTTCCTCCCTCCCTGTTGTCCCCTTTGCCACACATCCCTGCTGACAACTAGCTCTTACCCACCTCCCTTTTTCCATGGTGCTGCCATCCTTCATTCCTCCTGAAAGCCAATTTCATCACCTTGTCATCTTTCCTATTAAGTCAATTTGAACTGCTGTTCTCCATTTCTACGCGAACCCTGTTCCTTTCCCAGGGCTGGCCCATGAAGGGCACCCTCCCTGTGCAGAGCAGTGACACACAGCCTCCCTACCTGCCAACAGTCCCAGCTCAGGAGAACTTCTGGACTGGACTGAGCTGGGAAAGCAGGACCCCAACACCTTGGCTTCTTGCACAGTTACACTCAATCTAAAGCAGGGAGATTTATCAGTTAGAATTCAGCCCTGTTTCATAAAAAAAGACCCCTACAGTAACGCACACTTGAACACACCAGACAAATACCTTTACAGGAGCAAAGCTATTCACACACACCACAGGCTCTCAGCAGCAGCATAAAGCAACAAAGGGTATGGCAGCATTACAAGCCTGAAACTACACAAGGTTCTTGTTTCTTAGGGTAATCAGCAGGTGTCACCATTGCAGGCCCATAATCCCCTCGCTATTGCCATGAGTGTCACATTTACCTGAGACAGCCGGAGCCAGCTCTTTGGCGGTGCAGTTGGGCAGGTTAACTATGGCAGATGCAGCTTCATAGACAACCATCTCGTGCTTGTTTCTTAGGCAGCTCTCGATGAAATCGAACAGGGGGCTATCACGGCTAAGGGACACAAAAACCCACAAGAATGAATGAAAACAAAGGTGCTAACAGAAATTAAGAACCTGACAGCAGAAATGGGCAGGTCCCATACCCCATGGAAAGTTAAAAGCAGCCATAAATCCACTGTCCCCAAATTTTACAGTGGTCATTATACAGTACTTCCAGCATGCTTGGGCTGGAAGTCAGGCTGCTTTCTGAGAAGACATTCTCACACACTGAGAGCTCACCATACACACCAAAGTCTTATCCACCTGGAAGCCACAGTGCATACGTTAGCCAAATAATTACAGAAGACAGAGAAAATGAGGCAGAATATCTCAGTGAGGAACAGCCATGCAAAACAGGCAAAAGCAGCAAGAAAGTACTCAGTGTGCAAGCACATACAAGATGCTTTCGTGTTACGGGATGGCTTCTGTGAGTTTTGGCTGTGTATTTTCTCTGCTGCCTTTTAACCAACAATAAGAGGGTAGAAGCTGTGTGCTGCTCTTCAAAGAGAGAAATAATCGCCCTCATGAGATGGCAACTGAGCCTGCAAGAGGAGATGGAAGCAGGATCTGAAGACATTCTTCCAGCAGGGCAAAGGAGCCCCCTCACCTGCCAGCCTCTTCCTCCAGCAGCTTGCTGGCTACTCGAATCATCATACAGTAAGCAAACGGTGACTTGAGGCCATGGCGTGTGAACTTGCTGAGCATCTTGTTGACTGCCAGGCGGTCATTCTTCCGCACGTGGTAGAGCAAGCCCAGAGCATGATACTGTGCAGCTGTGCCTGTGTTGGCAGTGGGTTTCCTACCTGCACCATGATATTGTCACTGGAAGCTGCCTCCTGAGCCTCATTCACCCAGCGTTTTACCACATCATAACTGGTCTTGAGGAGGTGCTGGGGGAGAGACAAAGCCACAGACAACGCGTGAGAGAAGGATGGAGGAAGCTTTGGGAATTACAGCTCATATGAATAAGTGGCAAGCCTTCCCTGCTGGTGGCAGCAACTTCTAGAAGAGCAGAGGATCAACATGCAGAGACCCGGCCATGATGGCTGTGGCCTCAAGAGGTCGACCATATCCCACAAAATCAGCACCAGTCCCTCAGTTCACAAAGAATGAAACCCTGAAACTCTCAAGATGTCCAATCCCACCACAGATCACTGCTTCCTAGTTTGACTATCACTCAGGCCCACCCTGTAGGGAGTACATACCAAGGAGGACACCAGAGCAGAGCTGGATACGCTTGGCACTTTGTCAACAATCGCCTGCTTCATGTAGCGCTCGATGGCCTGCAACATGGTACTCTGCAGGGAGAGGGAAACAACAGCCGATATAGAAAAGCCATCAGGAGTGTGAAAGGGGAGATGCAAAGGCATGAAAAGCAGAGTGAAAGGTGGGATGGGGTGAAGTAAGGAAAGGTGAAGGGCCTAGGACTGTCCCAAGGGAAAAGCAGCACTTACATCAGTGATTTGACAGAGCGCTCTCACAGCAGGGCCTCGGTAATTGTCATCCTTCCCAGTCATGTCTTTGGTTAAGCTGGTTGAAAACAGGAAGGTCTCAATACTGCACTCCTGAGCCAGCAGCTCTCAGGTGCAGGCACAGTGCATACAGAGCAGCAGGCACCCAGGATCGCAGCTGAATGCCAAGTAGGCAACTGCAGGTCTCAGGCAAGTCCCACCAGGGTGGGAAAGCAGGAGGAAAAGATCAGTACTTGGGTTCCAAGCCCATCAGCAGGCTGTACGAGCTCCTGATCACCACAGGAGGCAAACCCATCAGCAGGCTGTTCGAGCTCCTGATCACCACGGGAGGCTGGAGTGCAGACACATGACCCAGAGCCATTTTGCCTTCCTTACTAAAGGCTCATTCCTGCCCTTTCCCCAGGATCCCGGTCAGTGCAAGACCATCTATGAGGGGATGGGACCAGTTCATCACATTGCAGCACTTGGGACTGACTTCTGCCTGCTGCATGGCCTTGGCCCTCAGCAGACCCTACACTCTCACGCTCCTGTCTCCCGATACGGCACTGGCCTTTCAGTGGGATGAGCAGCAATTCAGGAATGACTCTCAGAGGGAATTTTGTTCCCCAGTGCCTGTGCTGCTACAGGAGCAGTAAATCCCTGCCTACCTGTTGAAAGTCTTGGGATTTATGCCAGAAATCTTCAAAAAGCTTCAAGGCATTCATACAGGAAAGTAGGATTTAATGAAACAGCCTTTTGCACAAGGGGAAAAAACACCAATCAAAAGAGACAATCCAAACACCCGTGGGCATGGGATATGGGCACACAGCACATTTCAGATACATCACTAGGAGTTCAGTGTCTGTATTTTAATGGCCTCTTTTAAAGGAAAAAATTTTCCTCACCAAGGGCATTCCCTGTCCTCACCCTGCTTAGGGACTACAGCTGTCTCCAAGAGGCTGGACAGGCACTACTGGAGGACACATGAATATAACAGTAAGAAAAGTGAAGTGACTGACCTGCTAGTAACAATGATTACATCTTCTGCAATAGAAGACATCTCTTTGATAGTCAGGTAACACATCCTGCGAAGAGTTGGCTGACAAGGAAAGTGGGAAGACAGACATCAGCTGAGAGGATCCCGGACAGGAAGGGATCCCAGTTTCCCCTGCTTCCATGATTTTATTGTGAATATCAGATAGCCGCGGTGCCTGAGTGTAAAAGATGTACCAAATCCGTATTGACTAACAAAACGCCTCTTTTTCTCTTCTAAATCCCTCAATCTTAGGGTGAAGCTGCAGAGATACCAGATTTAGCTGGATCTACAGTTTCATCTTTCAATTGTCATTCACATGAGCAAGGAGAGAAGCTTGAAATCATTAGCTGAAGGCATCTTGTTGCTTCAAAAGTAAGAAAGCAAGCAAATTATATTCCTGAGTCTAGGGATTTCTACACCGATTTTAATGCCTTGTGTTTTGGGGGACAACTAGTGACGGTACTACTGCTGTGGGCAGGTACTAATTCCTGTCCTCCTCCAGGTCTCACTGTTGTTGGCGCTCAGGAGGAAGCAGGATCTTTTAATGCTAAGCACAAAGCATAGTGGACTCCAGCTGATTATATGCTTGATCTGTGCCTAGTACAATCTCAAGAGTTAAACAGCAATTCAGAGGGAGGGAGCTCTGTCTCAGGAACAGAGAGTGCTTCAATTAGGCTGCTACGAGTTCTGGGAAGGGCTAGGAAGCCGATCTCTGTTTTTAAACTTTCCTCCTACTCTTCCCACTCAGATCAGGTAGCTCCAGGCAGGACGGAAAAGCTGGTTGTATAAAAAGGCACATCTCAAGGCTGAAAAAGACACTGTTGACAGCTTGTTCCACCAGATAAATACAGCAGAAAATGGCAAGCAGACTTACATCATTGGACTGAAACAGCTTGGTCATAGCAAAGAAGGATTCTGTAGCTTCCATGACACCAAGGTGCTCCCCCTAGAAGATGTTTAGAAAGAAGGAAGGAAATCCCAGTTACCACAGTCAGCTTTGGGCCTGCTGTGGGTGTCTTTGTAGAGGTGTCATTTTCTCTCTCTTACCTGGTTTATGAGATACAGGATCTTGGTGAGGATGTGAGCACATTTTCGTGGGTTTATGGGAGTCTCGTTAAACACCCGTGCCTGGAAACAAAACACAGACAAGGACGTTGAAACCAGCACACCCTCGGAAACACTGCCCTATCTGGTCTTGGTCACTGATACAAACAACAAATTGTGGGTGCAGTATGTCTTGATTCTTAATGACTTTGGCTCAGATTTCCCCTCAATTTCTGTTAAATATGGTCTCCTTTTAAACAGCTGGTTCTATGGTCTCATCCTGGGATCGCAAAGTCAAGTGCAATTAAGGTTTAAAGGCCAAATTGTCATCACACTTTCACCCACACAAGTCTGGATCATGTGCTAGCTAAAAGACTACTCCTCTGACAGATGTACGCTAGCTCTGCAAGACTAACGGGAGCCAACACCATTCACAACATTGCAAGCAAACAGATAAGGCTGAAACAACAGGGTCTGGGGATCGAGAAGTTTATCTGCTGTTGAATAGAAAGGCATTTTTTCAGAGCAAAATTATTTAATAATAATACTATTCAATAACCACTCACATCCTGCTCGTTAACTTTGTCATCTACAAGAAATTTGAGGTGTCCACGGCCAATTTCCCAACCATCCTGTTTTAGGGTCAGCTTTCTCAGAAAATTTTATTCATTTTATTACTCTTTGTAGTTCACAGTCTTTAATTTGTCACAGAGACCATTTCAGATTTCTCCCTTCCTCCCTCCAAGAATAAAAAAAGAACTAACAGGACTGTTGCCCATTTCTTTCAGAGCTAGCAGGACAGTAACAAACCCACACTTCCCTGCTGAAGTTCTCCAGTGACCTACTCAAGAGAGGGGTATGCAAAGGAGAGCGCCTGAGGATTTACCTCTTGCAAAACTGCACTCTTCTCCAGGTGCTGGAATGGGTTGGAACCCCCACCTGCAAAATAAAGAGAGTAAGAGTCTTTCCAGGGATAGTGCTATGGGAAAGCAACTTTCTAGCCATGCTCATGCTTTAAAAACAGACTGAGCATTTTGGGGTAACTTTTTCATGAACACCAAGCAACTAGAGCTCCCTCTTCTAAGCGATATTAATTGGATGTCTTCATAGCAGTTCAGGAGGGCAGAGCAGACAGGACATTCTTTGATTTGTCATCCCCCTGCCCCCGAAGCAACTAGCCATGAGCCAGGGTAAACTGATTAGCTGTAAAGTAACTGCGCTCCACTGTTATCCCCACAGACCTATTTCCAGCCCCTGGGCTGGGAGCTTGCTGACAGTTAGAGCATCAATAAGACAGGCCTAGAAACAAAAGCTCAGACAAAAAGAGGCATCGTTTGCCAGACTGGTGAGTCAGGAGTGCTTTATTTCTCCCTTATAGACCAATCAGGAATCCACCAGTAAAGTATTTTTGGCTCTATCACTAATTAAGAGAACAAGACAGCAGACTGGAGAGTCTGGACACAGAGTAACTTTCATTGTTCCACTTAATAGAATAAATTATATTAAATAATTAAAACCCTCACCAATTAAGGATGAAATAATCAGAGGGAAAAGCACTATCATTCTGCACCGTCTCTATTAGCTCGCCTCCTAAGCATTTGCAAGCTGCAGCTTTTCAAAAGCTGCCAGTTATTGATAAGCAGGTTTTAATTAGTACCTATGTTCAGCCTGGCCCTGGGACAAAACAAAGCCATTTCCAGTGCTGTTCCAATGTTTAACAAGCCTGATCCGCTAGAGAGCACAGCTCCCGGGCCCAGCTCCGATCTGACCTGGGCCTGAAGCATCCTACGCTGGCACCAGGAACCTTTGCAAGAGTTACTCTTAAACTTAAAGGCAAACACATCTGCACCCTGGCTCCTTCCCAGTTCATAAAGTGCCCTCCTCTGGCTCAGGAGAACTTTGCAGATGCAGCAGGTGGCCAAACAAAGCAGACAGTTATGCAGGGTTGGAGAGAGAAGAAAACATGGGGAAAGAACAAAACCAATGTCTCTGGTATGACTATGAACCAGTTCTAGTATGAGGATGTAAATGCATTCCAAAAAACTGTCCTAGCAGCACATTATTCCCCATGGTCCAGCGTGTCCACAATCCCTAAATCAGCCATCAACAACAGACCATTGCCTCTTCATCTGTCATAGCACTAAGGATCTTGAAATACATTGCACATGAGGTCTTGCTCCTGGCAGCACCCCACATCAAGTGTTTTTCCATCAGATGAGAAAAAGGCACAGGGAAGGCAGAGTCTGTGTGTTCAGAAAGCTCCTGGTATTGGATGACTAACAACAATTTGCACTGATTTGCAGAGAAACAGTCACTGACCGAGCAAGGATCTCAGAACAATGTTGTGCCCAAAATAACATCTCAAAGCATATTTCTGAGAGCCAGTGGAAGCAGCTCGTCCAAGACTACCTAAACCATCCATAAAGAGCAAAGAAACAGAAGCCAATTAAGCGAACACACTCATCTCCACAAAAAGACTGCCCTGTTAGCCTTTACATGGAAAGAATAGGTATAAAAGGCCTGTAAACTCAGGGATGATGTAGTCCACCTAAGACAGAGAATAACAAGCACTCGGGCTATACATTTTGGACATATACGCAATCCACAGGGGAAAGGCAGGTGGAGTAAATCCTAGGAGTCTTCATTCAAAACAGAAGCAATAGGATGAGAAGAAAAAATGTTGGGAAGCATGTGAGCAGCAGTGCCAGAAAGGAGAGCTCTGTGAGCTTTCAGTATGAACGAAATCAACAAGAGCCAGCATCACCATACAAGAAGTGCTTCTCCTGCCAGCCTTGGCCATAGGTAACACAATACCTTGAAGCACGCAGCAGGCACAAACGAAGAACAGCCCCAAGAACGAAAGGCAAGAGCGATTCCCCTCCAACAGTTGCCTCACTAAATTCTCCACTTATCAAGATGTCACTGGAGGCTTCAGACAAGGGAAACAAGGGCAAAGCATTTAATGCATATTAAAATAAAAAGCAAGCACAGTCACACAGAACAATCACGAAGATTTACGCTGAATCAATCCGCTTTAGGACGCACTGATTTGTTATGCAGCGCAGGCTGCACAGAAAGCTTCATAGAAAGATGAAAAAGACACCACAAGGCACAACCTTGAAAGTAAACACTGCCATACCTAGCCTCGATTCCACCTGAATTACACACCACGTAAAATACCAACCTCTTCCTTACTACTCGGCCCTGAAGTTTTGAAAGGCCAGGCAGGCGCTTTGTGTCCCTTCGGCGCTCTCAGCCTTTCAGACTGAAGCCGGCAGCAGTCTTGCTGGAAGACCAGACCGTGCGTGTGGGAAAAACAGCGCTAGAAACTACAAATTGGATTCTACCCTGCTTTAGCACCTGGCTAAACTTGGGAACTGTGAACAGGGCTACCGTGCTCAGTGTTTAGCCTGGGACCGGGCGCCTGCAGCGGGTAAGGCCGGAGCGCTCTGCCCAGGCAACAGGTTTAGCCTCGGGCCGCCGCGGGGCGAAGAGGACGGCGGCCCTGGGGCTTCCACCGTGCGCCTCGCT
>NW_009259719.1:2440133-2444303 GCF_000687185.1 Egretta garzetta
CAGCGGGGGAGAAACCCCTCCTGGGGACAGGAGATTGACACCTGGACTGCCTTCCCTGGAACGTCCCCACTGTGGCACACCATCACCAGCGGCTCCTCCTGTGCCCCATGTCCCGACTGCCACCCTGTCCTGCACCCTGCGCCCACAGACCTCCGAACACAGCCCCACGGCACCCACCCACTGCAGCAGGGTCTCCTGGGGGTCCAGCATCGCCTGAGCCCTGGAGCAGGCAGGGAAGGCAAAGGACCCGTTTCCCACTCCACCACCCCACCCCAACCCACCCATCTGCTGGCACATCCCTTCACCGGCTACCGAAACACGCCCCTCCCGCGGGGTGTGGGGTCAACCCAATCTCTCCTGCCCCATCCCCAAAGCCAGCGCCAGCTCCAGGATGAATGGGCTGCACTCACCCTGCAGCAGGTACTCTTCAAAGAGCATGGCCGTGTCCCCCACCAGCTCCAGCAGCCCCCGGGCTGGGTGTCCCCCAGCCTCTGCCTCGCTTGTGCCGCCCTGTACTTTGCACGGGGCGGCCGCACTCTGCTCTGCACCGCTCTTATCTCCCAGCCTTGATGAAGACGGCAGCGCCAGCGGCACAACGCGACGTCCCCGTTGGCCCAGAGCTGCTGCAGGCACCCTGAGCTGGGGCCTGGCCCTGCTGCCGGTGCAAGGGGTGACATCCCTCATTTGGGGCTTAATGAGCTGTGGTCCCGAGCCTGGGATGTGCTCCCACTGGGGAGAGGGAACACAAAACGAGGGTGGAGAGGGGCACAAGACCAGTATAAACCACAACAAGTTGTGTTCAATGCCACCTTTTATTGTGCACACTCACTGCCCCGGCTTCCAGGCTCACCTGAACTTCGGGGAGGATTTTTGTGTGCTGCAGCCACCTGGAGAGAGGCGGCACTGGCTGGATGGAAACCTGCCTGGCTGGATGCCGCCCCTTTGGAGACGTTCTGGCAGCGGTTGAGCGAGGAGCGAAGCAGTGCACAGAAAACCCTGTGGTGCCCAGGGCTGGGACCCATCTGTGCTCCGGGGCCGGCCCCAGTGGAGGCAAACCCGGCTGTATCTTCTCCGAAGGTGCTGAGGTGACACTTTTTAAACCAAATCCTCCTGTGGCTGCTGCTTGTGCCATGGGCGCCATGACTGGGGGCCGAGGCACTGTGTCCGTGGTCCCCTGGGGTCACACCAATTCCACCCCATGCTCCCCTCCACCCGTGTCCCCCGTCAGCCCCGCTGCCCTCTCCAGCCCTGGCCAAGGAGCCGAACCCCAGCCGGGGGGGTTTATTTCCTGCGCCCGAGGCGGGCCATCAGCTCCGTGTTGGCGGCTGCCTTGGCCCGCAGCTCCTTCTCTCTGGCCAGGTCAAGCAGGATTTTCAGTACGTGGGTGGGGACATCAAGTGACAGGGACACCTTCCGCGCCTTTTTCCTGGGAGCAGGTCTCCTGACAGCTGGGCTCATTGGCCAGGGGAATGCTTTTCTTGCTGATCCCTCTAGCAGCAGTGGGCTGGCTTTGTCCTCAGAGCCATGGTCGCTACTCCTCATTTTGGGGAGACCCAGCCATGTCTCGTTAGTGCCAGGGGTTTCCTGCCTTGTCAGCTTGCCTCCATCCCCATCTCGGAGGGCTGGCGAGAGCCGCTCATGGCTCGGCCCCTTCCAGGCTCTCACTGGCCCCCCAAGGACCACCAGGAAGGTGAGCAGCGTCCTGCAGCTCAGTGTGGCTGGGAGCACCTGGGGGAGCACACAGCCGGCACTGAGCATCGCCCCACGGCACGCTGCCATGACCCCACAGACCCCCAGGCAGGACCTGTCCCATCGGGATGCTACATGCAAGAGCCCCTGCTCCCGATGCCAGCTGACCACGCCCGGCACGGTGGGGGCTCACCTCCCTTTTGGGCAGCCTTTGGTTTTCCACCCTGATTTTAACCTTTTTGCATGGGGAGTGTGCAGTTTTGGGGAGGCTGAAGGGGTTGCAGGAAGCAGATCAGCAGGGTGTCCTCATCCTTTCCCGCAGTCCCTGGCCAGATGCTGTCTGCCCCCTCCATTTCACACGGTCCAGCCCTTTGCCGCCAGGGGAAGGGACGTTCCCACCCAGGGGGGTGACAGCTTGGGGACAACGTGCACTCCCCAGCCCAGACCTGCCCTTTGGCCGCGGAAGCGTGACGTGTCTGAGGTTTCAGGACCAGGCGAGCTGTGGGGTTTCCCTCCTCCCACGCTTTCCCCTTCGGATGCTGTCCCTCCACAGGGCTGCTGGGCTCTCTGGGACAAAAGCCACTCCACTGGGAGGCACACGAGCCACTTGGCCTAAAATACACAGCAGGTCAGTGGCTGCAGGGAGACAAGGGCACGAGTCCAGCCACGTGCACTGAGTTCTGCCGAGCCTCAGCATCTTCCTCCTGTCCAGCCCCCATGCTGGTGCCAGGGAGGGCCCCAGGGGATACAAGGTGCTGAGCCGTGGGGTGGGGTGTCAGGGTGCTGTGGGTACAGGGGCACAGCCGCACAAATCCTGCTGTATAGCCTCTCCTCCCGCAAATCAGTCATCCAGCAGGGATTGCCCAGCTGGAAGGAGGGCAGCAAAAGGCATCCAGCCTCCTACAACCCATCTCCAGGGTGAAACCCTTCAGAAAGTACCAGATCGGGCAGCCAGAGGTGGTTTAACTAGCTGGAAAGAGAGCAATGAAAAGCATCCAACACCCTGCAACCCATTTCCCGGCTAAAACTGACCCGGAAAGCATCACCAAAGAGTGCAGCCTCACCATTTCCAGCAAGTCCTCGTCCCGCTGATGTTCAGGCGATGCTCCTGGGGTGCAGGAACCACGAGCTGGGGGTTTGCCCTGCTCCCTGCCGAGCCCTGTCTCTTATCCTGCCCCCAGCTCCACCTCCGACCCACAGAGGGGGTGATGGTGACACACAGCGGGGGGGGACGGTCTTGATGTTATTAATACATTTTGCCTAATAGCTGATGAAATCATCCTGGCCTGTGGGTGGGCGTTTGCCCCCTCAGCTCTATACGCTGTGTTTGGAGGGGATTCTGGGGATCCAGGGTGGCTAAGGAGTAATTATTCACATCTGACTCGCAAGAGGGTTTTTATCCATCTAATTGAGCCTTCCTGCTCCTGTCAGCCTTGGTTAATCATGTCAGGAAGGGAGAAAAACACACATGCATATGCCTGCGTGGCACTGACAGCAAGTGCCAGCCTCCCTGGCGTTGTGCCGCACTAGGATCCCAGACGTCTCCCGGTGCCGGTTTGGCGCTGCTGTCCTGATGGGCTCCTTGGCCCTGGCCAGCTGGGGGACATTGCTGGAGACACGTCATCTCTCCGCTGTGCCAAGCCTGGAGTGCTGCTTGGGCCACTGGTTTGCAGTCAGCTACACCAGTCCAATAAGGACACCACTGGTTTGCAGTCAGCTACACCAGTCCAATAAGGACGCCACTGGTTTGCAGCCCACCTGCACCCAGTCCAGCCTGGTCCAGCCCCTCTGCCAGCTGCTTGCAGCGGGGAGCAGCCTGTAGGCACTGCATAGGGTAAGCCCTGTGCAGAAGGGTTTTGCCCCAGAGTTCCCACTTAGTGGCTATGGGAGCACCAGGGGCTCTCAGGCCAGGCAGGCACCCGCGTGAGATGAGTTGGTAGGTGCTCAGCCCTGAGGGCTGGCCAGGGCGAGGGGCCAGGGTGCCCGGGGCTGGGGCTCAGGCCACTGGGGTCTTGTTCACCCCCATAGCCGCAGGGTGACCTATCCTGTGCCAGCTGCCCCACGGCCTCCCTGGAGGCAGCAGGAAGAGGAAATAATGCTGGCTCTGTTCCTCCTCCCAGGGATGGCCGAGAACTCACCCCTTGGCTTGGTATAGCAGCCAAAATTAGCCGGTGGCACTGATTCACCCAGTGCATCATGCAGCACCGCAGCCCCGCGTGCCAACACGTCACAGCCTGGCCAGGGGGTCATGGCCTGGCTTGCATCAACCGGGCATGCACCAGGCACGGGGACGGGTCCCTAGGGGGGTGAGGACCCCCAGACGGCACTGCTACACACAGCACACATCTGTACACGCCTGCACACACACACATGCACGCACACACGCACGCATGCACACATGCATGCACGCACACTCCTTGCGCTCCATATGCAGCACATGTGCACGCATGGTGCATTTGCTTACACACCGTGCACATGCAT
>NW_009259719.1:2444315-2445216 GCF_000687185.1 Egretta garzetta
TGTGGCCCCCCGGGGCGGGGGGAGACATAGCCCCACTCAGCCCTGGGGCTGGGGGGAGGCAGGGGCAGCGGACCCCCGGGAGCCAACATCGCTTTCAAGAAGACTTTGAGAGCGAGCATAGGCAAGCAGGAACCTCCTCTAACATAGCACCATCCTCAGGGTTTCCCCGACGGGCCGGGGGGTGCAGACGAGCGCCCCCTGGATTAAAGACAGACGTGCTGACGGCAGGCGTGCGAGCTGGAGGGTAGCACACGGAGAAAGCTTCCACCGCACCCAGGTCTTTGCCAAACCATCACAGCCGCAAAAGGGGAACTGGGTCCCACTTGAGGTTAAGGTGAAATTTATTCAGGTGGAGCTGGTTGCAGGGTGGAGGGCAAGGGATGCTGTGCAGGGAGGCACCACCTGGCCCAGGGGTGCAGGCAGCCCCCCCTGGCAGAGAGCGGGGAGCAGGGGTGGGAGCAGGGAAAGGGATGAGGGTGTTAGATGAGGGGAGCACAACCCCACCAAGTCCCAGCTCTGCTCCCAGGCAGCTGGAGAGGGGGCATGGGGCCAAGCGCCATCCCATCGGTGGCAAATAAGTTAAAAATCAAACTGGGAACAGCCCAGTAAACCCATGAGTGGGAAAGGGGGTTAAGACTCTTGCGGGGCAGGGGGTGGGGATGGTTTCCCATTTGATACAAATTTCACGTTAACAGGCAATAAAACTGATACAAAAGGAAAAACCTGTGAGCAGCAATAAGACACATTAGAAATAGCACCAAGTTCCTGCTGGGGGCTGGTGGTCACACCCCCCCGCCACCGTGGGCAGCCCAGCCCCAGCCAGGGCGGCAGCTGGGCCCCACCGCCGGGCAGCCCTGCCTGCCGAAACGCTGCCTACGCCTTCGGCTGGCCCCCCCACCTT
>NW_009259719.1:2445722-2446524 GCF_000687185.1 Egretta garzetta
TCCTGGGGCTTCCCTGCTCTCCTGCGGGCTTTGAAGTCCCCGACTGTGGCTCATGACCAGGAGCACAGGAAAACTGCCAGGGGAAGCCGGTCCCACCAGCCCAGCAAACCACCCATCACTGCCAGTGACAGCTTCAGTGAGGGGCATGGAGTGCAAGGTCTGCACGACATGTGCAGTGTGGTGCTGGGATGGGGAATACGCACTCCGCCGGGGTGCCAGCAAGTGGGCTGCAAATCCCAAATTCCCCCTAGCCAGAGGACACAGGGACCTGCTGCCAGGCAGGATGTGGAGGCACCACCCCAGCAAAGCCTGGGCAGCCCTGCAGTCCATCCTCAGTGCCAGGTGGGCACAGGGAAGCTCACCGCTCATCGCAGGCTGCTCCAAGCTGTCCATCTCTGGGACCTCATCATAGTCTTCCTCCTCCCCATACATGCTCTCATACTCGAGGTCATCGGTGTCGAGCATGGCCTGCCTGTCCTGCCCTGGGAGACAGCGCAGGGCGTGAGCAGCCCTCACCTCCCGCTCCGTCCCCTCCATCCCACTACCCCCAGCCACAGCCCTGGCTCTGCGTGTGCCTGCACGCACACAGCACGCACACAGCACACACCTGCACGCACACAGCACACACCTGCGCATGCCTGCATGCACACAGCACACATCTGCACACGCCTGCACACACACACACATGTACGCACACACGCATGCATGCACACATGCATGCACGCACACTCCTTGCTGCCCTCTCCTCTCCCCACTCTTTAATTAAAGCCTCCTGGGACCGGCAGGGCAGCCACCCATGGGG
>NW_009259719.1:2446635-2447542 GCF_000687185.1 Egretta garzetta
CCCGGCCCACACCTGCCCCTGCCTGCATGCGCACAGCACACACCTGCACGCGCCTGCACACACACAGCACACACCTGTGTGCGCCTGCACGCACACAGCACACACCTGCGCATGCCTGCATGCACACAGCACACATCTGCACACGCCTGCACACACACACACATGTACGCACACACGCATGCATGCACACATGCATGCACGCACACTCCTTGCTGCCCTCTCCTCTCCCCACTCTTTAATTAAAGCCTCCTGGGACCGGCAGGGCAGCCACCCATGGGGGAGCAGGGGAAAAGGGGGATGTGGACTAAAAGCACAGGGACAGCACTCACCCTCCTCTTCCTCAGCATGTGACAACTTGAGCACAGGGACTGCATGAGCGCTGCCAGCAGGGAATGGCTGAGTGAAGAGTCCTGCAAGGGGGAAGGACATGGTGGAGGCATCAGGGGGAATCCCACCAGGGGGAAACCACCCCTTGCGGGTGTGGAGCAGGAAAAGGGGGATGTGGACTAAAAGCACAGGGACAGCACTCACCCTCCTCTTCCTCAGCATGTGACAACTTGAGCACAGGGACTGCATGAGCGCTGCCAGCAGGGAATGGCTGAGTGAAGAGTCCTGCAAGGGGGAAGGACATGGTGGAGGCATCAGGGGGAATCCCCCCAGGGGGAAACCCCCCCTTGCGGGTGTGGAGCAGCCCAGCAGTGTCCTGCCACTGCTGCAGCATGCTGGGGTACACAGCCAGGGATGGGGGACCTGGGGACACCCCCTCCTCTGTCTGCACCACAGACCAGGGCTGCCAGGGGCTCCCAGAGGAGGGACAGGCAGGAGGAGCTGCTGCCCAGTGCAACGGCACCCACTGGGAGCCCAGCAGGATGGGGACAGGGATGAGGATGGGCACAGGGAGGCACAT
>NW_009259719.1:2448217-2454691 GCF_000687185.1 Egretta garzetta
GGGGGGGGGTCGGGGGCGGCGGGGGGCGGGGGGCAGCAGGGGGTCAGGGGCAGGGGTGCCCAGACCCCTGGCCCTGGGGCAGCGGTGGGGGATGCTCACCACAGTGCTGGTTCATCTCCTGCCTGACAAAGGCACGGATCTCCTCCTCCTGCCGGGCACATGGAGGGGGAAAGGATCCACGTTGTGATGGAAGATGGTGCAATTAGAGAGGACGAAAAACCCTTTCCTCAGGCCACAGC
This sequence comes from Egretta garzetta, assembly GCF_000687185.1. NCBI lineage: Eukaryota > Metazoa > Chordata > Aves > Pelecaniformes > Ardeidae > Egretta > Egretta garzetta. The sequence continues at coordinate 2,448,457 of NW_009259719.1, forward strand.
AGAGCCCAGAGGAGGGAGAAGCCCCTCCATCAATGACAGTGGGACGGATCTAGCACCCTTCCCACCCCGGTGACCCGAGCACCGTGAGCCTGTGCCAGGTCCCTCCTGGCTCCTTACCGTCATGCCCGGATCCCCCTTCTCCCCACGGAGCCCCTGGGTGCCAGGACTGCCCTAGGGACAAGCAGAAGAGGGGTGGGAGGCTGGCCCCAGCTGGGGCTCACCCAGGCAGGGCCAGGCACCCGCTCACCCACCCAGTGCCATGGATGTGCTGCTTTCCCTGTCCCCACACCCCAGGCATGCCCATGCAGGTGGGGATGGGGATGGGGATGGGGATGGGGATGGGGATGGGTCCAGACCAGACCCAAGATAAACAGGATCACGACCCCCCAGGCTCCCATCCCCTGGACAGGAGGAACAAGGGAGGACCCCAAAGCCAGTGAGCTGGCAGGGCACAGACATGGCTCCTTATGCCACCAACCCTTTGCCCGCTCCGGGGACAGAGCCCTCCCCTCCTTATGGCACCTGGAGGGAGACTGGCCACCCGTGGTGGGGACTCACCTTCTGGCCCTGCATGCCTTCGGGACCTCGTGGTCCAACGCTCCCTGGAGGACCAGGGGGACCAGGAGCACCGTCACTACCCCGGGGACCGGGGCCACCAATAATGCCCGGGGCACCCTGTGGGAGAGCAGAGGGTGAGGTCAGGGGTGTTGGTGCCCCCCAGCCCCAGAGCAGGCACCGTGGGCATCCTCCGACCCCACAGCTGGGCATCCCCAAAGCACTGTCACCTTCTGTAAAGAGTGGGGATATGTTGTCACTTATAGTTTAGTGACATAATTTAGAGCAGCACCGGACAGCTCTTCTGGGAGCATCAGGCTCTGATGTGCTTCTGACCAAGGCTGGATTCTGGCAGAAGCAATGTGGTCCAATGCATACCGTCCCTTTCCAGCCCACTCACCCGGTCTCCTTTTTCCCCCTGGTCTCCTTTGGCTCCCTGCTGCCCATCGAATCCCCGGTCGCCCTGTAAGGAGGAAGGGGCAGGCAGTGGGGGACAAGCAGCCGGGGACAGGCAGCTGAAGCGCCAGCACAGCTTTTCCCAGCACTGCCCTGACCTACCTTGGGTCCCATGAGCCCCTCCTTCCCGGGGATGCCCGGTGGTCCTGACAGACCCAGCTCTCCCTGGGGGACAAAGCAGGTGCCCGTCAGCCACCAACCCTGTGTTCCCATCCCACCCCGGTGTCAGCATGATGCTTACCGGCTCGCCTTTCCTCCCCGGCAGCCCCGAGCGCCCCGAGATCCCTGGCTCTCCCTACAGCGGGCAGGAGAGAGGCAGGGCGGTCAGTCCTGTGCCCCTCAGTGCTCACCCCAGAGCTGCAGGCAGAGGAGGGGACCCCGTGCCCCTGCCACGGGGCCAAGCTCCGGCCTCAGCCGTCTCCCTGCTCCCCCCCAGCTGGTGGAGGGGATCCAAAGGGCCGCAGCCTCCAGGCAACATCCAGGCTCCTGTGGCACCCCGCGGGCACCCACTCACCTTCTCGCCCTTGTCCCCATCGATGCCACAGGCACCTTTCATGCCCCGGTCACCCTGTGAGGATGAGGAGGGGAGTCAGAGCCACGCCAAGCTAGCGCGGGTTCTGGCCAGGAGAGCACCAGCAAGCGGAGGGGCCAACCCACCTTGGGGCCACGCATGCCCAGGGGTCCCATGTCCCCCTTCTCTCCCCGGGCTCCAGGGATCCCATCACGGCCGGGCTGGCCCTGCAGGAGAGCACACAGCGTGACTGGGGTCTGCTCCTGCCCCTTAGCGGGGCGGCAGCAGCACCGAGACGCAGCTTCTCACCGGCTCGCCAGGCTCTCCTGATGCTCCCACCTCCCCCTGGGGAAAGCAAAGGCATCAGTCAGGGCAGGTGAGGGGGATGGTGCCCCCAGCACCCCCCCACCAACCCTAGCAGTGGGGGCTGCCCAGCTCCTTACCTTCTGCCCGCCGGGGCCGCGTGCCCCGGGGAAGCCCATGGAGCCCTTCTCGCCTTGCTCGCCCCTGGCCCCCTGCAAGCAGAAATTCAGATCAACATAGGGCAGGAGGGAGAGCTCTGGCCACGGCATGGCCGCAGCAGAGGCATGGGTGACCTCTGAGGCCGGCTCTGGCAGCTCCCTTGCTGGGGTGCCAAGCACCATGCCAGGGTACCCACAAGCACCAGCACATGGGGCACAGGGATGTCATCATGCCCTGGTCCCTCTGTCCATTGCCCTGTCAATAGCACTCCATGGTCCCCAACCCAGCAGCCCCCAGCCCCACACAATACCCCCAGCCCTATACCTTCTCTCCAGGCATGCCTTGCTCCCCCTTGTCCCCCTTGTCCCCTTCCGTGCCCTTCAGGCCACGCTCTCCCTGCAAAAGGGGAAACACAGGGAGAGGTTGGGGGGTGGGGAGGACAGATCTCCAGGGCAGGGACATGGGGATCCAGAGGGTGGCTGAAGGAGAGGGGACAACGTGCTCTGCAAGGGAGGGTCCCTCGGCAGCAAGAAGGCCCCCAGCTCTTCTGGCAGGCAGAAGTGGGGGGGGCTGCCCTGTGCCACTCAGGAGAGGGGGTGCAGGATTGAACCCATGAGGCTGGGAGCTGCCCTGTGCCAGGAGCTGCCCATCAGGACAGGAGGGACAATGCTGAGGCAGACAGGGAGGATGGGGACAGCTCTTACCGGCTCCCCCTTGCTGCCCCGTGCTCCGACGGGCCCCTCCACCACCACAGTGTCGCCCTGCGCACCCAAACAAGAGAGGCGGAGGTGAGCGGGGGGGACGGCACTGCTGCCCTCCCTCCCGCTGCCCCCTGCCCCCAGGGACTCACCTTGTCTCCTTTGGGCCCCGGGGCCCCAAGGTCTCCCTGCAAGGAAGGGGAGATGGTGAGATGTTGCAAGGATGCACAGTGGATGGTGGGCAGCACCTCCCTGGGGACTCCAGTCCCTGGGGCTGCATGATTCTTGCCCCACAGCTCAGCTCCCCAGTCCCCAGAGTCCCTTACCTTGTCCCCACGCTCCCCCCGGTTCCCGGGCAAGCCCTGTGGGAGAGAGAAGAGGGGTGATCAGGGAGGGGCCCAGAAGATGGGGGTGCAGCCAGGGAGGGGGGTATTTACCGCCGGCCCGCGATCCCCTTCTGGCCCTGGGCGCCCGTCTTCACCCTGCAAGAAGAAAGAGATATGAGAAGGGGATCTGGAATGGGGGCACCCCCAGCATCACATCACCCCAGGGACAGGCGCAGCTCTGGCTCACCGTCCCTTCAGGGCTGGCACCGTGGGACTCCCCATCCCTGGCGGTGGGGACACAGTACCTACCCGTGGCCCTGGGTCTCCGCGCTCGCCTCTGGCTCCCGGCAGCCCAGCCCCAGGCGCACCCTGCCAGGGGGAAGGCGAGAGCTCATCTCAGTCCTTGCTGTCCACCACTCTGCCCAGCCATGCCATGTCCACCACTCTGCCCAGCCATGCCATGTCCCCCGCTCCTCACAGCCACGCCATGTCCACTGCCATGCTAGGGGACACCCCACAGTCCCTGCCACCTCCCCAGGTGCCTGGCACAAAGCAGGCTCCCAGGTGCCACCATCTAGAGTGGGCTAAGCATCCCCCAGGGGGTGGCTGCAGCAGGGACACCCCACATGAGGAGCAGCCCCCACCCCTTGTGTTATAGGACTGCCCTCCATCCTACCTTGTCACCCTTCAGGCCAGAGGCCCCATGTATGCCCTAAAAGAAAGGAGAGGGCTGAGTGAGCCACAGGTTGAAGGCGATGCCAGGCACCCTGTGAAGCATCCCTGGGGCTTCCACAGCAGCTCCTGTCCCTGCACCAGAGCCCCTGGCAACCCCCAGCCCCAGGGACAGGAAGGTGCAGGGTGGGTGCCCATCACCCTGCCCAAGCCAGTGGAGGAGCTGAGGCAGAGCCTGCACCCCCAGGAATGCTGTGGCACTGGAGCCCCATACTCACGGCTGGCCCTGGGGGTCCCACAGGTCCTGGTGGTCCAGAGGCACCATCTCTCCCAGGAAAGCCGATCAAACCCTGGCAGGGAAACACCGGTGAGCAGGCAGGGACTGTGGCTGGGAGGCAATGGGGCCAACAGGGACCTCACTGACACTGCTCAATGGCCCAGGGTCACCAGGACCAGTGAGACCAGGTGCTGGCCATAGCCTTTACCCTTTCTCCTGGAGGACCAGGCGGGCCAGGCTGCCCATTGTCCCCTCTCAGGCCTGGCTGTCCTGGCGTCCCAGCAATGCCTGCTAAGCCTGGGGGTCCTGGGAGTCCCGGCAATCCGATGTCACCCTGGAGCAGGGAGGAAAAAGACGGGGCCCATGAAAACAGCCCCTCAGGAGCATGCTTCTCCCTTGGCCAGCCAAGCCAGGCAGCACCTGGGCATTGGGGATGTGGTGAGAGCCAGGGTGAAATGAGGATAGGAGTTACCTTCAAACCCGGAGGTCCGTCCTGTCCTGGTGGCCCCCGCACACCAACACCTGGCGATCCCTGCATGGTGGCAGAGAGTATGTGGCACGTCCCCTGGCTGGTGGACACAGGGGTGCCAGGGGCACCTGCCACCTGGAGCAGCCCCCCAGGCTGGGGAGTACCCCTTGGAGCAGAAGACACATACCTTCTCCCCTTTGGCTCCGGAGGACCCCTTGGCTCCCTGTGAAGACACCAAGCCACCAGGAAGGGCTGGGCAGTAGGCGACAAGGGCACAAGTCTCACCCCCCAACAGCATCCGCTGCCCCCAGCATCCACCCCCCAGCCCCTTATGTGCCTCCTACTCACATCTTCCCCAGGATCTCCTGGCTCCCCGAATCCTCCTGGCTCCCCCTGGCAGGGGGAAACAAGCAAAAAGCAAGGGTGTGTGATGAAGCACAGGGGGAGCAGCTGCAGCCAGACCTCCCCCCCGCACTGTGGCCAGGCAGCTAGGGAGCCCAGAGCCCCCATGGCCCCCTCACTGCTGCCCCTGGGGCAGCACTCACCTTCTCGCCCTTGGGACCTGGCAAGCCTCGGTCACCCTTGGAGCCCTGCTGGGGGGAGAGCGGCATTAGGGGAGGGGGTTGGCCACAGAGCTCGCTAGCCCCCCAGAAGGCAGGGTTGGGGGGAGGAGGGATAAGGTTAATGGAGGGGATGAGGTTAATAGAGAGGACAAGGTTAACAGGGCCAACTTACGGGTCCTCCCAGCAGCATGCCCTTCAGCAGTGCCGGCTCGCCCTGCAGCAACACACGGGTGCTCAGGCGTGCCCGCAGTGGGTGCCAGCACCCTGCAGACCCCTGCCTGCCCCAGCCCTGGTGGCTTTGGCAGCACCGAGGGGTGGGGGGCCCCCCACCTCACAGCCTGACTCCTTACCTTCTCGCCTTTGGCGCCAGGAGGGCCGGCGATGGCCTGGGGTGCGGAGGAGAAGGGGCAGGTGAGCAGGGCTGCACAGGGATGCTCCCCCTCGTCCTGGCCCAGGAACACCAGGGGAGCTCCCGCTGTGGAGGCAGCTCTGCACTCACCTGCCCTGGGGCTCCGGCATCCCCTGGCTCTCCCTTGGGACCGGCAGGGCCTGAAGGTCCTGGCATGCCCTGGCACAAGCAGCACAGCCCTCAGCCTCAGCTGCAGACAGCCCAGGCTGAGCCCCCTGGGGTCTCCCGCTGGGACAGGATGGGGTGAGCAGTACCATCTTCCCAGGGATACCCGTCTCGCCATCCTTCCCCGGCACGCCGTCCCTGCCTGGCACGCCTGGCTTCCCGCTCTCCCCCTGCGGGTGGTAAGAGCGGGGCTGGGGCGCAGGGGTCCCGCAGCACCCCAAGCATCCCTGAGTGCCCACACTGATGGCAGCGGGGCAGGGGGGATAACACACTCACCACTTGTCCTGGCAGCCCAGGGACACCCGGTGGGCCCTGCAAGGGAGACACGAGCAGAAATCAAGCAGCAGCCCAGGCACCAGGAACCACCAAGGGCCAGGTCAGGGGGGACTGCAAATACCTACCCCCGGTCCAGGGGGGCCAGGGGGACCAGGCAGCCCCATGCTGCCCTGGGGACCAGGCAAGCCCTGCAAGGGAAACAGCGGCATTAGAGAGCGGATGGCACGCTGTCCTGGCACAGCCAGGACCTCAGCTGCCCCTGCGGGAAGGGGCATGGTGGCAGGGCTGGCTGGCTTTGGGGGGCCAGATTTTTTTTGGGGGGCAGGTGGGTGCTGACAGGGAGGGCATGAGTGCTCACCCGGATGCCGGAGCCAGGTTCCCCCGGAACACCCTGCA
>NW_009259719.1:2455127-2457368 GCF_000687185.1 Egretta garzetta
GGGCTGACAGGGAGGGCATGAGTGCTCCCCCGGATGCCGGAGCCAGGTTCCCCTGGATCACCCTGCAAAGAGACCGCCTGTGTCGGTCCCACTGCCCCAACGCACTATCTACCACAATCATAGCCACATCCCCACGCCTGCCATGGGGCTGCTCCCCAGGGCCAGCTGGATTGAGAGGTGGCCAGCCAGAAATGTCCATCCATCCATCCATCCCAAAATGCCCCAAAATGTGGCCCTCCATCCAGCCCCCAAATCTGGCAAGGCACCGCTTTCCTTTGCCAGGTCAGATGTGGCGATGCCAATGCCAATGCTGTACCTTGGTCCCAGCTGGGCCCTGGGTCCCTGGTGGGCCAGCGCTGCCCTGCAGGGGACAAGGGGACATTAAGTTGGGGCGGTGCTTGCTGGTGGCACAGGATGGGGAGGGGGCAGTGGGGCAGCACGGTCCCAGCACTGCCACCTCTCCCTGCTCCCTGGGGGGACGCCTGCCCCTGCTGACATCCCCCCTGCATGACAGTCCCCTGCCCATGGCACGGGGTGGCTCCTTACCGGGGGTCCTGGGGGTCCTGGGTCTCCCTGGCTGCCCTGAAGGGAGGAAGAGATGGGGTCACTGCAGGGATGGGTTTTCCCCAGTGTCCCCTGGGAGAAGAGATGCAGACAGTGCCAGCATCTCTGCTAAGAACCCATGCCAAGTGAGGACAAGCCTGGCCAGCTCCTGGCAAGACGCCTGGGGCCAAGCACCCACCCAGCCAGCAGGGTGGCACCCACAGCTTCACCCAGCACCCCCAGCCAGAAGCCCCCATCTTCACACTGAGGTGGGGGGCACAGTGACATGGGAGGGGGACACAGACACCTACCGGGCGTCCCAGCACGCCGGGGAAGCCTGGCAAGCCCTGCAAAGAACCACATCAGAGCTGGTGGGTGAGTGGGAGGCTGCCAGCTCCAAGCAGCCCTGCCTGCCCCCAGGGATGCTCCCCATTGCCGGTGTGAGCTACCCAGCCTGGGGTACCTATGGGGGGCTGGGAGGCCCCCTAAATCCCTGTGGGCCCAGTGTGGGGCCGAGTAGAGGAGGTGAACAAGACGTGAATGCTCCATACTGGTGTCAGCGGTGGCTGGTGTGGGACCACAGGACCTTCCCCCCATCCCAGCCCACATTCTCCCACCGTGTCCCCCCCCCCCGGCTTCCCCTCAGTGCCAGCCAGCCCTCTCTCACCCGGGAGACCCTGGAGCGAGAGATGGGGGTGGGGTCAGTGGCAGGCAACGGGATGAGGTCAGTGCCAGTTGTGGGGACAGCGTGGTACTCACTGGGGCGCCGTCCCTGCCCTTCTCGCCAGGCTCCCCTCGCTCACCCCGTGGGCCACCCTCACCCTGCAGTGGGGACAGGTGCAGGGTCACAGGACAGGCAGGGACCTTCCCATACCCCTCCAGGGCCTGCCGACACCCAAAGAGGAGTGCCCCCAGCAGTGCCCCTGCCTGGGGCTTTGCTCCATGGGGCTGCCCCCTTGGCAGCAGGAGACTTACGACTGCAGACCTTATCTCCTTTGGGTCCCCGCTCGCCCTCAGCTCCCGGCTCGCCCTGTGTCAGGGAGAAGACAGATGCCATCAGCCCCCACTGCCCCCCTGGGGATGCCTGCCCTGCCACCGCCCTCAGTCCCAGCCCAGCTCATCACGTTGTCCCCAGCTCAGTAGTCTTGGCTGCCCCGCTCCTCTCTGCCCAGCCACGCACCTTCGCTCCCTTGGGTCCAGCAGGGCCGCGCTCGCCCGGGAAGCCCATCAGGCTGCCCTCCACCACGTCTGCCTGCGGGCAGGGCGCAGTCAGGGCTGGCACCCAGGGGACCCCAGGAAGGTCCCCCCAGGGGCACAGCCCTCCCCAAGCCCTTGTGCCAAGGGACTGGACGTGGCCATCCATGCCCGGAGGGGTAGGCTGGCACCCCTTAGGGACCATCCCCAGCAGGAGCCACCACCTACCTTGGGCCCTGGGGGCCCTGGAGGGCCCGGCAAGCCGTCCCTGCCCTGGGGTGGGGAGAAAAATAGATTGAGCATCAGAGGGACAGCAGGGCATGGGGGAGGAGAGACATCCAGGTATGGCAACTCCTGGCCCCCATAGGGCATCCCCCTGCTCCCTGGAGAGTCCCCTGTCCCCCTGAGAGATGCATAGCACAGGGGGAACAGGGAGGACAGGGGGGAATGTGTCCTCGTCCCAGCTTACCTGCTCGCCCCGGTCACCCTTCTCACCCCGGTCAC
>NW_009259719.1:2457501-2462090 GCF_000687185.1 Egretta garzetta
TCTCCCTTGTCACCTTTGGGTCCTCGCTCACCGGGGAAGCCTAAGGAACCCTGCAAAATATAACACCATGCTGCCAGAACCAGCCCTGTGCCAGGGCTGTGAGGTCCCCCAAGCATCCCAAGGCTGAGCCGGCTGCATGGCTCCCTGCAGCCAGCCTGGGTAAGGGGGAGCGGGGCAGCGTGTTTGGACATGGCATCGAGCCCCGCTCCACTCACCTCTCGGCCTGGAGGCCCTCTCTCTCCTGGCTCCCCCCGGCTGCCCTTCTGGCCCCGCAGCCGCTCAGACACCGGCAAAAATGAGTCCGAGCTCCCGTCGTAAGCACCCGTGAGCTCCTTCAGGGAGGATATCTGGGAGGAAGGAAAGAGCCACCAGTCAAGGGGTCAGTGCAACCCGGCTGCAGCAGCACCCCATGTCCCTGCCAACCTGTCCCAGGTCACTTGGGTCTCCCCCCACCTCCCATGTCTCCCCTCCTGCTGCTGTGTGGCAGGAACAGCCCCCAGCCCAACAGGCGGGGACTACATACCTTGATGCCAAGCGCTTCTAGGCTACGTTCAATGTTCTGCAAAAAACCAGACATTAAACACAAAGCAGGTGTTGGCTTGCTCCCACCACGGGGGCTGTGGATGGTCCTCTGTCTGCTGGGCTGACATCCCAGCCCAGCAGGTCGGGGAGGGACTCACCACTGCAGTCCCGGGGTCTCCGCGTGCTCCAGGGTTGCCAGGTCGCCCCTAGGTTTGCAGAGAGAGAGAGAATGCAAAGATGTACAGAGGTGCAGTGGGTGAGGTGATCAGTGCTGATGCTACCCTCAGTAGGTTTCAGAGTTAATGCTGCTGGTGCTGCCTGGGCAGGGGCTGTGGTTGCCACCACCCCGGGGTGCTCCCAGATTGTCAGGCTTGGTGCTGGGTACTTACCGGCTCCCCTCGCAGTCCGGGCTCCCCCGGGTCCCCCTGAAATGCAGCAAAGGGTGTCAGGGTCAGGTCTGGGGGGCAGGGAGTCCCACCAAGGATTCATCCCCTCTGGCATGGGGTCCCCCAGACCTTTGCCTTGTGGGGCTCAGGGGCAGGAGCACACCTACCTTCGGTCCAGCCACCCCACGGAGGCCTGGCGAGCCCTGGAGGACGCAGAGGGGACACAATGGCACCCAGCACCCATGGACATGGCACAGTGCCCTGAGGGAGCTGTGGGCAGGGGTCCTGACCGCCCCATGGCAGCCCAGACTCCAGGGTCCAGTGCTGGGTGACACCATGGGCTCGAGGACTACGTACCTGGCCTGGGGGACCAACCTGCCCCGGAACACCAGGGAGGCCAGGGGGGCCAAGGGGGCCTGGCACACCTCTGTCCCCCTGCTCGCCCTTGGCACCGCTGCGGCCCTACCAAGAGAGCAGTGTCACCCCCAGGACCTGGGTGCTCAGGTCTGTAGCTGGTGGGGGCATGCACCCTCCACCCCCCATCACCATGCTCCTCTGCCGGGAGGTACTCACATCTCTGCCAGGGGGACCCATGTCACCTTTGTCTCCCTAACCAGGAGGGAAAGGAGTTAGAGGGAAAGCAGTTAGAGGGATGTTGCCCCAAAATGATGCTCCTGGACCCAGGCAGGGAGAAGCCACCGGGTGTGTGGTGACTCTGCAGAGACCGCACAGGGACCACTCGGGGTTCCGCTCCTTACCTTCCTCCCGTCCTCTCCTGGCACCCCGTCTTCTCCCTGGGGACACAAGCTACCAGTCAGCACCCAGCTGAAGCACCCCAGCTATGCCTGGCACAGGCACCACACAGGATGGGGAGAAGCACCAGGGGCATAGCTCAGAGCCCAGGGGCCTTTTGCCACATGCCCACCTCTTTATGCTGGACTGGGATCCCTGGCCCCCAGGACCCCTGGGCAAGCCCCAAAGCCAAGCCCCGCTCCCCCTACTCACATTCTTGCCGCTGAGGCCGGGTTTGCCATCGTCACCGGGTTTGCCCTGGGAAGAAGCAGAGGCAGTGAGACCCCCCTCCAGCACCAGCAGCTGGGGGTCCCCGGGCCCACCAGAGCCCCAGCATGCAGGGGCATCCAGGCAGGGGGTGAGCCCCGGCAGATGGAGCTGGCTGGGACTGACTGCAGAGGGCATGGGACAGGATGTGTCCCCAGGGCACAGGGTGGCCAGTACTTACAGGGACACCGGGTGGTCCCAGGGGGCCCACGGGGCCAGGTGGTCCCTGCTCCCCACGCAGCCCAGGCAGCCCCTGCAGAGAAAGGGAACAGGGGAGGACAGGGGAGCACAGGGCAGCAGGGCACCTGCCTTCCCCAGCCAGCTCTGGGAGGAGGGAGCATGGCTGGGATGGTGGCACCCTGACAAGGACAGGGGACGGTCTCACTGTGCTGCCCCAGACCAAGGAGCACAGGACAGGACGTCGGTCCTTTGCAAGCACGATGGCCCCAGTGGGAGCACAACCCAAACCCGCTCTCCCTGGAGGTACTTACGTCCCGGCCGGGGTCCCCCTGCTTCCCCAGATCCCCCTGCAGCCAGGGAGGAGGTGAGGGCAGGGACACCCCCACCCTGGGGCCCGGGTTTGCCTTCCAGCCCGTTGCGGCCATCCAGCCCCGGTGGGCCGCGGTCCCCCTGTAAGAGAGCAGGGCAGGAGGGCTGAAGCTGTGGGGCAGGACAAGGGTGCTGTGGGACAGCCCCCAGCCCCCTATGCCCTCACCTTCTCTCCTGGCAGGCCTCGGTCCCCAGGGTCACCCTGTGGGGTGGGAAGAGGAGTGAGCATTGTCGCCCCTGAACAGGAGCCAAGCAGGGTGCAGACCCCCCGCTCAGCCCCCCGTGGGGAAGGGGGCACTCACCCGTGCACCAGGGGGGCCACGGGGACCCTCCACGCCCTGCAAGAGAGACATGATCAGCATTGGGGCATGGGGGGAAAGGAGGGGGTCCTGGGGGCTCCCCCACAGCCCCTTGCACAACAGGACCCCCAGCTCTCCCGCAGAATATTGCCCGTCTTCCTGTCCCGACGCCTCCCGCACCAGAGACCCAGTGCCTACCCTCTCTCCAGGCAGGCCAGGGGAGCCGGCATCGCCCCGGGCACCCTTTGCACCATCCTCGCCGGGGTCCCCAGGGTCTCCCTGCCAGGGAAGGGCACCACAGTTAGAAGGTACTGCCCCACCACCAGCGCAAACACCTGTGCCAAGCCCGTGCTGAGCATCTCTGCTTATGCTGCATGATTTAAGGGTGGCATAATAGCAAAGTTCTGAAAATATGGGCACGGGCTGAAAAAAGAGCCAGCAGAGCCAGTGGGAAGGCACTGGCCGTGGCCAGGGACCAAGGCACCCTCCAGCACCCTGCAGAGCACAGCCCATGGCCAAAACTGCCCTGAGCCCAAGCTGGCTTGTAAAAGCAGAGCACGAGCACCCAGAGCATGGGGTGCTGCTGTGGGATCCCTGTGGGGCTGGGGAGCCACAAGCACGCTGGCTCCTTTGAGGATCTAAGCTCTACGGGCACCTTTTGCTCCATCACCCTCTTCCCAGCACCACGCACGAGCGCAGCCCACACGCCTCTGGATTGCTTGTGCCCCCTGACGCCATGTGCCCCCCACACCCCACATCCCCCTGCATCCCATGTGTCTCTCAGCCATAGCGCACATCAGCTCCACATGGTGGGGGCTGTTTTGGGCAGGGAGGGCTTGGTGCACTGGGACCCCAGCACACAGCCAGAGCCCAGTGGGGGACAGCACAGGGCACCCCGCCACCAGAATCCCAGGAGACCCACTCATTACCTTCTCACCCTTCTCCCCCACTCCTCCGAGCCCCACATCGACCTGTGGGGCAGAGAGGGGCTGTCAGCACATGGGGCTGGGCACTGGCCCGTGGGTAGGGAGAGGAGTGGGGGCAGAGCTTACGGTTCGTCCTGGGGGTCCGGGAAGCCCCTGAAAGAAGGGTGAGGGAAGCAGGTTAAGGGGAGCTGGCACAGCCCTGGGGAGGGCAGGGCTGGCTCTGGGGTGGTGGCCAGGCCGGGGGCCCCACGCCCCACCCCCCCCAGTGTCACTCACCGGCTCCCCACGGTCACCCTTGCTCCCTGGTGCTCCAGGGCTGCCCTGCGGGAGAGAGGGACAGGATGAGGGGAGGAGGGGACGGGGGACCCGTGAAGCAGTGGGTCCCATGGGGTAGGGGTAGATGCAGGGCAATGGGGTTCATGGGGTGATGGGTGCCCCCCATGGGGCAGTGGGTGCACATGAAGTGGTACTCACATTCCTGCCTTCGGGACCTGGGTCCCCAGAGTCACCCTTCTCCCCGGGGGGGCCACGGTAGCCGGGGAGGCCCTGGGTGGGGGCAGAGGGAGGGTGTGCATTAGCAGGAGCCACCCTGAGGCCACCGGGCATCTTGCCTGCCCTGGGGTCCCCACACCCTGGGGTCCCCGCCAGCCCCACACTTACCCGGGGGCCCCTGTCTCCGGGTTTGCCAGGCAGACCTGCTTCACCCTGCGGGAAGAGAAGGGGTGAGTGGGGGGCAGTAGGAGGGGGGCAGTGGTCCTAGGGGGTCATCACTTACCGGGGTGCCTTCGTCGCCCTTCTCTCCACGCTCTCCCTGTGGCACAGGTCAGCAGGCACCAGCCGGGGGAGGA
>NW_009259719.1:2462104-2463219 GCF_000687185.1 Egretta garzetta
CCCCCTTCTCCCCTGGCTCCCCCGGGTCACCCTAGGCAGGGGGGAAGGGGGAATGGGTCAGGGCAGCGCAGGGGGAGTGCGGGGGCTGCTGGGGGGAGAAGGGGCTCAGCACAGCACCCTCCACTCCCCGGAGCGGCATCACAGTGTGGCTTGCTGGACAGCCCCTCCAGAGCCCAATGGACGGACAGACAGCTGGACAGATGGATGGAGGGGGGATGCCTCCTGCAGTGACATTACCTTTGGGCCACTCCTGCCCGTGAGGCCAACGATACCCTGATTGTTGGAGAGGGAGAGCACATGTCACCAGGGACCAGGGTGGCCCCGTGCTGGGGGAGGGACTGGGGCTGTGAGCCCATGCCAGGGGGGCACCAGGACGGTGAGCCGGTGCCCCAGGGCAGAGCCCAGTGAGCCTCAGCCCCGGGGCACACCCAGACTCACCCGATCACCCTGCTCGCCTTTGGGGCCGGCGGGCCCTGGGATGCTCAGGCCAGGGGCACCCTAGACACAAAGGGATGCAGCTTGGAGCAACGACACAGGCACTATGAGCCCGGGGGGGCTGTGTGATGCCCCCTGTACCCCCTGTCCCCAGGCAGTACTCACACGGGCACCTTTATCTCCTGCTTCACCCTTGGGGCCAGGAGGTCCTTCTGGTCCTGGGAAGCCTCTGTCACCCTGGAGCAGAAAAAATGGCACCAGCAGCTCCCCCAAACCACCCTCCTCCCCGCCACAGCAGCTGGGGACAACCAGGTCTGAGAACCAGCATGGGCATGCCCTCATGTTGGTGCCCAGCTGTGCTGTCCTCCTCCCCAACCCATGGCCGTGCCCCAGGGGGTGCCAGCATGGGGCTTTGGGGGCACAGCTGGGGCAGGGTTACCTTCTCTCCTCCAACACCGGCCACGCTGGGAGCCTGGGGGAGAAGCAGAGGGGACCGTGCTGGGTGCTGCCCATCACCCCGTGTCCCAGGGCTGGGGCAGGCAGAGGTGGACCTGCTGGGCAGCATCACTTACCGGCTTGCCTGGTGGTCCCGGATCACCCTGTGGAGAGACGGGTGTCATTGCCGGCCCCTTCCCCAGCAGCCCACTGCCCCCCCACTGGGACCCCAGTTCGCCTTCCCC
>NW_009259719.1:2463254-2465502 GCF_000687185.1 Egretta garzetta
CCCCCTGCCCGATGGCCCAGCCCCCCCTGGGGCTCCTGCCTCACCCTGGAGGAGGGGAGGAAGAGGAAGGTGTCAAGAGCATCTTCCCACCCTGTGCCAGGGCGGCTGCTCCAGGGCAGGGCAGGGCAGGCATTGCCCCAGTGTGGCCACAGCTACTCCAGCCCACCTACCTTCTCGCCCTCAGGGCCCGGCATGCCACGGTCCCCCTGCAGAGCGAAGCAGAGGAGGGTTTCAGGGAGCCTTCCTCCCTCCACACCACACTGCCCCTGCCCCACGCACTGCCCCAGAGCCCTTCAGGGCCTGGCCTATCAGAGACCACTGGGCTCTAACAGCAACCCCCAGGCACAGCCACCATGGGGCCGCAGGGACACCAGGACCCGCTGATGCTGCCGAATGGTGTGGTCCCGCTGCGGTGCCGTCTCACCTTCTCGCCCATCTCTCCCAGCTCGCCCGGTGCCCCGCGGTCTCCCTGGTGCAGAAGGAAGATGGGGTCAGGAGCAGCAGGACCCGCGGGGGACAGCACAGGTCCTGGCACAGCACCCAGACCCCTTTTCTCCCCAATGAAGGCAAGGCAAGAGCCTTTGGTCCCCGCACCACTCACCTTCCTGCCCTGCTCCCCTGGAGGTCCTCGAGGGCCCTGTAAAGGAGGATGGAGAAGATGTCACCTCCAGTGTGGCAGGACAAACACCCGGGCTGGCCGGAGTGGAAGACCTCTGGGGTGTCCTTGGGGCTCAGCTCGCCGGCAAGGCTGGCTCCTGCCCGCCTTATGTTCTCTTGGGAAACTCACCCGGTCTCCTGGGTCCCCAGGACGGCCAGGCGGCCCTGGGAAACCTTCTGTGCTGTCGCCCTGGGGATTAGAAAAGGTGGCAGCCGTGCCCATGAGATGGGGATGCCCATGAGATGGGGATGGGCGTCCCTGCTGGAGAGCGGTGTGGGGTCTGGCCCCAGCATAGAGCATCCCCACCACCCTCTTACCTTCTCTCCCTTCAGGCCGGGGGGCCCAGCAGGTCCCCGGGGCCCGGGGTCCCCAGGCAGGCCCTGCAAGAGAGCACAGCTCAGCCCTCGGGGACACAGGTCAGCCCTGGGGACACATGGCTGCCACAGCCCCACTCCCCTCTGCCATCCCCACTGGCCCAGGGGTCAGACTCACCGGGGGGCCAGGCTCCCCTCGAGGTGCTGCCCCATCCACAAGTCCAGGGGGGCCCTGCAGAGACAGGGATCAGCTTCTGCATGGCAGCCCCAGAGGGCTCAGTCCTTCCCAGCACCCTGGGGGGGCTGCGGTGCCCTTGGGCACCCACGGGGCCTCTGCCCAGGAGGGCAGAGGAGCCAGGGAAACGCAGAGCCACTCACCCTCTCCCCTCGGTCACCCTTCTCCCCCTGCAAGGGCAAAAAAAAATGCAGGTAAGGGCAGGTCTGGGCTCTTCCCATGCCCCCTTGAATGGAGAGGGGGAACATGCTGGACAGAGCCCATCGTCAGTGATATCGGGGCACATGCACGCCATGTGCTTCTGCACGCTGCCCAGTGCCAGCAACAGCTCACGCCTGCGCATGTGTGCGTTGGCACAGCCCACGAGTGGGACCAGGAGTATTGCACAGGGGACCAGCTTCAAGCTGCTGGCTGTCCCTCCGTCCGTCTGTCCACACATCCCCCCAGCTGTCCCCGCGTGGCACCAGGGGACATGTACCTTCACAAACTCTCCCGGAGGTCCTGGTGGCCCCATGGGTCCAAGTGGACCAGGGGGCCCTGCATCACCAAATGGTCCCCGTGGGCCAGGGCTCCCAGGGGGGCCAGGGCTGCCCTGGAGGACAGAGATGCTCCATTAGCATGGGCTGGGGTGCTGGCAGAAACCCCCCCAGCATCTTCACCCCCATACCTACCGGCATGCCCGGCTCCCCTTTCCGGCCTGGCAGCCCCTGTGCTCCATCCACAATCACCCTGGGCTCTCCCTGAACACAGGCAGGGAGGAAAAAAAATTCAGTGTCCCCATGTGCCCTGTTGTGTCCCCCGTGCAGGATGGGGGCTACAGTGCCACCCTGAGGCCAGGGACCCAGCAGGAAAATGGGGACACCCTGAGGTCACCCAGACACTAAGTGCCTCGAGGTGCCAGGGGTGGGATGTGCCCGCCAGGGTCCCTGCTGCTCCCCAGGGACCCCCGCAGGGCAGCCCTGTGCCAATCACCTACCGGCTCGCCTTTCTCCCCCTTTGGGCCAGAAAGCCCCATCGGCCCCCTTGGCCCCTGGGAACGAA
>NW_009259719.1:2484964-2486955 GCF_000687185.1 Egretta garzetta
CGGGGGCTCCATCCAACGCAGGGATGTACAGTCCCTGCCCAGTACACTTGGCCTGGGACACATACACTGGGGGACAGCAGTGCCCCTGCCAGCTATGGATACCCCTCAGCACAGGGAAAGGGTGGGCAGAGGTTGGCTCAGGGAGCAGGCAGGGCAGGCAGGGTGATGGGAAGAGCCCACCATGCAGCAGCAAACCCAGGGGGGACACCCTGCACTTACCGGCTGGCCAGGGGACCCAGGGGTCCCCCGGCGGCCGGGGCTTCCCCGTGTCCGGGGAATCCCTGCAGGACAGAGGAGCATCATACCAGCGCCCAGCAGATTCCGGCACTGCTGGACCCCGCCCCCCAGTGCCCCAGGCCGTGCTGGTCCTGGCACTGGGAGCTCAGGACAGCCCCATGGCAGAGCCAGGTCTCTGGGTGCTGAGTTGGGGTGTGAGGGAGCACCGTGGGGCTGGACCAGGGCTCCCCAGGGAGATCCCCTCTCCAGCCTGGGTGAGGAGGAGGAGGAGGGAGCAACGAGGGGCAGAGAGAGACCCCTGTGGGGCTGGACCTGGGGACCCAGGGGCTGTCTGGGTGAGGGGACTGGAGGTACTCACTCTATCCCCCTTCTTGCCCGGCTGCTCGACACTCTCTCCCGGCAGACCCCGCGGCCCCACAGGTCCTGGAGGGCCAGGCAGCCCATGGCGGCCCTGGAGGGACAGCAGGGAGGACAGGCTGGGTGGCAGGCGGTGGCCAAGGCACATTCTGTTCTCTGTCGTTGTGATTGGGGCTGAACAGGTCCCTGCCCTGGCACCCACCCACCAGCAGGACAAGGGGACCTGGGGACCATGTTCTTGCCCCCCACCAGGGAGTGGCCCCCCTGTCTGCCCCCTCAGCAGGACATTACCGGCTCGCCAGGGGGGCCCGGCTGCCCTGGACGTCCTTGCAGTCCCTGCAGAGAAAAAGTGAGTGCTGACCATCCCCTGAGGTCTGGCATCAGCAGGGTTTGGGGGATGCAATCCTGCAGAGCCAGCAGCAGTGGGACACACCAAAACACTCACCGTTTCACCTCGGTCCCCCTTCTCGCCCTGCAAAGGGACAGAGGGAACAGGTTAGGGGCTGTACCCCCACATTCGGCTCCCCCCTGCACTGCTGCCATCGGCAAGCTTGGGGGTCCCTGAGCCCCGGCAGCATGGTGTGGCACAGCATGGCACAGCACGGGGATGCTCACCCTGGGGCACTGCACGGTGCAGGGCTTTGGCTTGGGCTCTGGCTCCGGCTGCCGAGAAAAGGGAAGCCCATGTGAACCCAGGGGTAGGAGAAGCCCCAGGCCCCTGTGGGCCTGCTCCTGCTCCACACCCCCCAGGGTACCCTGGCCCCTTACCCTGGTGGAGATGATGGTGCAGAGGTCGTCAGTGAGCAATCCCTCCAGCTCTGCCAGGGCGTCGTTGCCATGGTAGATGTACCGCGGGTCCTCGCTGGTGACCACGCGCCGGAGCTGCTCCCGGTCCGCCCCCTCCAAGCCCACCGCCAACACCTGGACCCCTGAGCCAAGAGCACCCTCAGGACCCCGCAGGATGCGGCCCACCCCCCACACACCCTACTGGGACCCCATCCATCCTCACCCCCAGCCTTGATGTCCCTCGCAGCAGCGATCGCATCGTCCCCAGAGGGGCCGTCGGCCAGGACCACCAGCACCGCTGGCACACCAGGCCGGCGCCCCGCGCCGGGGCTCAGCAAGTAAGTCCTGGCAAAGGTGATGGCTGCCCCTGGGGAGGGAGAAGGGGGAGTGGGGCCGTCAGCGGCGCACCGCTGACCATTACCCCGGCTCCCGGCACAGCCCCTCACCGATGGCGTTGCCACTGGGCTCCTCGTAGCGCATGGTGCGGATCTGCTCCAGCACGGCGGCCAAGTCGCTGGAGCGGTTGAGGAGCAGCCAGGGCAGGCTGCGGTAGCTGTACGTGGCCAGAGCCACCTGCGAGGGCGTGGGGAAGTGGTGGGCACTGCTGCTCG
>NW_009259719.1:2487047-2488325 GCF_000687185.1 Egretta garzetta
GGGGGCCCCTGCTCCCCCCCCTTGCCCCGGGAGCCCCTCACCGCCGCCGCAGCCCCATACCTTGGGTGCCCTAGGGCCCAGGCGCCCCAGGGCGGACACGGTGTTGGAGAGGAGGGTGCGGACGGCATCGGCACTGGGGGAGCTGTCACGGGGGCCACGCACCGGGAAGACGATGTCACCGCGGGCGTCCCTGCAGACTACGGGTACAGGGAAGGGGTGAAGCTGCTGGCAGAGAGGGGACAAGCCCAGCCCATTCCCCCGGCACAGCCCTGCTGTACCTGTGCGCTCGGTGACAAACAACGCTGAGACAGCCCAGTCCCCAGGTGCCCCTCTGGGCTTGAGTACCGCGCCACGGGTCCGATGCCCCCTTGGCCCCACACAGCCCCTTACCGGTGATGGCAGTGATGGTGGCTGCCTCACTCTCCGAAGCCTCCGTCACCTGGAAGCTGCTGACTGGGGGCGCTGGGGCTGCCTCCGCTGTGGGGCAGAGGGGCAGACGTTAGGGGTGAGGGTGCCCAGCACCGTCCCGGTGCTAGCCCCCACCCCAGCACTCACGGGTGGTGACAATGATGGAAACGGGGTTGCCCTCCCGGTTGCCAATGAGCGCCGTCACCTTCACGGTGTAGGAGACGCCACCCTCCAGGTCAGGGATGTCAAAGGAGCTAATGTGGCCAGGAACCCGCCGGCTGCTCTCCGAGCCCCCTGCCAAGGACCGTGGTGTCAGTCCCCCACCCTGCCACCCTCACAGCCCATCCCCATCCCTGTCCCACGGTACCGTCTCTGCGGCTCCACACCACGCGGTAGGCGGTGGCTCCCGGCACGCCGACCCAGGTGACGCGGGCAATGTTGCTCCTGGATGCCTGCACCTCCAGCTGGGACACGGTCCCCACCTGCTCGGGTGCTGTGACACCAAGGGGGCAACTGTCACCTGGGCCCAGCGCAAGTGGCACCAGCTGGCACTGCAGGGTCGGGGACACCTCACCTATCCGCCCTGTAGCAGTGACGGGACTGCCCTCACGGCCGTCCACGATGGCTGAGACACCAACAGTGTAGGTGATGCCAGCACGCAGCCCCTCGATGGTGAAGGCAGTGGGGTCAGCTGGGAGGAAGCGGGATTGCTCCAGACCTAGGAGAGATGGTTGGGCTGGGAAAGGCTCTGGCGCCACAGCCATAGCACCCTGCGGTCCCCACACTCACCGTCGCTGCCTCGCCAGGTCAGCAGGTAGCCTCCAGCACCCGGCAGCCCTCGCCAGGTGACCCGCAGCTCGCCGGGGCCCG
>NW_009259719.1:2488561-2490445 GCF_000687185.1 Egretta garzetta
CCAGGGCCGGCGGTTGGCCTCCAGCCCCCGGCAGCCCTCGCCAGGTGACCCGCAGCTGGCTGGGACCGGCCTCTGTCACCTGCAGCTCCGAGATGCTGCCCACCACCGGGTACTCTGCACCGCCCCATGGCACCACAGCGTCACCTCAGGATGCCCAGAGGGGCCCCGTGGCCACCCCGGTGCTCCAAAGGCTTTCAGGGGAACAGAGGACCAAGACAAGCCCGGGGGGAAACACAGCACCAGGACTCCTGATGCCAAGTCCTGGCATGGACTTACTGAGGCGGACGGTGAGCGTGGCAGCGCTGCCCTCCCGGCTGCCCACCAGTGCTGAGACACGCACCAGGTATGCGATGCCCTCCCGGAGGTCACCCAGCTCCAGCCCCGTCTGGCTGCCTGGGACGCGCCTTGTCCTCTCCGTGCCATCTGCAAGGTGGCCACAGAACCTTAGCGCTGGCCAGCCGGGGTCCCCCAGGTGCCACCCGTGCCCCTGCCCGCAGACTCACCCTGGTTGTTGCGCACTACCACTTTGTACTCGGTGGCACCGGGGACACTTGTCCAGCCCAGCCGCACCCGCCTGCCTGCCTCTTCCACGAGCCGCAGGTCCAACACGGCACCCACAGGCACCTCCATGCCTGCAAAGGGATGAGTAAGGCATGGACGGAGCCATGCAGCCCGGACAGCATGGCCCCCATCCTCACCCTGGGCCATGATCGGAGAGCTGGGGGTCTCATGGCCAAAGGGGTCCCCAGGCTTGAGCAATGCCATGTGGGACATCCCTCCATCCCAATGGCCTGTGAGGTGGGGGACAACCCAGGGGACCAGTGGTGATTGCTCACCTGTCTGGAAGGTGGTGACAGGGGTGGCCACCTCCCCACCATCGTAGAGTGTGTAGAGGGTGATGCGGTACACAGTGCCTGGCTGTAGCCCTGTCAGCTGGTAGGTGTTGGTGCTGCTGGGGAGCGACACCGTCCTGGGGGGCTCTGGTCCTATGGGGAAGGGAGGGTCACTGCTGGCTGCCAGCATGGGGAGTCTGTGGGGGAGACCGGGCGCCCCAAGCCCACCTGTGGCTCTCTTCCACTCCAGGCGGTAGCCGCGGGCTTCGCGGGCACCAGTCCAAAGCACCTGGATGGATGTGGGGCCCAGGATGTTGGTCCGCAGTGCCTGCTCCGCACCTGCCTCTGCAAGAGGGACCCTGTGGGCCAGGCTGCCCCGTGCCACCCCCCCACTGGCCACCCACCCCGGCGTGTCCCTGGTCCCCGCACATGGCAGGGTAGGAGCATCACCATGGTGTGGAGCCATGGGAGATGGTCCCCATCCCATGGCAATGGCACCGGGGTAGTGCCAGAGGCTTAGTGGCAGGATGACATCACCCATACCCACCACCTACCCGTTTTCTGCCGCAAGGTGGCCATGGGCCCCTCCAGCTGCCCAAAGAGCGGGGCCACTGTCACCACATAGTCGGTGTTGGGCTGCAGCCCCCCCAGTGCGTGCGATGTCTGCCCGGCATCCAGGTCCACCCTGTGCCTGTCCTGCCCTGCGAGAGCCGGTGCAGCAGTCCCTTGGAGGGTCCGGGCAGTGGGTACCACTGCCCCTCTCCTGTCCCTCCTCCCTAGAGCCACCAGCAGAAGAGGAGCAAGGTCTGGGACAGGCACCTACCTGTAAGGGTTGCCCAGGAGAGCCGGTAGCCAGTGGCACCGCTGACGGGCTGCCAGGCCAGCAGCATGCTCTGCGCTGAGATGTTGTGGACAGCCAAATGCTGCACACCCACCGGGCGCCCTGCGGGCAAGAGGTGCCCATCACATTCCCTACGCAAGAGCGGGGCAGGGGGCAGCGGGAAGCACCTTTGCCTGCAAAAACACCTGCTCTGGGGGGGGGAAGCCCCCT
>NW_009259719.1:2490456-2491281 GCF_000687185.1 Egretta garzetta
TGAACCGCACTGAGGTCACCAAGTGCAGCCTGCACCCGGGCGGCTCCTTCAAAGCACCCCAGCTCCAGCAAACTGCAGCTCAAAGGGCTTCCTCAATGCCTTAAATACTTTCTGAGGGTTAAGGCTGCCTGGGGCAACTGAAGGAATTGGTTTGCCAAAATCTGAAGTTTGCAAAGGTGTTGCCCCAGGGCCTCACCCATGCTCCTGCCCAGCGATGCTTTCCACCGCCCTCACAGAAACAGTGCTTTCCTCCCAAAGAGTGCGGTGCTTGAATTTATAAAAAAAAAAAACTGCATTTTTTTGGGTCAACATTTTTATATCATGTTGGGGAAAGCTCCAGTAGAAACAGTCCCATAAGGCTATGAAGGGGCCGGGAGAGCACACAGTGCTGCATCCCCTCTGGGAGCACCTTTTGGAGCTCAGAGCATCACCCTGTAGTCCTGCTCTCCCACATCCCCATCCCATCCCCCGCAGGCAGCAATGGGCCAGGCAGCCCCATCCCCATGGGGCACGGTGGCTGGAGTGGCATCCCTGTGCTGGGAACTCACCCCTGTCCCCGGCTGAGCCCCGGGAGGGTGCAGTGCTTACGTGTCCGGGCAGTGAGGGTGGAGGGGATGGCGGGCTGCTGCGCGTAGCGGGGTTGCAGCGTCACCACGTACTCGGTGTCGGGGCGCAGGTTGCTCAGCGTGGCTGACTGCAGGCTGGCCCCCAGGCTCTTCTCCTCCCCCTGGGCTGCTCCTGGGGGGAGAGGCGGAGGGGTAAGGGTAGGCGCAGGGGCATGGCATGTGCAGGGCCCGGCCCGGCAGGGAAGGGGTGTCCATGGGC
>NW_009259719.1:2491318-2492172 GCF_000687185.1 Egretta garzetta
GCCCAGCGCCTGGCTGGGATGGGGGTCTGCCACCCACCCCCCATGCCCAGCAACAGTAGGGGCACACACAGGCCTGCGCTCCCAGCCCCGGGCTGGGGGACACACTGGGCCCCCGGCCATCGTGCGCACCCAAGCACACACCCTGAGCCCTGCGCACCAAAGCCTCCAGGTATAGGAATGCACACGCCTTTGCACGCGCATGAGCGCTGGCCGCCGCAGCAAAGACAGGCGTGTGCACACTCTCCGTGCTCTTGGTATGCACACCCTGCATCAACCCCCATGCGTGCACCCCCCTGTGCATGCACTCTGCCGTGCAACCCCCTGCCATGTCCTGCCCGGCCCACGGGGCTGCGCCAAGGCAGCACCGTCCGCTCGCAGGGACTGTCCCCTCACCTTGCACGGCGTAGCTGAGGCCGTAGCCCTGGGGCGGGTCAGGACTGGGCTGCCAGGCCAGCCGCAGAAAGGTTGGTCCAGTCTCCACCACACGGAAATCCAACACAGAACTGGCACGGCTCTCTAGGGGCACATGGAGCCAGGGATGAGCCCCCAGTCCCAGGTGTCACGGGCACGCCAGCCCACTCCCCCATGGGCATGGACACTCACGAGTGCGTGCTCGGACGGACACCGACTGGCCGATGCTGTTGGCGTACTGGGCAGTGACAGTGACCAGGTACTCTGTCCCCACACGCAGACCCCGCAGCACAGTGCTCGTCTCCCGTGGCCCCAGGCTCACCTGGGCAGGGACAGTGTCACCTCCTCGCCATCCCCAGGCCACACATGGGGCTGCCAGGGACCCCCAGGGACTCCAAGCAGGCAGGTGGGAGCACCCAGCTCCTGCCTCTCTGCCACGATAG
>NW_009259719.1:2492242-2493748 GCF_000687185.1 Egretta garzetta
CGGGTCGAGGCCCCGTTCCAGGATCTCCAGGTTGGAGGGGCCAGTGTGGCTGGGCCCATCTGCAGGGGAACACAGGGGCCGTTGGCTCCAGGGTGCATGGGGCACCCACAGCCACACGCCCAGTGGGACAGGATGGCCAGGAGGGCATTTTGGAGAGAATGGGTACTAAGGGTGTACCCAGGGTGAGTGCATCCTGGCACCCAGCACCCATGCCCTGCAGGGAGGAGGATGGGGGCCCATACTCAGCATGTGCAGGGTGCCCCCGATGCTTGTGCACACCCTGCGTGTCATCAGCGGCACCAGTGTCCCCAGCAGCTTGAAGTCACCAACATAGAAGAAGAAGGCATCGGTAGGCATCGAGGCCACACGGATCAGTTCCTTCTGGTCGGCGTTCTTGATCCCTAGCGGAGATGTAGATGATGGGCAAGGGTAGAGACCCTGAACCCAGTTGGAGACCCCCTTGCCTGGTGCCAAAGGCTCGCTCACCTACAGCAAAGACCTTGATGCCCTGGCTCTTCAGTTTCGATGCCGGCCCCTCGGCATCATCCTGGGACTTGCCATCCGTGATGAGGATGCAGATCTGCGAGGCCAGGCGAGAGCTGTGAGACCCAGCCTGGGGCCCGCAGACCCACTGCAACCCCCTCGGATGTCCCCAGGGCCACCGCCCTGCACATACCTGGGGGACCCCGGGCCGGAGCTGTGTGGGGCCAAAGAAGTTGTCAGCAACATAGCGGAAGCCAGCACCGGTCCGCGTGTTGCCACCCTTGTAGCTCAGCTGCTGGATTGCCCTCCGGACACTTGTGCCATCACTGTGCTGGGAGAAGGGGAACTCCACCCTGGGAGGCATGGGGGGATGTGTCACCTCCTGGCCCTGCTGCCTCGCCACCCTGCAAGCCCCCTACCCGGGGCTCACCGCGGCTCGTCGCTGTACTGTGCCACAGCGAAGCGCACTGCCTTCTCGCCCACCACCTGCACGAAGGGCCCCACCAGGTCGTCCATGAAGGTACGGATGGCACGGAAGTTGTTCCTGCCGATGCTGGATGAGCCGTCCACCAGGAAGGCGATGTCGGCCTCCAGCACGTCCTTGCACACTGGTCCAGGGTGGTGACAGCACTCAGGGCATGGACCAGCACCACGGCATGGTGGTGCTGGGCCCCTCTCGCCCCCCTGCCCCATACACCCAGTGCTCAGTACCCACCTTGGCTCCTTTTCTGTGCGGTGGCAGCTGGGAGGCCCAGGAGCGCAGGGAGCATGGCAAGGAGCAGGAGCCGGCCGCTCATCGTGGGAGCCTGCGGGAGAGGGTGCTGCCACCACCACCACCCCGCACCAGCCCCGCACCTCTGATAGAGCGGGGACAGAGCGGCAGGGCCCGGGAGGTCCCAGGACCCTGCTGTGCCAGGACGCCTGGCAGCTGCGGGAGAGCAAGGTGCGAGTGCTGCACTGCTGGCACCCCCCGGCACAGGGGAGAGCCCCCGCTTTGGGCTGGGGCAGGGAGGCAGCGGGGCT
>NW_009259719.1:2494597-2497947 GCF_000687185.1 Egretta garzetta
CGGCCCCCCAGAAAGGGCTTTTCCCACGCGCTCCCCGGGGAGGGGAGAAAAGCGGGTTTTCAGGCTGTTCCCCCCCAAAGTGCCATCCCTGGCTCCCCTGCCGGCTGCACCCCGGGCGGGGGCTGGAGGGGTCCGGA
This sequence comes from Egretta garzetta, assembly GCF_000687185.1. Classification (NCBI taxonomy): domain Eukaryota; kingdom Metazoa; phylum Chordata; class Aves; order Pelecaniformes; family Ardeidae; genus Egretta; species Egretta garzetta. The sequence continues at coordinate 2,494,735 of NW_009259719.1, forward strand.
ATGGGGATGAAGCAGGAGGGGGTCGGACCCCCGGGAAGGGTTTCTGCTGGGCTTGCCCTGGTGACGCTCGAGGCAGTTTCCCCTTCAGCACCTTCATCCCCGGTGTCCCAGGAACGCGGTGAGCGGCTCTGGGACCTGCCAGCCAGGAGCCGGCCGCACACCTCCATCCGTCCCCGGGGAACGTGCCCCCGGGGAACGTGTCCCCGGGGACCTCAGGGCACGGCCTGGCCCTGGGCAGAGCTGGACGGAGCTGCCACAGGGGCCCGAGCACCCTGGTCCCCTCCAGGTTAGAGCCCGGCTCTGAGCACCAGCCCTGGGAAAGACAATGGTGGAGAAGGACTGCTCAGCTCCCACGAGGCTGCAGGACAGCAGGGCCTCAGCCAGGACCTCTCCTGCACCCACACCTCATGGTACCCACCACAGGGGACCCTAGCATGTGGGGCTCGAGTACAGGGACTGCCCTGCAGCCAGCTATGGGGCATCCTCCCGCCCTGCTGTGGACACCGTCTTCCAGCAGCCACCAGAGCAGACCAGTGGCAGAGACCTACCCCAGAGCTGGAGAAACACACTGGGAAGCCACTGGCAGTGTAACTGCAGCTGGTGGGAGGAGGCGAAAGGGAGATGATGCCCAGCAAGGTGGGCAGGAATTCCACACTGCCCTAGCCTCACTCCCTGCCCACACAGGACCGTCCCCTGGGGGCTCCTCCTTGGCTGAGGGTGCCCCCCTGACTCTCAGGGTGCCCCTCACCCCCAGGGCACCCTGGGACCACACTGCTCTTTGGGGTGCATCACCCTGCACCCCATCCTCCCTGCTGGTCCCTGTGTTCACCTGGGGCTGACCCCAGCTCATGGCCCCAGCATGTGTCTCATGCCACCTTCCCTCCGTCCCCTTGGTCACCCGGCATCCTCCTGTCCCCAGCACCCCACGTACCTGTGCCCTCCTGCCTGCTGGCCCAGGGGCTCCCCTCTGGCTCCTGGCGGGGCAGCGGGCAGGTCTGTGAGCATCTTCCTGTGGGCAGTGAGGGGAATAACAGTGGGGGTCCCTGGGGCTCAGGGCCACCTCACAGCTGGGCGCCCAAGGCAGGGCCACCTGCCACTGAGCAAAGATGCTCCAGGGCTGGCTGCAGGCAACTTTCCCAGGCACACACTGTTCCCATGCAGGGGAGGAGTGGCGATGCCCCTGCTCTTCTTAAAGGCGCAGCAAGCAGTGCATCCCCTCCTCTTCGTTAGCCTTCTTCTCATTAGGCCCCAGCCCCAGCCCCCAGACCTGGCCAGCCAGCTCCAAAGCTCACTATGGCCATGGATTTCCCTCTGCCTGCCCCAGCTCTGTGGGTCTAGCCGTGGGTCTAGCATCCTCAGGTCAGGACCATCCCCAAACCCTCCTCCTGCCAGAGCTCGCTTAATGAAGGCAGGGCGGCCTGTCCTAATTAGACAAGGGGCTTCGTTAAACAGGGAGTGGAGGGGTCTGCCAAGGGCTCTGTGGTTGGCCCTGGGCCCGGAGCTGGCGGAGCAGCCCCACGGCGTGGTGCCGGCAGCAAGGCACGGGCGGCCAGGGGTTGCCCTGGCTAATGGGGGCAGTGCTGGGGCAAGCATTGCCCAGCAGGCACCGCAGGCAGAGGCACTAGGGCAGCGATGCTTTGCAGCTGTGCTGGGGGCTCTGCCTGCCACCTCGGCCCCTGGGAACATGGTAGGCACCCATGTGGGGTGGTCCCAAAACCCCACACCCTCGCGAGCAGCCCAGGAGCGTCTTGATTGTCTTGCCAGCAGCATCCCCCTTGCATTGGCACTGGAGGGGGGCATGCAGCGGTGCTGAGTCCCTAAAACCAGACTGCCTCTCCCTCCACAGTGTTTCCCAGCTTCCTTCCCCACATACCAGGGCTGGGGAAGGAATCCGCGGCCCCGGGCGCGGGACGGTGCTGCCTCGGCGGAGGGAGAGCACCAGGTGCGAGTGACTCATGCGGCTGCCCCGCGCCGCTGCATGCCAGTCCCTCCGGGAACAACCCAAAAAGCTGCCGGCCCTTTCCCAAGCCTGGTGGGCTGGCATCCAGGCCACCAGTCCTTATTCCACAGCCCAGGCTTGGGGTTCCCCATCTCTGGCTTGGCCCCAAGGCAAGTTGACTCCTCTCCACTGACACTGATTAGAGCTTGCAGGGCTGACCCTAACCCCAGCCCCTTGCCCCTGCCTGCCCTGTGCATGCCACCCCCATCCCCGTCAGCGCTGATCTGGCACAGGCTGGGATTCAGCCAGCCCTTAGAGGATTTTAGCTTCCTGGCCCTACGGCTGTCTGGCAGTGCTCCCTGCTCAGGCACAGTGTGGGCATCCCCAGTAGGCAGGATGCACGGGGCAGCTCTGGGGCTGCTGGAAGGGAGTTGCCCCCTCCCTAGGCCTTCTTAAATTTGGGGGCTTTCAGGCAGAGGGGAGCAGCAGGGGGCTGGCGCCAAGGCGGTCGAGGGGAGGAGGAGCTGGCCGGAGCCGGAGGGGGAACCTTGCCTGCCACAGGGGCCAGCTGGGACACGCTCCAGGAATGTCTCGGAGCACCAGTTACCGCCAGCTCCCCACTGCAGCACCCAGCCGCCTGCCCCGGCATCCTGGGAAAGGGGCCTGTGGACCCCCATCGCCATCACCAGCCAGCTCGGGGTGAGCGCCGGAGGGCCAGCATCATGCTCACAGTGCGGCCTCAGGGACCCCATGCCACCCTGCAGGGCTCCGCAGAAAGCCCAGGGGCCATAAAATGGGCCAGGGTGAGGAACCAGTCACCCCTTACCTTCTGCTGACCTGCCCCAAGGGGTCTGGGGCAGGACATGGCTGTGCCAGCCCTCCAGACTGTGTTTCACAAGGGGAATGGACAGCAGACCCCCAGATCCTCTGTGCCAGAGAGGACATCTTGTAGCAGCCCTGTCCTGCTGCTGCCCAAAGCCATATCCCTGTGGGAAAAGGAAGAAAGGTATCACATAATGGGGAAGCTGTGACCAGCAAGCTTCCCTCTCTGCCCAGCAGCTCCGGGGATGCCCAAAGCAAGGGGGATGCTCCCGGCTGCAGGGACCACAGTGGGTGCAGATGCAGCAGCAGAGAGGGTCTGGTATGTGAAGGATGATGGAGGGACAGTGGTGGTCCTGCTGCAGCCAGGCTTGGGGTTGGGCTGAGCCCATTGTGCCCCCACAGCAGGACTCCCCGTGGGGCAGGCACGTGCCCTGGCTCCCCCCCCCCCCCCC
>NW_009259719.1:2497983-2499037 GCF_000687185.1 Egretta garzetta
GGGAAGCCGCTGCCAGTGCGGCTGCACACCAGCATCTCACGAAGTTGCACTGGACCACGGCCAGGCCCGGCCATCCACGCAGGCAGGGCTCGGGGAGGGAATGTGACCCCCCCCACCTTGGCTGAGTCAGGCAGGAGAAGGCAGCCCTGGTCAGCCTGACCGCGGAGGCTGGACTGGGTCTCATGGACAGCGAGAGAGGGGAAAGCCATGCACCGGCAGGGCTCTGCCAAGGGCCAGCGGTGCTTTGCAATGGCATGGGGTCAGCGTTCAAGAAAGGGAGGGTGATGGTGGGGATGATGGCAGGGGGATGAGGAGCCAGCAGCACTGTGTGGGGCTCAAGAGCTGACAAGCTCCCTTCATCAGCTGCATCCTGCGGCTGGGCTTTGGGTGATGCTGGGGATGCCCAGAGGCGCTGCACAGCGCCTAGGACTGGGTGTCAGGGACCAGGGGAAGCAGGGTGCAGGCAGGGGCTGAAGTGCGTCTGGAGGTGATGTGCCCCATGCTGCTTGTGACCACCCACACAGCCTGGCTCACCCTGCAGGAATCCAGCATCTCAGCTGATTGAGGCACAAGTTGCTCCCTTTTGCTCCTGGCCCCATGGTCCCCACCCGCAGAGGGGACCGTGCTCCATAAAATAAGCGTGGCTTGCCCCTGAGGATGGGGATGCAGGAGAGGGTGGAAACGCAGGGACCGGGTGCAGCAAAGCTCCCCCAGCACCTCCGCATGGGGCCAGTGCTGCTTTTCCCTGTGCTGACAGCCCCGGGGGGTGCACATGCCCTAGAGATGGCCCAGCCAGCCCAGCACACGCTGCTATGGAAGGGAAATCCTACCTCTTGGTAGGGGCAGACAAGTTGCCTGTCTCAGGGGCATGGCAGATTAAGGCGCTCCCGGCCCAGCCCTGGCTGCGGGGCATGCAGGCAGCGCCCAGGGCACAGCTGGGCTCGGGGTGCATGAAGGGAGACCCAGGGACCCACTGAGGTGCGAGAGCAGGGGCTGGCAGAGCAGAGGGAGCATTTTCCCCTCAGATGCCTGCAGGAAGGAGAAGATGAAGGGC
>NW_009259719.1:2499098-2500983 GCF_000687185.1 Egretta garzetta
CATTCCTGCGGCTGTCCCCTGGGAGAGCGGGTCAGGGCAAGGCCAGGTCACTGGTGCTACCCTGCAGAGCCAGGGGAGGCGAGGAGATTGTCTTACCTACAAACACCAAAGTGCCACATCTCTGGCTGCCTCGAGCCCTCTCCAGCATCCCTCCTGGAAGGTGTTGCAGGCAGATGGGGCAGCTCAGCCCCTCACTGGGTGCTGGGGGGTCCTGTCACTGTGCCAGGGGCTGCCCCTGGCCTCCCACGGTGCCTGCCACTCGGCCCCAAACCCAGCTCCCAGGGGCAGGGCAGGAGGAGCACCATGGCTTCAGGGGACCAGAGGGGCACGCTGGAGCCCAGCGCTGCTCCAGGGGACCTCACAGGAATACTCACCAGTGCCGCAGGTGGGATGGTACTGCTGCTCCCTGCTTCAGACTGACTTGGAGAGCCACTGAGCAGGGGCATCTGCAGGAGCCCAGGACACAGAGGCCACTGCTGCAGAGCCACGGTGCTTGCCAGCAGCACAGCAGCCCTTGCCACATGCAGGGGCAAGCTGCCTGCCAGCTTCCAAACCCTGCAGCACCTCCGCACCCCATCAGAGGGGATAAGCACCGCGAAGCTGTGGCTGCCCCATGCCTCTTCCCCCAGCCCCAGAGCAGCTGGGGCAGGGGGAGATGGGCAAGGCACTGCCACCTTCCCCGTGCACGGGAGCTCCTCTGCTGCCTGACACTGAGCTTCTCCCCCCTCCCAGGGCTGGGAAACAGCAGCTGCCTGGCTCCCAGCATGGCATTCAGGGCCAGGAGGCCAGCTGTGGGCTAACCTGGCCATGGGAGCCCCCGTGGACCCTGGAGCCCCGTGCAGGGAGCCCCTGCAGGAGCAGGCAGCAGCATGGCAGGGGGTGGCGAGGGGAGCAGCGCAGTGGCAGGGGCATGCAGCAGCCTCTTGCCAGGCAGGGAGGAAGAACGGCAGGCGGGCAGCGTGCTGGCCTGGGAAGCTGGAGCCGTCCCTGGGATGCTGCCAGCTGTGCTGCAAGAAGCTGCTCCTCGCGGGGGGTTCACACAGCTTGATGGAGCCGGGAGTATTTGTTCCTCCCTCCAACGGCAACAGCAGATGCCTCCCTGGCTGCAGCAGCTCAGGGCAGCTGTATTCCCAGGGGAGGAGCGTTGCCAAGAGGAATAACTGTGAGTCTGAGGAGTAGGCCCTCAGGGGCCCCTATCCCAGCCCTGAAGGACGAAGGATGGGAGCAAGGATGCACTGGACCACTGCCCTAGGACCCTGCTGCTGCACCAAGGCTCACTGCGGATGGTCACTGCCTTCCCAGGGGATGGAAATAGCCAGTCACCAATGGCTTTTGCACAAGCCCTGCTGCTGCCGAGCCGCAGGCAGAGGTGCAGCCAGCGCTGGCAGAGCAGCACGCCGGCCCCGCTCGCAAGTGACCGGCAAAGAGGGACTTGCTCTGGGGTTGCACAAGAGGGAGTTTGCCCACCTCAGCTCTCCAAATCCAGCTCTTCCACAGCCCCTGTGCCAGGGAAAGGCTGCCCCTTGCTCCCTCCCTTTTCAGTGGATCCTGCTCTTGCTTCCCCACTTTTGCATCTGGGATGCAGCTCTGGCGGCTGGGAGGATGGGATGGTTGCTCAATCCTTCCTCTCTGCCTCTATTAAAGTGTTTCACAATCTGCACCAACACCCCCTAAAAACTACCTGCGGCTCCATATAAATTTCTGGCAGGGCTCATGAAAGAGCCCCTGTCCCCGCTTTTCATGGGGCTTGGCCGCTCCTTGCGCAAGGGACACCCGAGAGCGCCGTGGGGAGCAGCGCCCGCAACTCCGAGGGCTGGTGGGAGACGTGCGGGGTGGCACTGCAGCCCAGCAGGCAGCCGCTGGCACGTGCTCCACCGGGGAGGGG
>NW_009259719.1:2502958-2507274 GCF_000687185.1 Egretta garzetta
TGATGAAAGAGCCCCTGTCCCCGCTTTTCATGGGGCTTGGCCGCTCCTTGCGCAAGGGACACCCGAGAGCGCCGTGGGGAGCAGCGCCCGCAACTCCGAGGGCTGGTGGGAGACGTGCGGGGTGGCACTGCAGCCCAGCAGGCAGCCGCTGGCACGTGCTCCACCGGGGAGGGGACGGCACAGCTTGCACCGAGGCGCGGCAAGGGGCCCTGCCCAGGACAGGCAGGGGCACAGAAGGGGGTACGTACCGCTGGAGAGCTGGGGCCATGCTGCGGCCTCTGGGGAAGGGACTTTTGCAAGTTGCAGGTGCTGGTAAAGGCAGGTGGATGTCAGGAGCTCCTCTACCTGCAGGACGCCATCGTGCATGGCACACCAGGGCAATGCCAGCTAACAGCGCTGGACCTCTGGCAGCTGTTGGATACTGCCCCGGGTGTTTCATGCAGCAGCCACTGTCCATGGGGAGGATGATAAAGGTTTGTTCATCAGTCTGCTGGGGTGGTGAGGAAGCTGGTGAGGAAGCCCAGCACCCAGGGACCAAGGCTGCAGGACGGGCCAGGAGCACCCCTACCTGTGAGGCAGCAGCCAGGGTGCAAGGGGGACTGCGCTCCAGAGGGATCTGTGCAGTTCACGAGACCAGACTTGTCCTCACGGCTCTCCCCCGCGAGGCTGTGCCATTGCTCCTTCAGCTCTTTGGCTGAGTGCCCGACTCCAGAAGAAAAGAATAAAAAGGACGGAGCACCCGCCCTGCCCCGTCGGGTGAAATCGCTGTCTGTCACCATGGGAACTCCTCCCTCCCCAGACCCCCCTTGGGATGACTTCATATCTCCATCGAGCAGGAGGGCTGCGTCACCGGGATGGCACGGGGCGGGTGGCCACGTACATCACACGCATGGACTTCTGCAGCTGTGGCGGGGGATACAGGGCAGGACACCCCAGAGCTCCAGGAGCAAGGCTGAGCAGCCCAGGCGAGGGTCCCACAGAGGATGGGGTTAAGGTCTGCACCCACGCAGCGTATCCCCATAGGAACAATGATGGGAGACTCTCAGACCTCCAGCTCCTTGCAGAAAACCTGTCTGCAGCACCTCTGCACCCCTCCTCTTTGCCATTGAGGAGGGAGGAGCGCAGGATCCCATCTCTGTCCATCCCCCCCCACCTTTGGGAGCCACCAGCCTGGGACCGTGGGGACCTCACCCCTCTCCATCCTCCTCAGCAAAGCTGGGGCGAGGTCACCTGTGAGTCACTGCCGCGCGTGCGAGGCAGAAACAGGAGATACTTGCGTTCCCATGTCATAGGGGCTCCTGCCAAGTGCTGCACATCTGGAACAGCTGTAAACAAAGCAGGAGAAGCCGGAGAGGCACAGCAGGGAGCAGCCGGGGGCAGCAGGGACCTCCAGCCTCGCAGCAGACTGGTGGGGGGAAGGGGTGGAAATCCACGCAGAACTGCCACGTGGAGCCCAGGCGCCTGGGGCTCAAGCACCCTCACCCAACGCCTCTTCCTGGAAGCCCCTTGGCACGCCAGGGCATCCTCTGTGCCAGGCAAGCAGAGGCAGACGCTTGCCACGGATGTACTGCCTGACGCAGGGCTCTGCTGGCTGTTGCAGCCCCCGGAGCCGCTGCTCACCAAGCCTTCTGTGAGAGGCCCCAGCCCCGCACCCCGTGTCCGTAGGCAGTTCCCACTTCACAGATCCCTACCTGGAAATCACATCCTCCCAGTTTCATCAGTAGCACCAAGTCTGTTTCTCAACAGCTACAAGCACTACTCAAGAGCGATGCAGCCTCAATGGTGAGGTCGTGGTACTGCTGCATGTGAATCTGCACAATGCTAAACTGCACCTGGAAAAGCTCAGAACACAGTTTTCTGAAGCTGAATACACACCAAATCCTAAATCTCAAAGCAACTCAACTTTAATTCCCTAAATTAAACATTCAAATAAGGAAGAAAAAAATCTCCCCTTCCCCCCCCATCAGGTCACTCTTCCCTAAATATAACAAGTAAGAGCTAAGCAGCACGTTCCTTTTACAGCTTTGTCCAAACTACATGCAAAGTAGAAAACAGCTACTGGGGCTATTTTGCAAAACACTTCACACACCTGAGTCTCCGTGTGCTGAGGGCCGTGCACGCAGAGCAGCTTCATTCCACGTATTGCACCAAGTGTCAGGACCCACGCTGACAGCAGGGCAATGCAGCGCCTAGAAAAGCTCAATGTTCCATGTCCCACTGCAGGCTCTTGGTGAAACCCAGGAAGAGTTCTGAGGATATTCAGGCTCCTGCTTCAATACCTTAATTACATAATTAGCCTTGCTCAAATCAGGTCACGTGGCATTCGGTCCAGCTTCCTTCGCTGTTCTTGTGCTGTCTGTGCTACGCAGTTCTCACACCAAGGCAGCGTACAGGGCCTTAAACAGTCCCAGAGCTCAGTGGAGACTCAGCGATGGATGGTGGGACACTGAGCAGGAGCAGTGTCTCCAGAGCACCTGGTGAGTGATCCAGCACAGGTACTAATCCCACCAATGCCTCTTTGCTCACAGCCCAGAGCTGGGACCTCCCCAGGCTGCCACCCCCAGCAGCCTAGTGCTGGCCCAGCACCTCCATTTTCCATAGCTGGGCAGGCAAGGAACCTGGGCAGATCCTCCTCCAGGCACCACGCTCCTACTAGCTTTTCTGGGCATCCCCAGCAATGGGCTCAATGGGCAGCAAAGCCAAACCTCTGCCTGGTAGCCCCATTTTAAAAACCTCAGAGCCCCGAAGAAGGAAAACTTGTAAGGGGAAAGAGCTGGAAGGAAGAGACTTGCATGGAAAAGTGAGAACCACTGATCCTCTTTGGATGGCGTGTGGGGTAAAGCAGCTTTTAATGAGGGTGTTCAGGCCTCAGACTCACCCCCTTCCAGACACGTCATTGAAGAAAGAGCTGAGACAAAGACGACAAGCCCTGCCACCGTGCCCTGCTCAGCCTCGTGTCTGGTGGCGGCCCGGGATGGCTGTAGCTGGCAGTCAGGCCTGGATGGGCCCTTTGTCCGTTGCTTTTCCATGCAATGAGCACAATAAAGCTTTAGATGAGCAGCTTCCTTTTGCAAATAGGAAACGAGACTTCTAGGTATGCATCCGGATAGCGCTGCTCACCGTTCCTCCCTCCTGCTGTACGAAGTCCTCATGGTGCACAGAAGGGCAAGGTGAAGCACAGGAGGCCTGGGCAGGGTGAGCCTGGGAGTCTGCCAAGCACCAGGTACCGCCCTCACCCCAGCAATCCTGCAACTCTGCTGGGTGACACTTCACAGGGAGAACTCAGCCCTCCTCCAAGCAAACCACACTGCACAGGGGCCTGCCAGGGGAAAAGATCCCTGGTCATGGCCAGGCCGATGCCTCGGTCAATCCCTGCAACAAAGGGTCCAAGCAGCGCAAGGCTCCAGCAACACGAGACACCAGCAGAGCTGCACTTCTCCTGCCCTGTCTTCTAAACCCTGCTCACCTATTGCTCCCACTGCCATTTTTCACCAGCCTCAGCAGGAGAGCGGGCAAAGAAGCAGGCCCGGAGGGCTGCGGGCTCTCCTCCCAAAAGCTCTCTGGCACCAAAGAGCGGCACAGCTCCAAGCCTCTCATTTCTGTAAAAGCCTTTCTGCAGCTCCCCGCTTCCCTGAGGACAGGCTTGGCTCAGCACCTATGATTAGTATCAACTGTACTTTCCAGGGGGGGTAATTAGTTCAGGTGAGGCAACTACTGACAGTTGGCTGCTGTGGCCCCTCTCTTGGCAAGCGCCCGAATCCCAAACAAGCAGCTCACATATCAAAGGGGCTGCCTGCTCCACAAGCAGATCCACCCTGCACATCTGCCCCAGCCCCGCAGACCCGTGCTGGGGGTACCGACTGCTTTTCCTGCCAGACACCAGGGAAACCTGGAGCACTCAGCACAGGTCGCTAGCAAGCGCTCTCCATTTTCACTGCTAGATTTAACGTACCCAGAATAGCTCTGTATGGCAGAAAAAAGTCACCAAAGCGCTGCGCAGGTGGCATTACAGAGACTTGCATGGGGTGCACACAATGATGCACAGCATCCTCTCTTCCAGCCAAGACACAGAGTGCCCAGGTGTCAGGGAGGGAAAGCAACTGCCTAGAGGTAGGTGGAGGGCACGAGCTTCAAAGAGGGAACTTTACTGGGAGAGGATAAGATGCCACCGTGCAAGAAGGGGAGGGAGCAAAGGGCAATTCATACACCAGACTAAATTTATCAGCAGAGTCTAATGGGATCCCAAGCAACTTTCCAAGTGAAGTAGCAAAATAAAACACTTAAGCCATTGAAAACTAGACTGGTCAAAGAGCCCT
>NW_009259719.1:2508064-2519714 GCF_000687185.1 Egretta garzetta
GAACAATCCCACATTGTCCAGGGAGCCAGGAAACAGACTTATTAGGTCACCCAGGCCATCTCCAGTTTCAGTGAAATTGCCCTGTTCTAGGGATGGTTCCAACTCCCTCCTCCGGCACTGCCACTGTCCTTCACTGGGCAGCGGAAACCACAGGGAGAGGTCCAGAGGAAGATCTCACTTTTTCAAGGTTCGGGAAAAGCACTGAGGTAGGATGCTTCCGTTGTGCCAGACATTTCCCAGTTTGGATTCCCCTGGACTGAGGCTGCTCCAATGGAGTAACAGAAACATGCCCCCATGGCTCAAACAGCAAGAGACCTGCCAACAAGATTAGAGCTTCAGTTCATCCAGCACCACAGGATTTGTCTGCCAAATGCCTGACAACTCTGCACTAATTCCAGGTTACGCCTCCCAAGCCCCCCACCAAGGCTCAAAGTACGGGTGTCTTTGCCAAGCAATAACGCTCTTGACTCCTGAATGGGTTTCCCCTCCCCACCTTTTAGATCACCACTCTGGCTGCTTCTTGTTTACCGAGGAAAAATGGTATCGTAAACCTCTCAATCCTTAGAGCTGGTGAGACGCTCGTGTTTCTGGAAGCACAGACTGCCACGGCACCCAAACATGACAGCACTACAAGGCAGAGTGCCACTGGAACTGCAGCCAGAAGATGCCAACAACTTGGGCACGGCTCAGCCTCGACTCCTAGCTGCTAGCAGGCACCCAACAGCGCTCTGCATCCAGTCCCACTCACCAGGGAACAGTTCCTAGTCCGTATCAGCCCAGATACTCACATTTCTACATGGATAAAAAACCTAGTGCTGCATAAGCCAGCCACCCTTGCAGAGCTGCAGCCTCTTGGTCAGGAGGGAGTGGGCATTAGTCCTTGCTGAAGTGCTGGAACGTGCTGCTCAGCGCAGCCAGCCTGCTGCTTTTGCAGAGAAAAAAAGAGCAATTTGGAAAGCAACAGCTGCAGAGGGGTTTGAGTTTGTTCCTAGTGTAAAGTAGTGCAGGAGGGCCTGGGGAATTCCTCAAAGAAAACAACCATTCCCAAGCAGATACCTCCAGAGAAGAAAACTTGTCGGAAATGCTAAAGCAAGGATGTACATCTCCCTTTCCTTGTATTTCTCACCAACTGCAAAACACCCTGGAAGCTCACCTGGGGAGGGAAAATATGTAGCAATGGAAGACAAAAGAGGATTACAGTCTAACTGCAGTCACAAAACCAAGACAGAATCATTTACTGGTTCCACAAGGCTTGAGGCGTAAGTGAGCTTGTTTAGTTTTTCAGCCCTCAGTGCACTTGTAACGAGCCAGAGCTTGCGACGATAGTTAAACCCAAATTGCATCAAGAACATTTAACAGTTTCAAACTTGCCTACTATACACAATGAGTTCAGACACACTGACTCTCTCATCAAGAATCCAGATTCAGCACAAATGATTTAGTACACTGGATTAGTCTCAAGGGTAATGACTAACACCTAGAAACTTTTACACTATTTTTAAATCCCACTTGTCAGGGCAGCACCTGGAAATTAAATGAGAATCCCAGGGAGATTTATCCCAAAGACACGAATTAAACAGGAGTATCTCTCAGCTTCGAAGGGCAGCTGCGACAGGCTAGTGCCACCTGGTGGGAAGCTTTTCTTCATCTCCCTGCTCAGTTTCATCCTTTCTATTCCATGTTCCAGCTTCCCGGAGGCAAGACAAGGGAGCAGCAACTAGATTAACACCAGAAAAAGTTGGGTAGCTCTTTCAACTATTCAGACCTACAGATCATCTTCCAGGTATAAGCCGTGTCACCCGATACTCCAGGCAGCAGCTATTGCATAGCTGAGACTGGATAGATAGAGGCTCATCTACAAGACGAACGTGTAGACCAACACCAACACGCTCCACAACAATCTCTGCTCATTATTGAGCTCATTTACAGATAACCAGGAAGCTTAAGATGAGAGGTGGCATATCCCCATATAGGCTCTGGAAAGATGTTTGTCTAGCAACAGCTCCAGCTCCTCACACCACCCTGGCTCTGCTAGAGACAACTGCCTCAATCGTACTGAGGCAGCATCATGCAAGGCCAGGCTGATCACACCTTCGCTGGCTTCAGTAGATGGTGGGAACTCAGCCGACCAGTTCTGCCTGTAACTGATGAGGGGGAGAGGGGTTGCACAAACTGCCCCAGTTGCAGCGGCGGTCACTCCCACGAGAGGGTCACACACAGCCAGGCCAGAAACACTAACACTATACCTCAGGGACAGGAAGAGGACCAACTGCCCATAGATATATTTTGATCTCCTTGACGAGCAGGAGAGCATAGAGGTCCTCTCAGACGAGGGCCCTTTGTTCTTAGGTCTGCACAAGCAGCAATGCTACAGCCCGAGTTTGACCACGCTGCTGCCTGCACAGAAAGGCACAGTGGAAATAGCTAGAGCTAACCTGGCAGCCTCGTACCAGCGGAAAGACTTCCTTCAACAAGCCTAAAGACAAGACCTCTGAACCAGGACGCTGCCAGCTCAGGACAGAGGAGGTGGGGCTGCAGGCACACAGACAAGACAAGATTCTAGCATGAGCCCTGGCAAATCAAGACTGATTGGTCCAATATCCCACCAATTTGGCAAGATTAACCATGTCTACACACACGACCCAGCAAGACACAGTCGACTCCCAGCAGAACCAAGTCCATATAGGATATTTTTATTTTTATACATTTAACACCGAGAAGACAGCCATTTTGATGGGACTTATCTTGCCCCTGGAGCACAAGACATTCAAAGACAGAGGGAACCTGTCAGTCCACAGCTTCACTATTTCCAACCTGCAGGGACACGTCCTAGAAACGGATCCAGTACATGGCACTGCGGATACGGTTGTAGTCCAAAAGCTGTTCAATGGGACCTGAGTGAACAGAACAAGAGTCAGTCACTGGAGGCATAGTTAAAATCCCTGTCCAGTTTCTCATAGTCTTAAAGCAGATGGTGGCAGAGCAGACTGCGTTCACAATCCAGAGCAGCTATGCACAAAACCAGGCAACTACAGCTCAAACCTGCATCAGGAAAACCAGCAGATACCATCTTTTGACAGAGAAAACAATACTTGTTTCCTCAGAATAAGCTGTTTTCTCACACTGTTCCACAACACTCAGTACAGTTCCACATACAGGTATGAAATACAGGGAGCCACCAAGTCATGGCAGGTTTTGGCTAATTCATTCCAACTTCCTGTTCAAAAACTGTCTCCCTTTTCCAAGCTGCTCTGCTTTGAAGGCCAGAGGAAACAGCTGTGTGGAGGAGGGGAATCCACAACACACAGGAAGGAGGCAGCAGAGTGGAGCTGAGCTGCTTAAGCAGGTTTTCCGAGAGGAATTTGTCCTTGGCCAGACAGACATGCCAGAGCAGCACAAGAGAATCAGGTCCCTTCACTTCCCTTACATAAACCACCACGACCCCAGGGTAAGGACGCCTGGCAGACGCCACTGGGCCCGCACCCAGCTATGGGACTCCCGATCTTAGTCATGGCTCCAGAGCAAGGAGAGAAGTGGGAGGACAGCCAGCAGCTCGCTGCCGCTGCATCTCCATCACCTGCAGGTTTGATCTCTTGGCAAATGTGCCTTGGCATATCTAACATGCAGAGGCAGGAGGATACCAGCGAAGAACCAGAGTGGTTAGGAGGCCAGAACAGACACGTAGAAGTGCCTGCAGCTCACTTCCACTCAGCTCTTGACCCCTTCCTGTTTTGTGAGCTACCATGTACTAATTGCCACGTACTACTTACCAACTGCTGCAATTGCCGGGCATTTGTCATAAATGTATTTACTGCAGACCTCTCTCACCATTCTTGCATCAACGTCCTAATAAATATCAAACAAGCAATTAATGACCCTTCTAACCGACCTGCATTTCTCAAAGTTGGAAGCTACTGTTGCCATTACATATCAAGATGATTAAGAAGATATTGTCAGACCCTTGGGGGCAATCTGCACCAGCTGTGCAGCTCCTGCCTGCAAGGATGGCTAATGTTCTACACAGCGCATTTTTCTGAGGGTACAGAAGACGTGGCAATCCAAAACCCAAAGACTTCCAAGGGATACAGTGGCTGTAGAATTACACTGACTTGATGTTGGCCACCTCTAGGGAAACCATTAAAGGAATTTCAAGTTGCGCTGCATAACACAGGCATATGCCCTCTTTCTGGGATGGACTGAATCCAGCCACAGGGACACAGGATACACTGAGACTACGCCAGAGATTCTGACATATTTATATCTGTGCCAGTGAGCTGACAGCCTGGACACCAGGCAGATTGACTAAGGGATAAGTAAGTCTCATGTTACTGCAACAAACTAAAGCCAGAAAATTCTGAGACCAACCATGTTCAGGTACCCCAACCAAAACAGATACCTACAGCAATCCTGGCATCCCATTCCTCCAGAGGGATACGGCGTCCATAGTTTAAGAGATGGCTTCCGATATTCTCACACACTGGTGTAGTACCTAGATGTTGAAGATACCACATGGTCAGCACGGCAGAAAGCCTTCCAGAATTGCACAGCCTGATCATCACTCAAAGCAGACAGAAGCAACTCTAGCCATTAAACTGGATTCTAATGAAGTACCAGTCACAGTTTATTACTCTAAGCAGCTCTGTCAGGAGTTAAGCAATACAAAGATTGCTTCACTGGTCTGCAAAGTGTTACAGCCAAAGCGGACCAGTTTGAGGGTCTCAATTCTAACTTCACCAGGCAGCATGTTACTCACCCTCAGCAACAAAACTAGAAGTTTACAGAGTCAGAGCTAGCTGGGAGCACAGCAGGCTGGAGTCAGCTGCTTTGACAACATGGCAGAAGGAATGCAGAGCAGGGGAAAGGAAGTTTTGCCCAGTGTCTGCCAGCAGTACTGCAATGTCTAGCAGAGCTCTTGCTCCCCAGGAGACATAGAAGTGGGTAACGCTCCAAAAGCTGTGCAGTGGTCAATCATCCATAAGCCAGAACATACCATCCAGTTGAGCCACCATGGCATTTCGGAGATAGTTCTTGGCTCTCTTCACCTCTGACTCTGTGGTGCTAGTGCACAGACGCATCCTGGAGAGGAGACGGAAAGACCACTAAAGCTCTTAAAGATGCTTGTCTGCTCAGATAGAAAGTGATTTCCTCCCTTTTCCAAGCCTCTGCAGAAATAAGCTATTATCAACATCACTTGTCTTGCAGGCTTGAGATTCATTCTTGATCACTGCAGAGCAGCTAAGAACCGGGGAGCACTGAACAGCAGGAGGTGAGAGAAAGAGCTCAAGCTTACAGGCAGGGGATATCAGGCAGCAGGTTACACACTGAGTTACATTCACAAAGGTCTAAGCAGCCCTGGAGCCAGCTCTAGCTTGCCCATCAGGCACAGCGGCAAGCGGTCCGCAGTACGCTATCACAAGAGAAGGGAGGTGTGTCAGCTATTCCCACGCATGGCAAACTGCTATGGAAACTGATGCTGAAAGAACAAGACAGTTCTACAGAGTCTGTTTGGACTCCAGCTGCTAAATCTCTTCCTCCCCTGCCAACTGCAACGTCTCTAGGGCAAGGGCTAACTCCATCTGCTCCATACACAGCATGGCTCGGCTCTGAATCTCGGGTGTTGCCTCCAATGTGTACTAGTAATGACTGGGACATATATGTAATACAGTAAGATGGAAAGACAGAAGGCCTCCAAACGCTGGCATGACTCCAGCAGCAGGGCATTTATCAGCCACAACACAACAGGCAGGAACTCTGCCTGCTTCACTTAAGTTTAACAAGACATCGGAGATATGTCTCTTGGGCACCTGGGAAAGCCTTGTCTCTAAGGAATGATCTCACTTGTATATAAAAAAACCCCAAAGCCTCAGTGCTAACACTTGGAAGCACGAAAGACCTGAAGAGCCCTAAGGGATTTAAATTGCTCCTGAAAAACCACATCCTAAGACATTTACAGAAACCACTTACAGGATCTCTTAACCAGAACATGAGTTACTGAGAATTCACAGACACACAGCTCTCTGAAGACCTGATACGCTGCCCACCAGCTCAGTCTCCCACAAGAGGGTCAGATCTTAAACAGGAACTTTTGCGGAAGTTGTACTTACCACTCTCCCTGAGCACAATACAGCATATCATCTATGGACAGAGGATCAGAAACAAAATGGAAACCAAAGAGGCCGGTATCAGAGTAAGAGGTGTTGAACGTCTGGAAACTGTGGCAGAGATTATGCTCCACAGCAAGGGTAGCCAACCTGCTGGACTGATTCTGTAAATAAGGAGAGACCATCAGCCATTTCAGTCTTACAGCTTCCTCACAGTTTAAATTCTTTCCAACTTAGCTGTTTTTGCAAAAACCACAGACAGGACAAAGACAGAACACTGCTGAAGGAGAGCTTAATTTAGGCCCTTCATGTGGTCAACAGATGAAATTCACTGGTGGAAAAGCCACAGACAATGGCCTAAGAGTCCATTCAGCAAAACCATTTCCTTTCCCAGCTGCAGATGAGGAGCTGGCACGCATACCACTGTAGGAGTGGGAGAAAATGGGAAATGCAAGGTCTCCCAGTAGCAGGGGTTATGCACAGTTATGCAGGCCAGACAGATTTCAGACTAGACTGGATGTAACACTGGGGTTTTAAACAAGTTCCATCTGCTTTGCAGTTGTAAGACAAGCTTGCATCGTGAGACTATAGACTGCTCTGTCCTGCTTCCACCACCGCCCCCACTGAATGGTTAGTTTGTGAGGGTAGGAATAAGCTGATGAGAATTCGTCAGCTAAACCTCTTCCAAACTTAGCAGAGAAGGCTCAGTTCATCTTCCAGCATCGCCTCTCAAGAAGTGTCCTGGATTAGCCTCGATTACACTTCTATCCTACTTCCCAGACTCCTGAGCACTTCACAGTTGGAAGCTAACCACAACAGCCTCCCATAAAGCACATTCACCCAGGGCTTCCATAGTATTTCATATTAAAAGGCTCTGGGCTCTCCCTATCACATTGACAAGCCTCTTACCTTACCACCTCCAAACGTGCGGTCGTAGCGACCAATGATAGCATTAGCCACGTTGAGGACAACGTTATCGGGATCAGCCCATCCTGGCCCCTCCACAGCAAGAGCAATATGGGCAACGGGCAGAGCATCATCTCTGGCACGGATCTAGAAAATCATCAAGGAGTAGGGGAGAACTCAGTGAGCACCGTGGCTTTGTCTACAGCCTGCTGCAATGCCAGGTTGACAGACTGGAGGACTTGATATTATCCCAGTGAAATGAAATAGTCTCAGGCACTACTGAGCAGAAACCAGCTGCTCCAATATGAGTTTTCCAGCAGGTGACGTGAGCCACAGCCTCACTTTAATAGGTTTGGGTCCTATCTAAAACACAACACATTGTAGCAACAAGCCCTAAGAACAGAACGTGGGGGCACTACCAAGATGCTGTATCATCAATTTCTCTGAGATATATAATCAGATTTTTTTCTCTCAGAAGCAGCTGTAAGTGGTTTCACATTCATTCAACAGTTTGGCAACAGCTGCTTGTTTTGTTTAGGACCAGAACAACTTTACCTCACTCCCTGTGAAGCGACAGCGTGGGAGGACAGGCACAGCATCCTCTTTGTATGTAAAAGGCACTCCACTGAAGTGTTGCCTAGCTACATCTACCAGCTCTTTGTGGGAAATACCTGGCAATGGGAGAGAGAGAGATTTGCAATCTCAAACAAATTCATTTAACAAAATCATCTGTTTTTACATTAGAGATGTGTGACAGTGGTTTGATCACCAGCTTGAAAACAGCCAGGCTTCCCAGAGTCACAAGGATCTAGAACCTACCTCCAGCAGCTGCCAGGACCATACGAGGTGCCTTGAAGTGAGTATCAACATACGAAGCTAGATCTGCTCGAGTCAGATGCCTAGAAAGAACACAGAGACCCAGCACATCAGCACCTGAGTTGGAGGGATGAGAGGCTTAGGAGACACAAGTTCACAATGCAGAGACAGCAATGATGTTGTTGATTCTCTTAGTTGTAGGGTAACAATACTTTTTAGAAGTAAGACTGCGCTGTCTGTTTTTTCCCTGTGCTCTAATTCCAGAACACAGAGAACGGAAACCAGTGCCCAAGATGGAGAGCTAAGGACAGACTTCAATATGGACTAGAGAATATTGACCCTGGTCACTGACCTACCAGCACCCCAACAGGTGTGTAAGCTCAAGGCCACTGCTTTAATGAGCACCCCTAGCTCTTAATGTCTCTAACAGTGTCAAACTGACAAGTATGGGAGAAGGTTCAACCTGGCCCTACCAACCTCATGTCTTGTGTGAGGGGGATTCTAGAGAAGAATGTGTGTAGCATTACACTTTCCCTAGCGCCAACAGGGAAAACACAGTCAAGACACAACAAGTAGCCCATGGGCACAGATCGTGTCTGTATACAGACTGTTTCCTCGTGCAGTCACCACTACTGAGAAGCAGCAGTTGTGCACCCCAAGGACTGTGTACCGCACCCAGCCTGTTGCTCACTTGATGTTCTCCGTGGTCCCCTCAACAGTGCGGGCCAGTGGAGTCCCCTGGAAAGCAGTGGCATGAAGGTAATCAAAGGTAACATCCGTCAAGTTGCTGTCGATTTCTTTCAACTCCTGAAGGATGACCCCACGTTCCTTCTCGATCTGAGACTCCTCCAGTGCACAGTTCTGCACAATGTCAGCCAGAAGCTCTACAACTGCAACACATTTCCTATGTTAGCAATCCCACTGCCTGAGACTGCTACCCATTGCTGCTGAAAGGAGAAAAGACACACAGGCAGCAGGGGCACTACAAGAGGAGTGAGCAACAAACCATGCTGGGGAGACGATGCAACATAATACAGATGAATACTACCCATTCTCACAGCATCAGAGAGGAACAAACAACACTTTTAGCATGAAGTCTCCAAGTCAGCTTGCCAAGCACCACTGCCAGCGGAAAGCATGCAATGACTGCAGAAGGTAAAGCACATCAGAAGCAGGGTACTGTTGCAGAAACATCCTCAATCCTTACAGAGAGCTTACGACATCTACAGCATAGCCCACATCTACAGTAGGGCCCATAGCTCTGACTCAAACCCCTGCCTCCGGACAAAATGGACCCAAAGAGGAGTCTGCACATGGTAGTACAGAGCACAAGCACCACCCACAAGAGCCACACTGAGCACTCCTGACACAGTAACTGTTGCTACTTTGTTCTCAGCTTTCTCAGCTCTGTAAGACAACCACAGACTACTGAAACCCCCCTCTCCCTCCTAGCAATGTAGTGGAGCCTGACATAGCAAGAGTTTTGCAAAACTGGTTTTAGGAACACGTGAACTTGCAGCCTTGAAGCACTATGTCATGGCAGCGTTCTCTTCAACTACCAGTTAGAACCTCCAATTTACTGTTCCGCTATAACTTCATTCCCTGGTCTGTTGTTAGAAAGGATGCTGGTGGGAGAGAAACACAAGCACATGAGCTTGCTTCATCCTTAATCTCTGAATCACACTTTGCCCACTGGCCATCCTACCTTTGGGCATGTCCTTGGACAAGGCTTTTATGTAATAGGCGGTCTGCTCCCGCGAGGTGTATCCGTTCAGGTGAGCACCCATGCTCTCCAACTCCTTCTCAAAGGCAGCGCAAGGACGTGTCTTTGTGCCCTAAAAAAAACAGATAAACACAATTATGAAATTAACAGATTTCCCTCTCAGGCAGAACAAAAGCAAGAAAAAGAGTAATAAAGAGCTAAAACAATAAAACCTGTCATGTGATTCATAAAAGCCAAGAGCAAGTGCAGAAAGCAAGAGATTTAAAACTGGGCTTATTTACTCTAAAGGATGGTTGAGGTGTGTTTTGAAAGACCAATAAAAACCCAGCAAAGACCAATAAAAACCTACTATAAGACACAACAGTGGCTGAAGATCACGTCTTTGGAAGTAAACCAAGAACAAGTCTAAACCAAAACCAAGCAGGTTTCTAGCTATCCAAGCAGCAATATTCAGAAGAAAACACAATAGGAGCACAAAAGTACTCCTAATACGGAGCTCATCTCTTCAGGAACAAGCCAAATGCTGCAGTTGCCTATGATGGCACAGGCTGGACTCAAGTCAGCAAGCCCCAGGCTTAGATGCCTTGTGCCCTAGGGCTGTTCAACAGACACTTACGTTATTAGAAAAGTAAGAGCTGTAGCTTCTAAACTTTGCTGGTCCACTAGAAAACCAAAGAAAAATAAATGGCTACAGGAAATGCTGCTTTGAGCTCTGCCTGCTAGCCTGAAGGAACATGCTTCATAACACAGTCCTACACGTGCACTACACAGTGCCTGAGATAGTCAGGCACTGGAACCACAGGGTCAGAGACTCAGTCTCGCTTGCGACTTGCAACTTTTTTTCCTTTAAGAGGGCAAATACCAGCTAGTAAGTAAGAGTTGCCTTAATTCATGCATGCTTGCAAGTTCCTACATATTCAAACAAAGAGCGCCATACAGGATAGGTGCCTTTTGAAGTTTATTTTTATACTATGTGCAAAGTCTCTGGGACTCAGATGACCTGATTTGCGCTCTTTTCTAACAGCTATAGTCTCCGAAGTGAAAGCGCAATATATAAGCACATATTTAGGACAGATTTCCACACAGTCCTGTGCCAGACCTAACATACCTCCTTACCTTAAAGGCCAGATGTTCCAGGAAGTAACCGGCCCCGTTGTTCTTCTCGTTTTCATAGCGGCTCCCCACCCCAATCCACACACCCACCTAACAGCAAAAGCATCAAGTAGACAATTAGAAAAGAAAACAAACAAGCCTCATACCACAAATGTAACAGCAGAGACAAGAAGTCTCCTCCACGGACATGGCACGAGTAGCACCAAAATAGGAACAAGCACCAGCAACTGTTTCCTGTACATGTTCTGGCTTTTTATCTAGCAAAAGCTTTTGTGAAGCTGCTACTTTTGCCAGAGATATAACTACTATTGGTCACTTACTGCTTACACAAAAACTGTAAGACTGAGAAAACTCATAGAGCACAAAAGCTAGACTACAAAGCCAGGCCAGGCCTTCTACTGATACATTAATCCCACCAGCTAGTGGTAGGGTGTCTGTCAAAAGCTCTGGTTCAAATAGGGGTTTGTCACTTTTGGAGGAGCAGCAACAGACCAGGCAAGGCTGACTGTTCCAAACACGCCCTTGACCTATCTTAAACTTACCGTACACGTTGGCTGATTGGACTCCTCTGAAGCTACACGGAGACCATTGTCCAGAGTGGTGACTTGGGTCTCAGGGATATTATGGAGTGTCTGGGCGTAGGTGGCAGCACCTCGGTTCCTTGTCAAAGTCAATAAAGCTGCCTAAAAAAATAAAAAATAAAAGGCTGTCATCACCCCTAACCAGCAGCTGGCCTCTGCAGGGCAGACTCCAGAACGCGGACTGCTGGGCACACAGCTGACCAAAGCTAGGCCAGACAGGTTCTTCCACGTTTATATTGAGGAATTCCTGCTACACACCCTTCGTTCACCGGGCGTTCGCCTCCGCAGCGCCAGGTTTCAAGCAGGCCGAAAACCTCCGGGAAGAGTCCCATGAACCCGGCACAGCCCGGTACTGGGGCGGAGGAGGGGAGCGGAGAGCAGGCCCCCAGCAAGCCCCACGAAGGGCGAAG
>NW_009259719.1:2520699-2525557 GCF_000687185.1 Egretta garzetta
CCGCAGCCGTCAGAGCCCGGAGGGGCTGGCGGGGTACAAGGCCTTCGGCCCCCGGGGCGGGTGAGTTGGTGCCATTGGGGTGGCGAAGGCCCCCTCGCCTGCCCAGCTCCTCCGGGAGATGTCTTCCTCTCAGGGGGCTACATTCTGGTGCTGAGGTCCGCCTAAGGGAGACAGACGGGGAGGGGTTGGCTCGGCTGCTCCCGCTCTGTCACAGCGATGGGGACAGCGAGGCTGGGTCCTTACCGAGGCCTGGCGCTGCTCCGTGCTGATGTGGACTATGGCGTCGTGCACCGTGGGGAAGAAGCAGTGCTTGGTGATGGTTGAGCTGAAGAAGTTGCCCCGCTCCAGCTGGGTGAGGACGGGCACTGCGTGGAGGGAGAAACATCCGAAGCTATGGCACCCAGGCGAGCCCAGCGCCCCCCACCCAGAGCAGCCTCCTTCTCCCTGCACTGCAGGGGGACTGGGGCCATCACTGAGGATCCAGCTGCCTTGCCAGGGGTTGTGGGGCTCAGACTGGATCCCTGAGACAACCTGCAGTGCCTGTCCCCTGGGGAAACCCTGGGGATGGTGGCACCGTGGAGGAGCCCCTGGCCAGCAGCTGTGTCCTGAAGGGGTAAGCATGCCCAGCAGGGGCTGATGGCTCTGCAGAGCCTCCTCACCCGGGCAGCCGGCAATGAAGACATCCACTTCTATCTCATGGAAGTCCCTGAAGATCTGCAAATGGCAGAAAACATGTCTCACCGGGAAAGAGAGATGGGCAGCAGCCACCAGGCCACCCTGCAGGGCCCTGGGGACACCCTCGGCAAGGCTGCCAGCCCTCCTCCCCCTGCCCCTTACATTCTTCAGGATCTTGATGGAGACGGTGTCCACAAAGTTGACAGGGCCGAAGTCCAAGACAACAGCATGGAAGCCGGGCTGGGGCAGCCCTAGGGTGCGCAGGGTGGGGGGGGGGGGTGGGCTGCCATCTGCCCCACTCAGCTCGATCACCGCCACGCCTGGACCATTAAGACTGTCCTCTGCATCCTGGGGGAGGGAAGGAGACCCGGCGTCACTGCACGGGGACTCACAGCACTCCTGGCTCCGCTGGCCAGGCAGCATACCTCCCACCAGGCTTGCCATGTAGTGCAGTGGGGCCGGGCAAGGCTCTTTGCCTGCATTAGGGCATGGGGAGTGGGTGCCTCACTCACACCTTCGCCCACCTTTGGGCTCTTTCCAGATGCACCGGGACCCACCCCCCTCCCCAGTGATCCTCTCCAGAGCAGGGCTCATTAGCTGGCACCAGGTCAGCCTTTGCTCTCACTCTTAATTCTGATTAACTCACCAAATGGCTAATGACTCACTGGCTCCACCACCTAATGATTAACATCCTGGCTTCCCCCAACGACCTTGGGTGTGATGCCATGGTCCGGCTCTGCCCCAGTGCCTCTTCTCACCCAGTGGCCCCAGAAAATGGGGGGCCCCCCTGGGCCACCAAGCCCAGCAAATGCACGGGCAGGAGGGCAAGGGCCAGGCAGGGAGACAGTGTGGGCTGGCACTGGAGAGGTCCCCCACGGCAGGGAAGCACCTTTTTCCTCTTTGCCTTCTCCTTCTCTGCTTTCTTCTGCTGTTTCTTCAGCTTCTTGAGGGCCTTCTTCTTCTTCTCGATCAGGCGGTCCACGTTGATGCCACTCTGCAAAATAATGCTGCTCCATGTCTCTGGGTGCCCCGCTTCCACCCTGGTGCCAGCAGGCGGGGGGCACAGGGAGCACCAGGGGGGCTGGCAGCTCTCCTACCTTCTTCTTCAGGGCCTCAGCGTACAGCTCCACATTGGCAAAATAGAGGGTGGAGGAGGAGCGGAAAATTTTCACACCAGGGACCTCCTGTGCCTGGGGGCAGATGGGGAGCGTGCTACCCCAGGGACAGAGGCCCCTGCTCCCCTTCCCTCCCTCCCCCAAAATGTCCCCCACTCCGTTCCCCAGCAAACAGCCCCAGTGGGTGATTTGAACTGCCCCCATTGCAGGAGGCTCTTCTCCCACCCCCTGGTGCTGTTACCATCTGGTATTCAGCCACGTCCCTGTAGACATCAGTGTCGGAGATGCGCCCCAGGATGGAGTAGTGGGGGCTGTGGGGAGCAGAGCAAGGGGCTGAGGTCACCATGGGCTTCTGCTCGGGATGCAGCCCCAGCCCCAGCCCCAGCGTACTCACAGCTGGGTGCGGAAGATGACAGTGAGCAGCCCAAAGGCCACTGAGGCCCCAAGGCCAATGTCCAAGTTCAGCACAAGGGTGGCCACAAATGTCACAATCCAGACCATCTGGAGGGGGAACACAGTCAGCTGTGGCATGGCCTCCTTGCTGGCACCCGCAAGCCTCGGGGAGGGTGGAGAAACCCTCTCCAGGAACAAGAGCAAAGCCCCCGGGATGGTCAGCACCTTACCAGGTCCACCCGGTTGGACTTCCAAAGTACGCGGATGTCATCAAACTGCTTGAACATGCCCTTGAGGTTGACAATGATGATGGCAGCCAAGATGGCCTAGGAGAGAAGTCCCTGCAGCTATGAGGATCCTAAGGGCAGGTCTGTGGGGGGGCCTTGACTCTTCCACCTTGCCATGGGATGGGCACAGGGGTGGGACATGGCATGGAGGCTGTGGGACCAGATGTACCTTGGGCAGGTCCCGGAAGAGCTCTCCAATCTTCACGATGGTCACCAGGATGACCAGGGATGAGATGACACCAGCTACCTAAGGGGAAGGAGAGCAGGAGGTGAGAAGTGACCCCTGCACCGCTTGCTGTGCTCCTTGCCCCCGGTCCAGCCCCACAGAGGGAGGCAGTGCTGCCCAGACCCACCTGGCTGTTGCCCCCTGTGCTCTCCTGCACCAGGCTCCGCGACATGGAGCAGCTGATGGCGAAACACTGGAAGAAGCCTCCCAGGAAGTTGCAGAGGCCCAGTGCGATCAGCTCCTGCAGGGACAGAGCGGCAGTTGGGGAGCACGATGCCTTCCCCCAGCTGCAAGAAATACAAGCTTGGTTTTAACCCAGAGAAGGGGCCCTGCATGTTGGAGCATCACCTGGTTGCTGTCCACTTTGTAGCCATGCTTCAGGGCAAAGATCTTGCCCAGGGAGATGCAGATGGCATAGCCCACCACGGCAATGGCGAAGGCGTTGCCTACCACCTGCCCAAAGTAGTTGATGTTAGGGACCACGGGTGCCTTCAACCTACAGCCAAGAGAGGGAGATGGGGCTCAGAAGCAGCCTCCCATGGGTGGCATGGTGCCCTGGTGTAGCCACCCTCACCGCCTGGCCCTGCTCACCCGCTGGGGATGTTGCCCACTACGGAGATGCCAAACTTGGCGTTCAGGTTGACGGCGTAGGAGATGCCGGTGGAGATGATGATCTGGGGGAGAATGGCTGGAGTGAGGCAGGGCCTTCCTGTGCAGGGACTGTAGTGGAGGAGGGCGGGACGCATGCCCTGGAGCTGCACTCGCCAAGGCACCCCATCCCGGAGGGGATAGGGCCACCCGTGGCTGCATCCCCACAGGGAGCTGGGGCAGTTCTGGGTACCGTGACAAGCTCAATAGGGATGGGCATGGGCAGCTTGGCGGCAAACTTGTGGTTGAGCTCTTTCACGATGAAGATGGCCACCATGGCAATGATGGCTGTCACCAGGGTGCCCACGTTGGTTTGTGGCAGCTTCTGGCAGATCTCAATGAAGGTCTAGAGGACACAGGAGGTGGGAATAGGCTCAGGAAAGCAGATGCCTCCATGGCAGGTTTTTGGGGGCCTCTGTGTGTCCCACAGGTGAGTGTCCAGGGGTCCTAGGGTAGCAGCAAACTCCCACTCACCATGAACATTGAGAGCGGCCCTGCGTGCTCACCCAGGGAGACCCCAAAGACATTCTTGAGCTGGGAGACGAGGACATGCACGGAGGCAGCAGTGGTGTAGCCGCGCACCAGCGGGTCCGAGAGATAGGTCACCACGAAACCAAACTGCAGGAGGCCCAGGGCCACCTGGAAGGAGAGGTGGCAGGAGGAGCGCCACACAGCTCGCAGCCATGGATCACCACAGTCCCCTGTTCACTGCCCAGATCCCTTCCCTGGCCCCCTCACCTGGAAGATACCCGTCAGGACAGTGATAGTGGCCACCAGCTCCACCCTGGCAGCATCGCGCCGTTCCTCATTGACCGTCACGTTGGTGCCATTGACGGACTCCAGGAAGTTCTCGCTGGGCACCAGGGAGTCTGTCACGCTCCCGATCATGACAGAGATGACAGCAAAGGGGCCTGGGGACAGGCAGGGCATGGGCAAGGAGCCCAAGGTCAGCACCAGGACCTCTCTGAGGCCTGCAGGCACCTGTGCCCTTGGGCTGGGCTCAAAGTGCAGCTTCTGTGCTTTGGCTCTGGTATGGCCAACCACCTTCTTGGTGGGGCAAATTAAAAGCAAGAAAGGTTCCCCCCCAACCGTGGATGTGGCAATGCTGTGCTGTGGATGAAGGCTTGTCCCCCTCATCCTCACTTCCTCCCCACCATCCCCATGGGAGCACGTGGTCCCTCAGCTCACCCACGGAGTTGTGCCTGGACGTCCCGAAGAAGAAATAGAGGAAGACGGGGTAAAAGGAGGAATAGAGACCGGTGACGGGTGGCAGCCCGGCAAGCAGTGCATAGGCGAGGCCTGGACATGGGAGAGCAGGGAGAAATGTCATGGATGGTCAAGCCCTGGCCCCCTGTCTGCGGGGAGCCCCCAGCAGCCTGGGCATGGAATCACTCACCCTGGGGCAGGTGCATGATGCCCACGCTGAAGCCCGAGGTGATGTCCCCAGGGAGCCACTCCTTGACTGGGTAGCGGGGCACCCAGCGCAGGAAGGGCAGGGATCGGAAAGGCCGGGA
>NW_009259719.1:2525616-2526080 GCF_000687185.1 Egretta garzetta
TGGGACAGAGGTGGGAGAGTATGGGGCCGATGGGAAGCAATGAGCCCTGTGGGCCCCCCGGCTCCATCCACTCAGAGCCAGGTCTCCACCCAGGCAGGAGGACAGAGTAGGGACACGGGGGTTTGGGTCTGGGGGAACCAACCCCTGGGTCTGCACCATGTCTGCCTCTGGGACTAGGACAGCTAGAGCCAGGCTCCTGTGGCAGTGGGGCTGGGACGCACAGCACCTGCGGGGTCCAGGCACGCTCCTCCGGCTGGCACGGTCCTACCTGGTCTTGTGGAGACAGCCGCGCAGTGAGGGCTTGGCGGGAGGTTTCCGCTGCGCCACTTCCTCCAGGTCAGCCTCGCTCAGGACCTTGTGGGCCGCTCGGTGGCTCAGCGCCATCTCCGCTGCCATGGCTGCCCAGTGCTCCCGCGTGCCAGCCTACTGTGGGGAGATGAGGGGCAGCTCAGCCACAGCCCGGG
>NW_009259719.1:2526388-2527451 GCF_000687185.1 Egretta garzetta
CCTCACAGCCCTGTCTGCAGACTTTGTCCCTTTACACATGAGGGGCGCAGGAATGTTGTCAACCCTTAGTGTCACGGGCTCACCATCTCTCTGCCGGCACCTTCCCCAGCCCCCTGCGCTGCAGAGCAGGCTGAGCCCATGGGCAGGGAGGAGCGGGGCTGGGATGGGGTCTCTCCCTTTGGGGGCCAGGACAGTGGAGCCGAGGTGCCTCTGTACAGATCTGCAGCCTGACCTTGCTCAGGACTCAAGCTGAGAGGTGCCACCATCCCACCAGGCTCACCCAGCTGATGGCCCCTGTAGGTCCTGAGATGCTCACCCACTTGCAACCAGACCCATGACCCGCTCATGGGGTGCCCTGGGCTGTGCCAGCCTGAGTCCCGCTTTGCCCCCAGCCCTCATACCTGCTGTGCCCAAGCCGGTCAGGTGCCAGCAGCCGGGCACACGCTCTGCTCCCTCTAATTAATACCTGCCCGTGATCTTTGAGACACCGCTCCCTGCCTCCTGCCCTCCTTCCTGCCCTGCCAAGGAGCTCCCTGCTTCCCAGGACCCACCACAGTCCCCCAGTGCCCTATGGTGCTGGGTGCCCCAGCTGTGGCAGGACCTTGGCTGTCACTGCTGTCCCCCGGGCCATCCCATCCTGGGGACTGTCCTGGCCAGCCTCAGCCACTGGCCCACAGCTGTGCCCGGGGGCCACTGTGCCTCAGTGCCCATGCCAAGGAATAGGGCAGGGGTCTTCTTGCCGCTGGGCACATCCCGGTGCCAACCTCCTGCCCAGGGCTGCCAGGGCTCACCTCCCCAGGGCACTGCTCAGGGTCCTGCCATCGCCCTCCTGCGCCCCCAGCGCTCCCACGGGTGCGGCCCCGCTGCCCCACATCCCTCAGAAGGAGCTGTGCCCAGGGTGAGGAGGGGTACCCGCAGCCTCCAGCAGTGGCACCTGGGGTATTTTCCATGGGGTCCGGCGCCTGCTTACCTGCTGGAAACGGGTGTGCTGTGCCCTGTGGACTGCCCCGCTCTACCTCAGTGTGCAGATCCAGCTGTTATCTTGTTCCAAAGGTCCCCAGCA
>NW_009259719.1:2527499-2527862 GCF_000687185.1 Egretta garzetta
GACCATCACTCATTTCGGACCATTCCTGAGTCACACTTGGCCTGGGCCCACAGGGACACAGCAGCGGAAAAAGAGGCACCTGTGGGCTGGGCTGGCTGGTGCCAGGGTGCAGGGCAAAGCCGGTGGGCAGGGCAGGGCAGGGCAGGCACCAAGGCATCCCAGGTGCCCTGGCTGGTGGTGTGGGGCTGCTGTGTGGCACGAGCGGTGACACTCAGGACTGTGCTCTCTGGGGTTGGAGAGACTCGTTCCCATCCCTGGCTGGGTGGGTGGGAGGCAGCCTGTGGCCACCCTGGCTCTCCCCATGGTTGGCATGACCCGGGTCACACAGCAGCCACACACGGACTTCTTGGCTGCCCTTCGGCC
>NW_009259719.1:2527932-2528685 GCF_000687185.1 Egretta garzetta
CCCCGGGTCACCCGCCAGCCACACACGGACTTCTTGGCTGCCTTTCGGCAGTGGGGCTGAGCCTGCTCCCCTCAGCCTCCGCCACGTTCCCAGCCCCACGCTGTCCCACCCCCTGCCCATCAGACCCACTGTGGCCAGGTAGCTGCATGCCAATGCTGGCACAGGTGCCCACACGCAGCCACTGCCTTCCCATCATTTATCTGCTCACCTGGCACTGAAGTGGAGGCTGTCACAGGGCTCCTGCTTGGTAGCAACTGATAGCACTGGGTGCCATTTACTGCCTCCTTATCGCTTCTCCCGGCCCCCACCCTGTGCCACTGCTTCCTGCGCCCCAGCCTCCAGCCCCACTCCCGTGCCCTGGGCTGGCTGCTCTGCCCCTGGCTCCCGTCAGCCACCTCCAGCAGCCCTCCCTGGCCTCTCACGCCCCAGCTAGCCTCGGGAAGGGCTGCAGGACAGGACCGCAGCTCCCGGCACAGCTAACATGGGACTCCGGGGGGCCGCCATGAGCCCAGCGCCCCAGTGCTCAGGGGCTGCCCTGGGCTGGGTCAGGCTCAGGGCCAGCACTAAGGAGGGAGCCCATGAGGGACTGAGGGTCCACACTCATCGATGGCAACCCTTGCCCAGGGTGCCGTGGATCAATACTGCCCTTTGCTTACCTGTTCTTCCCTCCAACAGGAGAAAGGGAGGGACAGAGAGCACCAGGATCACACTTGGCCTCTCCTCCTCCCGCTTCCCTCTCTGTCCCCCCCCCCC
>NW_009259719.1:2528827-2549060 GCF_000687185.1 Egretta garzetta
TGCCCCCCCCCCAGCCGCCCCCACCTCGGGGTGAATCGGCCTGGACACAGCCAAGGTCAAACAACTGGCAGCACCTGAAGTCCTTGCCACCCGGTCACCTCGTCCCAAGCCATAGCGACACCCCTTCAGCCCAGGAACGGGCTGTGAGCTCCTGCCCAAGCCCCCTCCCAGCATTGCCTCGAGCCCAGGCGCTCTGCCCACAGCCCCAGCCGTGGAGTCCAAGCGCCGGAGAGATGGCAGAGAGGCCAGTACCATTTTATAGATTTTTATTTCCAAATCCGGCGCTTCCATGATACACTTTTACACAGCCGGGGTGGGGGGTGGCGTGGGCATCTCCTCCTCCTTGCCCACAGAACTGGGAGATGGAGAGAGAAAAAAAAAAAACAAACCAACCAACCCCTGCCCACCCCACCCGATGCTCCCCAGAGCCCAGGCCACAGCACTGCAATCAGGGACCAAGCCACAGACAGAATCCTGCTTCTCGACCAGCCCAGCTCTGCAGGGACAGCCGCCGGCTCCGCTGCGCTCTTCTTTTGGCACTTGTCACTTGCTCTCTGTTTGGCACCAACACAAAACATCCTTGTGGCCAAGCTGGCAGAAAAGTGGGCCCTACAGCACAGCAGGGACAGGACCAGGGTGCCGAGGGGGTAACACGGCACTGGCTGAGGCACAGCCCAGGGCTCCGGTGCTGCGCAGCCGGAGAGAAACATGTAAACGAGTTTGTTTGCGAAGGCGAAGACGGGCAGCACGGAGGGCCCAGCTGTTCCCAGTACGGGGGGGCTGGCAAGCTTCCCCTCTGCACGCCGGTCCCAAATGGCATGTAAACACGTCAGCAGACCCTTCCCTCCCCAGCCCTGGGAGAAGGGCGGCAGTGAGCCTGCCTCGTCAGGGCTGTGATGGGGTCAGGCAGCCCCTGCCAGGCTCACAGCACCCCCATCACCCAGCCCCTCTGTCCCCTCCATGCCCTCCCTGCTGACTCGGGGACATAGCCGAGAGGCCTTGGCCTCTCCAGAGGCCCGGAGGACAGCGGCATAAGTCCTCCCCTGTAAACATGTCAGGTGAGGCTGCAGTGAGACGCTACAGCAGTGTGGTAGTAAGGCAGTAAGGAGCGTGCTGTTATGCAGCCCCGAGAGCACCACGGGGGCAGCTGAGCCGAGGCACCACACTTGGCAGGTGAAAGGGAACGTGCCGGCCCCCCGAGCCGGCTGCCCCTGGCCCAAGGCTGGGGCAGGCACAGAGTAGTGTCACCTCACGGCAGAGACCCTGGGAACCCTGGGTCAGGCCCCCGGACAAGCAGAGAAACATCAGGGTGGCCTGAATTTCCAGAAAGGGCAAAAAGTGCTGTTTATTCCCATCTCCCCAAATCCAGGCCACTCTGAGATGGGGTCCTCTGCCAGCCAGAGAGCTCAGGGATGAGTGCGTATGTACACAGAGCCCACAGGGGACCAGCTAGATACAACCTTGTGGGAAATGCTGGACCCCAAGACTGGAGCCACATCATGTTCCTGTGGATGCTAATCCTCCACAGGGTGAGTGCCAGCTCTGAGAACAGCCTAGCCTGCTGCAGGGTCATCCAGCTCCTTGCCTGGACCCACGAACCAACGGAGGTTTGCTCTGTAATACGCAGGTTAAAGAGCACAACATATAGTGTGTAAAAACATAGCGCTCATTTGCTGAGAGGAGGAAACCAGCGCTTATAGGAGTGGGACCATTCTGGTACAGGACGGGACAGAACAACAAAGCTTGTTTCCTCCCCCAGCAGGTCCCTAGTGCCGAATTTGCTGCCCCACTCATTTGTGCTCTCACTGGCGCACAGTCCTGGCTCAAAAATGGGGGGCAGCCCCAAGGGGGGTCCCATGGGAGGGCAGAGTGGGACCTGGCTGCGGGGCCAGCACGGCTACAGGGGGCTGAGGGATGCCAAAGCAGGAGGATGGCGCTGAGACACGTGTGGAGCTGCACGGTGGGAGGGCAAGGGGGGCAGTGGGGCCAGCTGCCCTGTAGTGGGGTTGGGATGGAGCAGTGCTGGCAAAGCCATGAGGGCTGCCTGGCACTGTCCCTCTGGCCCACCAGGTTCATGGTCCCTGGTACCCCCAGGGAAGCCGGCAAAGGGATGTTGGTGAGACAATGCTCCAAGTCCTGGGAACAGACCATCCGTAAAAATAACCATAGAAATTTCTCTTCTCTCTGATTATAAAGATACAAAAAGATAGAAAACCCTCCTCTGCCCCCACGTCCTGGGCTCCATTTCCAGCCCCCTGCCTGCCCTCCGTGCACACACACACGCATACACGCACACCCTGCATACAAACGGGTCGCAGAGGAAGAGATCGGCCCCAGGGGGTCGGAGAAGCCACCCTCGCCTGAGCAGGCTCCTGCCGTACCTGTCACATTGGGCAAGTGACGGGGAGCACGGCGGCAGCCGAGAGCCCAGAGGCTCACGGCAGTGGGTGGTGTGGGCTGCCAGCCCCTCAGGCGGGGGGAAGGCAGGGTCGGTTTTGGGCCTCTGACCACCATCAGTTCTGGCCCCTGCCCCCTGGGGACACCAAACCTCAGCTGGCAGCACTTGGCGAGGCGAAGGGCCCTGCTTCTTCTGTCTCTCTTGTGGAGAGCTTCAGCCCCTCAGGAATGGCCCTCGTTTCTTGTTATTCTTCTTGGAGGAAAGAAAAAGAGCGTTAAGCCATGGCATCTCCCCTGGGCTCCAGCTGCCTCTCCCATCTATGCCAGATGGGGACAAGGCAGAAACCCTCTCCTGTGTCAGGGCAGGAAAAGTGTTTCCAAGTCCTTGAGTTCAGGGAACAGGAAAGGAGGGAAGGGATGGGAGCACAGCTGGAGTGGAAGAAATGACAGAATGGGACAGGGTCCCTGGGGAGAAGGGTGGCTGGGGCAGACAGGGCTACTGTAGGACTTGGGCCCCTTCCTCCCCTCCAGCCAACCTGGCCCTTGCACACATCTGCTCATTGGGACTGAGCAAGAGCAAGAGGACCAGCCATGAGACTGCACAAAGCATCTTCCCTGAGCCCCCACAGGCCACAAGTGAGGGCCATCACTTCTGGCAGAGCGAGCAGACTCAGACACACTGATGCTTCTCCTTGTGCTGCACTGCAAGCACCTGAACAGTCATACCCGAGGGTTCTCCCTGCCCAGTCACTAATTCAGGACCAGGAGACACCTGCCACTCACCCCAGGGGCTCACATTTACACAGCCCTCTCCCCCCAAACCAAACCCCCTTCAGGGAAAAAGCCAGGCAAGCAGATGATGCGAAAGACCAGCTGAACGAGGCCTGGCTGAGGAAGGGACACACTTACTCTGAGTCTGGTGACAGCTCCGAAATGCTGTGGGAGGTGGCGGAGCGAGGCGTCGAGGGGCACATGGCAGAGGGCGTCGAGGAGGTCTGCGCAGCAGAGGGGGTGGCAGTGGTCTGGGGGCCTGAAGGTGTGCTGGAAGATTGCACCGAGGACAGGACGGAGGAGTTAAAAGAAGCAAGGATGGAAGAAAGGATATCTAACTGTTCAGTGGAAGCATGTCGGCTGGGAACGGCCTCCAGGTTCTCTCTAGAAGGCTGTCTCCTTGACAGCGGCTCTAGGCTTTCCCTAGACAGCTGCCTCCTAGAGAGACTCCCCAGGTTGTCCTGCGAGGGATGCCTGCTAGGCACCGTGTCCAGAGGCTCTCTGGAATTAGATCTTCTGGAGAGAAAGTCCAGCTGCTCCCTCGAAGTTTGTCTAGCTGATGCTAGCTGGTCCCTTGAAGGCTGTCTTCTAGAAAGCAAATCCAATTGTTCTCGAGAAGTATCTCGACTTGGCAACGTGTCTATTCGGTCTCTGGACACTTGCCTACTTGGCAATGTATTTAGCCACTCCCTAGAGACCTCTCTTACTAGCCCACAGTCTAGCTGCTCTCTTGACCCAAATCTGCAGGGTAAAGTGTCAAGGTGGTCTCTGGAGCCCTGCCTCCGGGGCAATGTGTTCCCATGATCTCTCTGACTGAGCCTAGGAGCCAGTAGATCCAAGTTTTCCCTAGATCCATGTCTGCTCGGGATACTTTCCAGGTGTTCAGTAGACCCATGCCTGCTGGGGATAGTGTCCAGCTCCTCCCTGGACCCGTGCCGGCTGGGCACGGTTTCCAAGCACTCTCCGGAGTTGTGTCTGCTCAGCTGCTCTCGGGACATCTGTCTCCTCATCAGCATGTCAAGCTGCTCCCGTGACGAGTACCAGCCCTGTGACCCAGTGTAGAGGTCTTGTACCATGTCAGCTCATTGGTCATCCTGCCAACGGATGGCAAGCCCTGGAGAGTCGGAGGGTACTGGAGGCGATTCTTCAAAATCCCTGCACCGGACAGAAAGAGAAGTCAAGACTTTGCGTAACAGCGAAACGAGCATGAAAGCTGAGGGAGATAAGCCATAGCTCCCCAACGACACGACTAGATCGATCTGATGCTGAGCCTTCAGAGCCACATGAACCTGAGACAGGCCAGGCCACCCTTGCCTGCTTGCTCCAGGCTGTTACCTTTTCTTTGCCGTTGGGTCTGGGTGAGTGAGTTCTCATCCCCACTGGTCAAGGCCAGGTCAGGCTGATTATTGTTGGCCGCATCCTTGTTGATGTCAAATCCCAGCTTCCGCTCAGAGCCCCACTTCTGCAGGGAGCAGGGGTGAACCTCACACTCGCCCAGAGCTGGCCAGTATGACATGAGGTCATTGCCATCCACATCTGGCGAAGGACACAGCAAAACAGGGGAAGAGGGAGAGAGTATTTCTGTGAGCAGCAATTGAAGCCATCACAAGATACAGTCTGGCCCCCAGGGACCTGAGCTCACCCTTCCCCTGCCAGAGCCCCCAGGACTTGCCTTTGGGAGTGGTGTTGGCGGGGTTAGTGAGGAGGCGTTCACTGTGTGCTGCCCGCTTGAACTGGCGCTGGAAGCGGCCCCGCAGGCGCACATTCTCCTCGCTCTCTGAGGACGGGATGGAGAGGCTGCGCTCTTCGTCCAGAGACAGGTCACTGTCTGAGTCAGAGTCCTGGTCTGTAGGGACACAGCGTGTGTTGGCGAGACATTTGGAATGAAGGTGGACGAGGCTTCTCAGCCCAAATGGGGAAGGAGAGACTCGTGCCCGCGAGCATCTGCCAGCTAAATGACCAAATAACGGAGGCAGGGAGGGACCCAGAGGTCTTTGTTCTGACCCCTGCCCAGGGCAGGGCCAGCCAGGCTCTCACTGCCTTTGGGAAGGCAGAACCACCCCAGGGCTGACCACCCTTGTGAGGACAACAGCCTGCCTTACCCCTCACTGCCCTTCCCTTGGTAGCAGCCTGCGCCTGCTCCCCCTGCCCTTCACCAGGCGCCTGTGAGAGGGGGCTGGCTGCACCTCCCTGTAGGGGAGTTACAAATAGCTGTAAGATCCCCTGTGCCTCCTCTTCCCCCAGGCTGAGCAAACCCACCTCCCTCAGCCCCTGCTCGCCTGCCCCCCCGCCCCGTCCAACTCCAGTGGGTCAGTGCCTGTGCCATACTGGGGAGCCCAGTGTCCCCACAGACCCCAGCACAGCCTATGCCCCCACCTCTTGCCTCCTCCATTTCTAGCTCCTTGGAGACTGGCTATGCCCTTTGCTGTCTGTCCAGCTGCAACACAGCTGCTGCCTCTCCTTCATATCCACAGTGTGTTTGGGAGTCAGAGCCAAACACGGGGTGGAGGATGTAACCGTAGAGCCAGAGCCTGCACTGGGAAGGAATTCCTTAAGCCAGGAGTTAATTTGGGATGCGCTGCGTCAGTGCCAAACCCGGGCACCAAGCTGAGCCTTACCTCCCCCAGCATCACGGTGGAACATGGCCACGTCAATGTCCGTGGGGCCAGCATGAGCCAGCAGGCTGTGATCCAGGGCTGAGCCCTGACGCGCTGTCACGTTGTCTCTGAAAGACAGGAGGCCCGAAGGGTCACAGCGGCAGGAGCCCTCGGCTCTGCTTGGGTGCTGCCGGCACCCGGGAGCCCTGCGCCGCTCCTTACCTGAGGTAAGCCCGCTGGCTGGAGTGGGTGCGGGCAGAGCGCACGCTGCTCACCGAGGAGATGGTGGAGGCCCCCAGGGTGATGCGGATGAGCCCGCTCTCCTCAAACAGTGCTGTGTTGTTGTAGGCGTTGGGGCCCTGGTGAGGTGGGGAGAGGAATGTGCCCTGTTAAGGAGGCGCTGCAGCAGCCCAGGGGTGCCCTTCCCACCCACACCCACCATCCCCCCGGGGAAAAAGGGACGTCCCTGTCAGCTCCTGTCCCCAGCAGGCAGCCTGTCCCCAGACCCCTGGGCTGCTCCTGCTCTCGCCCACCTGCGTGCTCCTCGTGGCCTCCTCACTCTGCCCCTTCTTGCCGAGGCAGGCCAGCTTCCAGGCCTCCCGCACCTCCTCGTTCAGCACGCAGAACAGGACCAGCACAGCCAGGCCCTGTGGAGAGCGATGCTATGAGAGACAGCCCCTTGCTGTTGGCTGACCTGCTCACCCGCAGCACCAGATCCTGGCTGCTCCCTGGCTCCTCCGGAGCCCAGCATGTTGGCCCTGGTGGCCACCAGGGCAGGGATACACCGAAGAACCTCTCGACACTGATCAGCGCTAACCCCCATGGTGGTCACGGGTGAGGGAGGAAAGGATGGGGTGTCCCATGGCTGGCGGCAGCCCACATGCGACTGGCAGGGTCTCCTGGAAGCAACACCAGCCATGGTGGTTGCAGGAGGTCTGCAGGGTGCTGCCATGGGTCACATTTGGGGTGTCAAACATCTCTGTTGCCGGACGCTCTCTTGCTCTGCTCTCTGAGAGCAGGGAGACCCCTTCCCTCCAAAGATGGTCCTCGCTGCCCCTTGGATGTCACCTCTGAACCAACCACCTTACAGCCACCTCCTGCTCCATGCCACTGCTCACCACAGGCACAGCAGCGAGGACTGGCAGGAGCTGCTCGCTGCCGCAGTGGTGACAATGGAAGGGACAAGGAGCCCAGTGGGATGCTGGGGGCTCAGCGTGGGGTGCCCACTCTCCACAGACGGCCGTGGGGATCACAGGGACACTCTCCTGGGCTGACCCACGCCCTCCCCGGAAGAGGCCGGGCAGTTACCTGGAGGCTGCAGAGGACAGTGTAGAGGTAGTGGAAAGCCAGGACACTGTTGTTGACAGCCAAGAGGCCAAAGAGCCAGGTAGTGCTAATAACTAGAAGCAGAACAAAGGAGCTCCGTAACGTCATGCTGGAGAGAGAGACAGACAGACAGGCACACAGACACACACCAAGAGGTTAGTGCGTGTTGTTAATCTACAGTCTAGTGCTCACAGACAGTGATCCAGAGGGGAAAGCACGCTCCTGCCCAGCCCTCCCTGCTATGCCCATCACTGTGGGCTCATCTCTGCACAGCCGTTCGGCTCCTCCTGACTCCTGGGTCTTCCCTCTGGATCACGCATGGCAAACATGGGGTGCCAAACGACACAGGTCATTTGGAGCCACAGAGAGCTGAGCCAAGCTCCAGGGCTGGCCCAGGAGGGAGCGGGGGAAGGTCTCAGAACAAGCATGTAGGAGAAGAAAAAGCAGGTGCTGAGAGTCAACAAGGGCAGAGTGTTGAATCCAAGCAGGTGCAAGGGGTGCTTGTGAGGGCAAGCGGTGAAGTGGGACAGGCTGGCGCGAGACTGTGGAGAAGGGGGCGTAGGAACAAGAGGAAAGGACAAAGTTTAGGAAGGGTTAATGTGGCCAGCAGGTGTGGGAGAGGAGAGCGGCTGCAAGGCTGACACTGATGCACAGAGGGACACTCTGCGATGGTGGAAGAGGGAGGATGATCACTGAAAATACTAAAAACCATAAGCCAGCTGTAGGAGCTCTGCTGGGAGTTTGGCCACTAATACTCACAGAACTGATTTCTTCTTGGTCTCCTTTTGGCCTGGGGAACAGGACATCTTGGCCACAAGCAGGAACATGACCCCATTCATCTGAAAGCGTTGGCACTGATTAGAAGCTGTGCCAAGGGCTGGCTCTGACCTGACATCCCCAGCGCAGGGCATGGGCAGACTCCAGGTCCGCCAGGCCCATGCAAACATTCCCTCCTTTCCCCTTCATGCCCGAGCCATGGCCTCCCCCAAGTTTGGCTGGAGTGAGGAGGAACAGAGAGAGGGCCTCTAACTGAGGAAGGAGAATACAGAGAAGGGGGCAGGCAGTGGGCAGCCGAGGAAGGGGCAAGTGCCCATGGTGCAGAGAAGGGAGGCAGGAGAGGGCTGTGGGTGAAACAGGACAGGGTTTTACCACAATGACGACAGTAATGGGGCCTGCAAAGCTCCAGACCAGCTTATCATGAATGGAAATCCAGCAGAAGTCAGGGTTCCCGTAGCCCTCAGGATCCAGGCCAACGGCCAGCCCTGCAGGAGGAAGGGAGAGGTCAGGTCCAGACCTAGCAGCCTTGGACTTCCCCAGCCATGTCAATCCCATCCCAACACTGAACGCCATGAAGGGGCCTTCTCGCTGCTCCTTGCCCTGTGCACAGGCTTCCCTGCCAGAAAGGCAAGCCTTTAGGGCCTTTATTTCCTTTTCTCCAGGCATCCCTGACACAGCCCAATGCAGCAGGCATTCACTGCCAGCAACAGATCACCCAAGCACGCTGGCTTGAGAAACCAAGAGACCTTAACCACAAGCCCTGAGACAACAAGAGCCCCATGCCCATAGAACAAGCTATGGGGAGATGCACTGAGGAATTACTTCTCCCCAGGAGGCAAGATACGTTGTGCTCAGTGACTGCCACAACATTGCTTGCTGCCAGCACTGCTGGCTGTGGCAAGCCCACCCTCAGCATTCCCCACTGGGTAACTGAGTTGGGCAACACCAGGGGATCAGGAGGCTGCTGAGAACTGGCGCTTTTGGCATGGCTGTAGGACAAGCAGCTCTTACCAGTGATGATGGCAGGCACCCCCCAGCCGATGGCGTAGTAAAAACGCATGGCCCCGAAGTTGACATTGCGGGCTTCGGTCTGCATGCGGTAGATGTGGAGGCCCTGGATGAAGAGCCAGGCGAAGGTGGAGAGGAAGAAGCAGTGGAGGAGGATGGCAATCACAGTGCAAAGAAACTGGGGACACAAAAGTCACTCAGAGATGGTCCCACTGTGCCACACACTAACTGCATCACCCACACCTTGCCCCACCCCCATAGGCATGCTTGTTCAAGCCCACAGACCTGGTTCTCGGTGCGGTTGATGCCCAGGAGGAAGAGCAGCTCAGAGAAGAAGAGGGTGACTGATATGTTGGAGTGGATGCTACGCGT
The DNA here is from genome assembly GCF_000687185.1 of Egretta garzetta. Taxonomy (NCBI): domain Eukaryota; kingdom Metazoa; phylum Chordata; class Aves; order Pelecaniformes; family Ardeidae; genus Egretta; species Egretta garzetta. The sequence goes on from NW_009259719.1 coordinate 2,538,076, forward strand.
GTTGGACTTGAGGCCTTTGAGGCAGGTCAGGAAGGAGAAGGTCAGCAGCAGAGCCACCAAGGAGAGAGACACCAAGGAATAGGTGACAATTGCCAATGTCTCCAGGTCACCTTCCAGTTGCTGCAGCAGCAGAGAACAAAGGCAAACAGCAGTGTTAGGGGGAGACATGGGAAGCCTGCTGAGCTCTCAAACTCTACTTGTGTCCGACAGGGAATTTTCTGCCTGTGCCTGCTTATTCTGGGACCCAGTGGCTAACAGCCCCCACCACCGCCCACAGCCCCACAGGCTGAGGTTACCTCTCGGTGCGAGCTGTCCATCAGAACCCCAAAGGTGCCAAACTGGGAGCACTGGCAGTGGACATGTGTGGTGTTTCGGTACACAAGCTCGCAGTCCCTGGCTGTCCAGAAGCCGGAGGGGTTGGTCCTGCAGCCACCAAAAAGTAGAGCGCACTTAGGAGAGAAGACAGATGAGTGTGGTGTGTGGGGAAGGAACCTCAGAGAAGAGGGGTGATTGGCAAGGCTTTTCTACCAGCAGATACAACTTCACTCTTACAGCTGACGTACTGGGGCCAGAACTCTGCAGGGACCCTGCTGTGCCCTCCCAGCAGGAACTAACCCCCTGGGAGAGGGCAGAAACCCCCATGTCCCAGTGCTGCCCAGGCACACAGCCTGTCATGGCCAGGGAGACTCAGAGAACGAGGAGGTGCCTGGGGAAAGCAGTTCAAAGTCAGTGGGCCAGCCATGCTTGACTCACAGGTTGGAGTGGTTCCACTGGACGCAGAGAGGTTTGCTCCTGTTGGCTGTCTCCAGCAGGCAAAATTCGAGCACGAGAGGGGTGTCCAGGGGCCCCCGCAGGAAGGTGTGATTGCTGAACACAGACACGCTCACGATGGGGGAGTTCATCACAGGATTCTTGGGGAGCCTGCAAGGAGCAACAGAGCTCTAACATCACCATGCCTGGCAGCTGCAGCCCTCTGGGGACTTCCCAGACATCCTGCATTGATGTCTCAGAAGGAACAGCTCTGCCCAGCCTGCACAGGAAACATGGGGCAGAGCAACACCAAGGTGGGGAACAGGCAGAGCACTGCAGGACTGTCTGGCTAGGAACCAAACCCAAGCCATTGCAGACAAACTCAGCAACTGTTGGAGGAGGCAGAGCAGATTCCAGCCAGCCTCTCTCCCCTGGTGCTTGTGGAGGGCAAAAGGGAGGACATACCTGACGCTGCGGCGATCCACCTGGTAGCGTGCAGGCAGCAGCCCCCCCAGGGTGCGGTACATGATGAGGATGATCACAGTGAGAGCGGGCTCGGGCTCTGGCAGCGCCTGTCTCGGGGAGGAGTTCTCCACAGTGTAGTTCCCTTCGCCCCCAGCCAGTGTGGGCACTGCCGTGGGGGCAGCTGAGGCACACAAGGGGATGGTGAGAACACACACATGCTGCTCTGAAGGCAGCTTGTGAGCCCACCAGGAGCCTTTGGGATATGGTGAAGTCAGAAGCTCTGAGCTCTCAAGGGTGACTTATGGACCTCTGACAGAACCAGGTCTCAGGAGGGACACATCTTCCCTTCCATGCCCCCCCACGCTGTTCCCCAAGTGATGCTCATATGCTCACCTTCAGCTTTTGGGGGGCTCAGCACCGACAGTGGCAGCACAACATGGGTGTGGGGGTCCCAGGCAGGCTGGCCCCGGAAGAGGCTGCTGTGGTAGCGAGGGTAGCGCCGGCGGATATGGGAGTGGTTCTCCATGCGATCGATGCTCAGCACTGTGGAGGAGTAAGGGATTGAAAGTCAGCTCTAGGATGGCCACCTGGAGAGCAACCATGCTCCAGGGCACCCCAGGTTTGAAGTCACCGGCAAAGGGGCCATACGAGCCACAGGCTGGGTTGTGGATATGTCCTGTGTTTGGGCATGACGTCAGATCCCAGCACCCACAGTGCTCCTTCCCAGCCCAGATCCTTGCTCTGCTGTAGGGCAGGCTACTTCTGCCACTGAGGTCAGCAGCTTTTTCACTAGAGACTGGGAGGTAACTGGGAGCAGGCAGCGCACTCCTGGCTCTGCTGGCTCTCGGTAGTGTGTCATCTACTCCAGGCAGGGATGGGACCAGGATGTCTCTCACAAACACCTCCCCACTCCCCATGTTTGAGAAAGCCACCAAGGAGGTTATCAGCACCCTTGCTGAGGCGAGGTGAGATGAGAAGGGGACAGAGAGTGATGGAGGAGTGGCTCTGCACCACTGCAGCCAGGCCCCACCACCAGCCAGCTCCTACTCACTGATGTTGGGAGTGACGACACCGACGGGGTTGAGGTAGGTGAGTTTCATGTTGCTGGCCAGCGTGCCCGAGTAGTCCCGCAGCTGCTCCATCAGGCTGGCACTGCTGTGCTCACTGTGTGGCAGCATGGCCCAGTGCTCCCGGTTCTCGGGCGCCAGCACAGAGCTGCCTGCACGCAGCAGGTTCTGCATGGGAGAGACATGGGGGCAGGGGACAAGGGAAGCACTGCCTCTGGGCCCTGTCCTGACCACCCCCAGGCTGCAGCACTGTGCTCTCTGCCCAGTTACTGTATAAAGGCTCAGGGAAGACGGGTACTTTCTGTAACAACGGGCCCCCACTCTCAATGCTCATCAGCCAGTGTCCTGCAGAGACATCTTCCCTGTACCCCTGCCGTGAGGGACTTGCAGGCAGCAAGATGACCTCCTTTTGCATTCCCTTCCCCAGGCTGAGAAAACCCAGCTCTCTGCCTCTCCTCATCCATCTGAGCTCTAGCCCTGACCACGCAGGTGGCCTTCATGGGTCAATGAGGTGTGGCACTGGGGAGCCCTGTGCTCCTGGCATGGTTTCACAACATCCTTGATCCCCTCAGAGACCCAGGTTCATGGTGGCTGATAAAGAGAAGCAGCCTCGGAAGCCACCCTGGGGAAAGGACTCACCTCATTGAAGTGGGCATCCTGCGTGGCTGTCAGGCCAAAGCCACGCTGACGGCTCTCAAAAGCCATGAGGCGGGACAGCAGGCGGAAAGTGATGTGCACATCATTGCCAAAGTAGTGGTCCATGTGGTCTGTTACAGCCCGGAGACGGTGGGCCAGCTTCTTGGCTTCAATTGTGTTGAGTTCAGTCTCGTTCCTCTCCAAGCCCTCCAGCTGCCAATGGAGAGAAAGGAGAGGATTAAACAATCAAGCAGTTCCTCCCTGGGGAACTGGGATGCTGCAGGCCCCACTTGGCACAGAGATGATTTTTAAAACCATGGCACAAGCCAGGGACACACACAGTGGTGGTCACTAGAGCAGGAAGAATCTCTGGCAGATGAACAGCCTCCAGCAACACATCAGGGGTTGCACTGGGCCAGGCTCAGCTAACCCAGTACCATATGTGACAGAGGCCAAGGAGGTGAAAGGACAGGGCAAGCATCTAGCGATACTTCCCTGAAAACTCTTCTGGCTTCAGTTACAGTTCAGCCTTGGTGGGATGCAAGTGTTTAATAAACTTGCCTGGATACTTCAAAGGGATTTGTCACTGAAGGGTCTGGGGGCCACAGATGTCCCAAGGGGTAGACATCCCACCAGCTTCAAACAATTCAGCCCTGCTCAGGGTTATTTGTTTTCCTCTCAAATACTGGGGCAGGACACAGGTAATTTCTGATGGGGACACTCAAGAGATGAGACAAAACCAAAGTGAACTTCAGCTCAGACCAATGCTCAAACAGGATGGGTTTGGAGGCAGGAGATGGGAAGAGAAAGGTGCTGAGCACTGTGGCAAGACCTGCTCCTACTCTAGGTGACCACAGAGAGCTGAAGCTGAGCTCTGAAACCCGGCTGTGAGCCCTTGCTCATATGGCTCCTGCCCTGTCAGGGCTGTGGAGCTGAGAGGGGATTACCAGCATAGAGAGTTCCTTGAAGGCAGGTGAAGTGCAGTTGAAGAGATCTGGCTCCAGCCAGCCCTTCTCCTCATCACAGTGTCTGATGGCTGCACCTAAAACCAGGAGGAAAGGCATGTCTGAAATTCAGCATAGGACACATGGCTCCCCTGAGGTATCCCCCCAGCAGGGACCCTCTGCACCAGCTAACCCCAAAGAGGAGCACCAGAGCATGATGGGAAGGTCTGTAACACCCCAGGGTTGTCCTGCTTTGCACCAGTGCAACCCATTCCACCCTTGGTCTGCACCACCTTGACGAGCTGCTCCTGTCCCCTCCCTCCAAGAGCTGGGTTCCTATGTGTGCTTCTGGGCTGCATCACACCAGGTGCCATCACACAGAATTGCGTAAGTGACTTGGCAGCTCAGGCTGGAGAAGCCCTTGGTTCCTGCTGGGGATGTGTCAGTGTCCTCAGGGCACATTTGATCCCAAACTACTGAAACCTAGGCATCCTCCAGCTGACAGCCTGCAATGCCTACTGAGGTCCTGCCTTTCTCTACAGGGCAAATCCACCCCAGGAGGACAACACCTGAGCTGTGGCACTGGCAAACCCACCCCAGAGATGAACCCCTGCAGCCGAGTGGGATGGAGGAGGAGGACACATCCAGCAGTGTGGGTTCAGTACCCAGTGCAAGACCCCAACTCCTGGCTGGGGACCAAGCACCACAACAGAGATACCAGCAATGAATGGGATCAGCTGTCAAGCACCACCAAAAGCGCTGCTGAAGCCAACATGGAAAGCAGTGTCCTGGGCCAGGAGCATCACCACACACACTTTGAGCAAAAGCAACCCAGGTGACCCCAGTGTACCTGGCAGGACTGCGGACCAGGCCCTCCGTGGGGAAGGCACCAGGGCACAGGAGCCCACCCAGGCACCCATGGCTGGGAGAGGGCAGGAGTGTGGCCAGGGCAGGGAGAGGGAGTCTGGAGCAGTCTCCAGTTGCTGCTCAGAAAAGCCCCAGTGACTAGCGTGCCCCCTCCCACCATCAGCTCCCAGATGTCCTCCCCAACCGTCTTTCCCCCAGCTGCAGAAGCACAGGGACCAGTGCCATTGAAGCTGGGAGCAGGGAGAACCAAAACACCTCTGCACTGCTGGCCTTCCCCTGGCAGGGAACAGAGATTGGCAGAGAACAGATTGGCTCAGCTGCCAACTGAGCAGAGGGACAGGACCTTGTGCTGAGCATGCCCATCATGCCCCCTGCTCAAACAGCTCTCCCCTTCTCCACCCCACAGCCATTCCTCCATGGCCTTCCTACCCATTGATCATCACCAGCTCCTTCCCTTCCCAGCCTAAGCAAGCAGGTACCAGCCCAGGAGAGCCAGCATCCATCACAACCAGGGAGCAGAGTGTGGACCTGCCCAGAGCCAAAGCTCAGGACAGCGGGTGGCAGGGGTGGCATGCAGCTGCAGCCAGGTTTGTCCTGGTTAGTGCGCTGGGAGCGGGGAAGCAGCATGTAGGAGTGGTGAGGCCAGGCAAAGCATTGGGAAGACGCTCGGCAGCTCCAGAAGCGGTGAGGAAAGTGCAGGGGTGTGCAGGGTGCCAGCAGGGAGCAGAGAGGGAAAGCCATGTGGCACAGCCCTTACAGCACAAGGAGAAGGAGGTGGGAGCAACCTTACCTGCACCCCTCAAGCCTGAGCACGGAGGGCGAGAGAACCGGGGAGAGAAGCGACAACAGTTAGGAGCCGAACCTGCCTCCTCCTGGGGCGAACGGCTGGAGAAGGACAGGGTTTGTATTGTCCCCTATGGCTCGCGCTGCCCTACAGTCCCTGACACCCTGCTCGCACCTTTCCCATCACAGAGGACAGCCTCCTCCAGCTTGGGACGTGACTCCTACCCAAGACACTCACCTAACAATGTGCTGTGCCCTGCTCCCCTTGCAGTGCACACCGAGGATGGGGCCAGCAGAGCTGCAGCAAGGTGCTGCAGGTGCCAAGCTGCCATGCCAGGCCTGACCCCAGCCTCAAGCCCACTGAAACCAAAAAGCAGCAGGAAGAAGGTGGAGACCGAGGCTGAGGGAACAGCACAGCTCCAGGGCTGGGTGATGGGCCTAGACCCTACAGCCTGTCCCCAGCCTCAGTCCCATGGCCAGCCCCCTCTGCTCTCCCCTAGGCTGCGGCATTTTCTCCTCCAACTTCCTTCATCCAGCCCTCAAGCCCAGATAAATGGGACTGGGACAGCACGAGAACAAAATGATATTGCTGGGGCTGCTATAGCCCCCAGCAGGACAGCCAGGCTGCCCCCTCCCCTCCCCACTGCATCCCCCACTCACCCAAGGAGCCTTTGGGACACAGCACTGCAGCAGAGAAGCCAAACTTGGTCTGGGGCCACCATACACCCGCCTTCAGGCTTTTGGGGCAGCCGTCATAGAGCACTGTGGAGACAAGCACCCCAAGGGACCGGTCACAGGGGGAGGCCATGGATGCCAAGCCCTGCAGCACCAGCTCCCCACTGCGCCCACACTCACCCTCGCAACCGCTGGGTGTCACCTCGGCAAAAGGGCTGTCGCAGCTATTGCACTGGCGCCCGATGACCCCGGGCCGGCAGTGGCACCGGCCTGTCTCCTTGTCGCAGGAGCGTGAAGTGGAGCCCACGGGGTAGCAGTCGCAAGGCAGGCAGGTGTCGCTGCCTTTGGGGTGGTAGTGGAAGTCCTGGGGGGGAGACAGGGACAGCCATCAGACAGCCCATCGAGACAGCAGCCGAGGCTGGCGCCCAGGGCACCGCTGGAGCCAGGGCAGAGAAGGGCCAGGCTCTCCTGATTTACAAGCACCTCCACTGCCCCCATCATCACTGTGCTGGGGCAGGAGGGCTCCACAGAAGAGCTGAGCAGGGATCCAGCCCAGAGGTGGGCACACAAAGCAGGGCCTGGACAGCTGCCAGGCCTTTGGAGAGGACAAGGAACAACATCAAGGACAAGCAGGGATCAAGGCAAGCCATGGGCCACATCCCCACGGGCACAGCTGCCCCTTACCTTGCAGTGGCACTGCCCATTGGTTTTATTGCAGTCGGGGTCAAAGCCCTTGTTCACATCACAGTTACAGGGCCCGCAGGTGGGGCTCCCCCACCAGCCCTTTGGACACTGCTGGTCCATCCTAGGGAGAGATATACCTCTGCTGTTACAACAACCAAATCCTCCGGGGCCTTCTCCTCCCACCAGCCCAACTGCTCAGCAGCTCCAAGGAGCCGGGTGGCACTGAGAGGTCCCTGGTCACATAGCCGGGATGACAGGGCAGCACAGAGCCAGGCATGGAGGCCATGGCCCTGCCCTGTGCTCCACATCTCACCTGTGCTCACAGTACTGCCCGAAAAAGTTCCCTCCGCACTCGCACACGTAGCCCAGGGGTGAGCCTGGCTTGCGACGACAGACCGACTTGTTCTTGCAGGGGTTGAGGTGACACACATCCACGCAGTCCCCGCCATAGTACCCTGAGGTGTGGACAGGGAGCACTGCGTAAAGCAAGCACCTTCGCCCTGAGAAGGGCCAGAGCACCAAGGAGTGGATTCAGGGGGCTCAGGAGGGATTTTGTTCCCCACAAAAGCTACTGAGCGCCCTGTGGGGATTTCTGGGCCCGGGACTTGCCCAAGGGACAGGCAGGAGAGCAGTCACAGGCCAGGAGGGAGCCACAGGGGGAGAGGAGAAGACAGACAGGCATGAAGAGTAAAGGGGTGGCAGGGTGCTGCAGGCCCTACCTGGCTGGCAGACACAGGAGTAGCTCTGCCACTCATCCTTGCAGATGCTGTTGACCGGGCAGGGGTTGGAGTCGCAGGGGCTTGGCACGCTACAGCCAGCCTCCACCCGCAGGGCATGGCTGGGCTTGGGCAGCGCAGTCCCGGTGATGCTGTCACCCAGTCGCACACCCTGCAATGCAGGTGACAAATTCACAGTGAAGCCAGGACACACACACAAGTGTCCAGTACTTCTGCCCTCCACAAACCCCCAGGGGCAGCCACCCCCCATCACCCCTGCTGCATTGATTTATGGCTGCCCCACAGCACCTCGGAGCTCTGAATGCTCAGAGGGAGAGTGTCACCAGCAGGATGGATGCCAGCAGCAGCTGCCAGCCTTGTGCTTCCACCCCTCCGTGTAACATGCTGGAAAGGGAAGGCTCAGAGCAATGGACTTACCTGTATGCAGCCCCTCAGCCCATTCTGCACCTCGCCAGATCCCAGGACTCCCCCCACGTGCAGGTGTTTCACCTTCAGGCCATGCAGTTCATTTCCAACAACGACCGTATCCTGTAGAAGGACAGGGAGTAACATGGGGCAACCGGCATCAGCCCTGCCCCAGCCCTGTCCCTGTCCTGCCCCAGCCCTCTCCGAGGGCGCATAGCCCAGCCTGGTGCATGTATGCCAAGCATCCCCCATGGCTCCTGTCCTGGTGCCGGGGTCTCAAGCAGCACTTACTTGGTAGAGCCCGAAGTCCACAGTGAGGGTGATGACATAGCGTGAGTCTCGCCCACTGCGGACATCCCGCAGCTCCAGCTGGAGGTCGTGCCACCTCCCATCGCTGAGCCGCAGCTGGTCCAGGAGGAGGCTGGTGCTGCGGCCGGACCCCCTGCTCACCATGAAGGACAGCAGGCCCCCAGCCAGCTGCAGAGAGAGAGCCAGCAATGGCAGCAGTCAGAGAAGGTCTCGCCAACTTTGGCTGCCTCCAGCCTACCCTCCCTCTGAGCTCTGAACATAGGGAGGGAAACCCAACCCTGCTAAACACCCCTCCCTGCAACCACCCTCTGCTTGGGCTGGAGTCAACATGGAGGGCAGGGTCCTCCTGCTCTCCTGGGGCAGACGGCAGTGGAGGCTGGGGCACAGTGCTGCAGCTGAGGCTGTAACCCTACCTGGCAGAGCAGGGTGGTATACTGGCCAGCATGCGCCTGCAGAAGCACCCCATCTGGCTGGCGTGTCCGAAATGCCAAGCCCAGGTACCACGGCACCGAGATCTTTACATCCGTCTTGAAGTCCCAGGTCAGGACACTGTTGCCCTGGAAATAGTGGGCGTGGTGCATGGCTGGAAAGGAAAGTGGAGGTGAGAAGGGATGGGCACTACACAGGGAGCACTAGATGCAGGGACAACAGAGCTAGTTCATCTCCCTTACCCTGCTTCCACAGCAAACCCAGCAGAGTCTTGCCCGTACCCACCCTGCCCAAGCCCAGCGGCGCCCGCTCACTCACGGTGGCGGCAGTCTTTGCCCCCGAAGCCAACAGGACAGAGGCAGGAGTAGGTCCCCCAGCTGACAGAGCAGGTCCCACCGTTCTTGCAGGGGCTGGAGTCACAGAACGTGTGCTTGGCATGGCAGCCTGGAGGTATCAAAGTCACCCACATCAGCCTTGACGTGCTCACCACCTCCCTCCAAGCCCATATGGACATATGGAGACACCACTGCCCCAGCCCTTCCGCTGGCTGCCAGAGGGGCAAGCCCAGCTGCTCAGCCTCTCAGCACAGACCCCGCCTGCTCAGGGATGAGGATCAAGGCTGTTGCTGTTCCTTATGCCAGAATAAACATGCTGTGGAGCTGGACTGACTGCTTAGTGTCTCCCACATAGGCCAGCTCTGGCAGGCTCCGCACTTGGGATCAGGGGACATTTCCAGAACATTAGCTGGGATGGGGACTGGCTCATTGGGGGATGGGGGCCCCCTCCCCTGATGCTAAGCTGTTCAGCTCCAGCTGTGCTATTGCACCGCTGTTTACAGCCTGGCAGGGCTGCTGCATAAGCAGAAGGGGCAATTCCCAGGGCAGGGGCGGCCGGAGCAGAGGCACTGGTACCTGCAGTGGTTCCGTTGTTGGCAATGTAAGAGGCCAGGTCAATGCGTTTGCTGTCAATGTACAGGTCTCTCATGCATCCCACAAAGTCCCGGTGAGTGACGGGGAAGTTTTCCGGCAGGTTGGGGACCCCTCCGAGGAGCAAGGGACCTGTGAGGTCCAGGGACCTGCAAGGACAGAAGCCCAGGGCTTTAAGAGCCATATCGACCTCAAGCCAGACAGTTGGCTCCCCAGCACAAGGGGCTAGGAAGCAGAAATCCCCGGGCACAGGCGCACACACAGTCAAGGCCCCTGGAACTACAGCTATCCCAGATGTGAAGGGCTGACTATGCAAGGGACCCAGGTGCCCTGCTCCTCTCCCCACCCAGTCCATGAGGAACTCACTTCTTCGAGCTGGTCTGTACACCCTCTGCAGCACAGGAGTAGTTCCCGATTTCGTTGCCAAACTGCAGGGCCACCGAGGCGTCACATTCGTCCACTGTCAAGATGGCCACCTTGTCCTTGGACGGGCCCTGCACCACTCCCAGGGCGCTGACCTTGGGCTGAAACCAAATGCAGGGCATTAGCAGCACACATGCCCCCAGACCCAGGCACCCAAGGGCCCACAGATAACAAGGAAAGGGCCTGAGCACAACCCAGGCACCGCTGCACTGCTGGAGTGTGAGTGAAGCAGGAGGGACACCTCCAGTCAAGCCCAGCAAGCAGCACCAGAGATGGATACAGGTGAGGACACTGCATGGAGCACATTTCTGCCCCCTGAGGGTCCATCTTCCCTGCACCCGGCTGTCTGCTCCACTGCACCCATCCCCAAGGGCTGAAAACCACCTCTACCTTCTCTCCACAGCCTCCCTCATGGGGCAGAGACGGAGAACAGGAAAACCAGAGTGGCTCGCTCACGCCTCATGGGGAGAGAGACCCACACACATAGGGGGACAGCCGGGGCACACGTACCTTGTTGTAGTAGTGGAGCTGCAGCGTGTGCCACTGCCCATCACTCACACCCCCCGGCAGGTAGGGACTCACCACTGTACTGGACTCTCCTGCGGAGACAGGGATGATGGCAGGCTGAGGAAAGCCAGACAGCCCCCAGACATGCCTGCCCCTCCTGCAGGCACCAAGCTCTTCACACTGCTGAAAGCCTCACGCAGGGATGGAGGAGGTCTTCAAAGAGATGAACTCGGCACACTGGACCCTGCCGGCTGCAGCCTTGTGGCAGGAGCAGGGCGGGGGAATCACAGCCCTGGGACCAGCAAGCCAGCACCCTGGGATGGCTCCTCTGTCCAGGCTGACTGCTGGGGTGCCCTGGCACCCTGCAGCCTGCCCCTT
>NW_009259719.1:2549613-2550999 GCF_000687185.1 Egretta garzetta
CGGGGGGCCCCTGGCCCCGGACAGCCGGCCCCTTGCCAGCCACTTGCTGCTGGACCTTGCCTGAGGAGACCGGTGCAGCCAGAGCAGCAGCAGGATGGCCACCAGGCGCTGCGTGCAGGGGAGAGGTGAGGAACACTCGACACAGGATGGGATGGAAGCCCCAGATGGCAACACAAGGGCCCAGTGCTCCTGGCTGCTGATCCTGATGCCTCGCAGGGCAGGCAGGATGGGTGCAGGATTGGCACAGCAATGGCATGAGGGAGCAGGGATGGAGGCTGACAGGATAGCGAACACCCTCCCAAGAGGTTCCTCCTCTCCAGACTGGCTCAGGGCAAGGCAAGAGATGAAGCTCCCGATGATATAATGGGGCAGAATGGCAGGCAAGACCTCAAAAGGGTTTGTCCCAGTTTGACTCACAACCCCGCTGCTGCACTTGCGCTCCCAAGCCTAGGGAGGGTCCTGAGACACACACCCGTCCTCTGTGCCATCCACTGACGCTCACCAACACCTCTCAACCCCATCTCCCTTAGCGTGGGCTCCATCCAGGGCAGCACCCTGCTCTCCCCACTCAGTGCAGGCCTTCTTGCAGCTCCCATGGCACAAATCCTGCAACAGACAGGGCCGAGCCTACCTGTGGAATATTTCAGCTGGATCTGCCCCTGGATGATCTCCACCGCCAGGAAGTCATGCCTCTCGTTCAGGCGCCCGTTGTAGAGCAGGAGGCCACTGGGCTCTACGGTGCTGAACCTGGGGCAAGGGAGGAAGCAGGAGGGCAGGGTGTGTGCAAGCAGCACACAGAGATCCCCGCTCTCCCGTGGCACGCACCAGCACCGCGGCACAGGGACAAGTAGAGACCTGGCCCTGGCCCCGGGTCCAAGCCCAGCTGGGAAGGGGCTGGGAGCTTGATCCAGTGGATGCTTTGGGAGCATGGGAGGGCCTGGCACGGAAGCAGAGAGCTGGAAGCAGGGAAGGGTAGAGGCACTGAAGGAAGGGATGAGCTGATGCCAGGGGAGACATGCCAGTGCAGGTGAAGAGCCCTTTGGCTAAAGGTGCCAGGGCAGCCCCGTGGCGAGGCAAAGCCAGTAACGCAGGGGTCTGGGGAGCAGCAGCGAGCCCCTGGACTGGCACAGGGTGCACAAGAGCCACCAGAGTGGGGCCCAGGTGCCAGTGTCCAGCGGAGGAGGGAGAAGACTCACGAGAGGGCGAGGGTGAGGTGGAAGCGCTGGCGCAGGCCCCGGAACATGACGAAGGATCGTGGTGGGAAGGAGCGCGTGGACACCTCGCAGAAGGGCATCTCGAAGCCACCTGCCGGGCACTGGCAGCGAAAGCCCCCGTCAGCGCCGTTGGTGCAGGTGCCGCCATTGCGGCACACACCGGGCACACAGC
>NW_009259719.1:2551468-2552528 GCF_000687185.1 Egretta garzetta
TGTTGGGGCCGGGCAGCCAAAGGGCGGGAGCTTGGGGAGCGGCTGGAGGCAGGCGAAAGATGTGACAACCCCGGTGTCACCCAGGTGTTCCCCACAGCAGCCAGCAAGCTAGCTACCACTGCCAGCCCTGCAGCCTGAGCCCCTGGGCTGGACGGGATGCCAGCTCTGGCTGAAGGGGCAATTTTGGACCCAAGATAGCATGGGAATGGGACAGGAGGGGACTGTCCACAGCTGGGCTGCATGGTCCTAAGGATGGAGAGGCAAGGACAAGCCAGGGAAGTCCTAGCGACGCTGAGTGCCTCCTTAGGCACAGCCACTGCACAAGCTGGGACAGGCATCGCAGTCCTGGCTCCGGGGTGTGGGGACAGCCAGCACCACTGTGCTCCCCTCCCAATAACTATGAAAGTCTCACCCACAGCACCAGGAACCTCCTAACCCTGCAGGAAGACTCTGACATAGGAGCAAAGGCCAAGTAGAAACCAGCCAGATGAGGGACACCAAACACCCTTGCACCTTGCTGGCATTGCTAACAGGGATGCCCCAAGCCAGGTCCTGTGCTGTCCCCACAACACGCAGAGCACTGCTCAGCTGCAGTCCTACGCCCCAGGACCCCGCTCCCATTACTTGCTCCATGGCATGCAAGGAGGATGAGGAGACAGCATGAAGTGACAGGGAAACGAGCTCATTAACCCTTCTGCTAATGGCTGTTCACGCTTCAAATGCTGGGGGTTAATTACCACTGACTCTGCTTATCTCGCCAGGAGCCACCGACAGGAAAGTGGTTCCAAGGCAGCCATCTGCTGCCACGCTCCCTCCCGATGGGAACAGCAAAGCAGGGGCTCCCCCCACAGTAGCCACAGGCCACCTTCTCTCATGCCCAGGTTGCCCATGTCCAGGCACAGATCTCCACAGCCTGTTGAGGACTTGGGGCAACAAGCCACTGGGCAGCCCAGGGATTGCCCCTATGGCTAGGACCAGATCTGCCTAGATCAGATCCTGCCTGGTGGGGCAACTAGGCCCAGCCTCCCCTTCCATTTTCAGTGAGCAGCGGCTCCCCCAC
>NW_009259719.1:2554343-2558640 GCF_000687185.1 Egretta garzetta
GCCGGGACCCCCGGACGGGAAAGGGGTTCCAGGCCAGCCATCTGCTGCCACGCTCCCTCCCGATGGGAACAGCAAAGCAGGGGCTCCCCCCACAGTAGCCACAGGCCACCTTCTCTCATGCCCAGGTTGCCCATGTCCAGGCACAGATCTCCACAGCCTGTTGAGGACTTGGGGCAACAAGCCACTGGGCAGCCCAGGGATTGCCCCTATGGCTAGGACCAGATCTGCCTAGATCAGATCCTGCCTGGTGGGGCAACTAGGCCCAGCCTCCCCTTCCATTTTCAGTGAGCAGCGGCTCACCCACCATGTGTGGGCTCCACACCTCTGCCAGACCAGCTGAGGACTGGTGCAGGCTGAAACCAGCATCTCCAATGGTCCCAGAGCCCATCGCCCCACTGGCATGGGGCAGGGCTGAGGAGCCTCCTGTGCCCCAGCCTGGCACAGTCCAACCTGGTCTTCCTGCTATGTGAAAAAGGCTGGGAGGTGGTGGCCAGGGTCCCCAGGAGCCCTCCATGCCACCTCCCTAGAAGACAGATTTCTATGGCAACTTCAGCCCTACGCATCCAGCACCATGGAAACACATAGAGCCAGGAGCAGAGCCAGACCTCTGCAGGTGAAGAGGGGCTCTGCCAGCCCCCACCCTGCTGGGAAGAGCACCTCACCATGGTGACAGCAACGCCAAGGGACCCGCTCACCCGTCCCCCTGCAGCCCCCAGCTCCGGGCACTCACCGCTGAAGTGCTGGCGGCAGACACATGTGTACCCCCCCTCCTTGCGGGTGCAGATCCCGCCATTCAGACAGGGGTTGGAGTAGCAGAGGTTGATCTCCGTTTCGCAGTAGTCCCCGGTGAAGCCCTGCGGGCAGCGGCACCGCAGGCCGGTGATGGGGTGGATAGGCCGAAAGAGGGTGGAGGGGGAGGCGATGAAGGGGGATGAGCTGTCAAACTTAAGGACAGAGATGCACTTCATGTAGTTCTGGCAAGGCTCCCGCAGGCAAACGTTGTCATCGAAGGGCAGCACCTCCAACATGGAGGCACCCGTCAGCGCCATGCGCTTCATGTACAGCTGCTCCTGCAGCTCCTCCGAGCTGAAGTAGCGCCCGCCCCGCGGTGCCAGGGCTGAGAAGCTGACGTTGAGCACCGTGCCGCCCACATCCGTGTCATTCTGGATGTTGAAAATGAAGATGTCCTCCTTGGGTGTTGCAAGCACAGTGGCCACCCCTTCCAGGAAGGTGGACAGCAGCGGGGAAAGGAAGCGCTCTTGCCACATGTTCTCCAGCCGCACCGTGATGCTGTTAGCCAACATGTCCTCTGTGATGATGATCACCCGCAGGACACACTGGGCTGTCACGCTGTGGATCCCATCTATGGGAGGGAACAGGGACACGCTGGAGGTCTTTGCCTGCTGTTTGTAGGGTCTCCTCCCTCCCACCCCGGGCACAGCCCTGCATCTCAGTGCAGCCCCCAAAAGGCCTAAGTCCTTGGCTAAGAAACCTTGGAGCCACAGCCCCAGGGGCTAGCCGGGTGCCACCTGGGCTAGAGGGCAAGCGGTCTGTGTGGCTCCACCTTCTCCCTCCCCTCAGGTTCTCCACTGAGTTAACTCTCAGGTTTCTTCCCTGTCCTGGATCTCGGCAGCAAAATGAGCTCTCAGGAACAAAGATGCTGGTGAGACTCAGGAAGAAGGAAGTCCCAGCAGGAGGTTGGGCAAACACAGGAGCCGATGCCAGGGCCTGGGGTGTTTTGCTTCCCACTGCGCTGTGTCTGCCTGCCCCACGCTGCCTTTCCCTGTGCTCTCCTGCTGCCATTTCCTTCCTCTCTCCTCCAGGGTCTCCAAGGCTTTTGTGCCGGTCTCCCTGCTTCCCCCCTTCTCACCATCTGCTCCGCATCAATTCCTCCCTCGGCCCATCTCCGGTTTGTTTAATTCTCTTTAATCTTTATTTTCCTTGGAAACAAACTCTCTCCCCTTGGGACCCCGCACCACGCGAGCAATCTCCCAGGCGCTAACACAACAGCATGCACACACACTCAGAGCCTGCCAGCATGCCCCCCCCCCCGCTCCCTCCCAGGACCCCTGGCGTTAGCAGCATCTCACCCCTACGTCAGGCATGGTCACGTGCCAGCAGCTCGGGGTGCAGGCAGCGCAGCACCAGCCCAGACAGGCAATGGCGCAGCTCCCACCCCAGCAGCTGTGTGATCTGGGGACCCCTGCCTCACGCCCACTTACCCAGCTCCCAGGAACCCAGTGAATCCCGCTACTTTGGAAGGTCATACCCTGCTGCAAATTAGGAAATACTGGCCAAGATGGGAGCTGCACAGAGAGACAGACATGACCACATTCCTAATTCCTCCGGGAAACCCTGCCACAAGCACAGGCAGGCACACAGCGCCCCTCCCAGTGGGACGCAGACTGTAACCACCCCAGCTGGGGACCTGCCGGTCAGCAAGCTCTGCGCCTTGCTCAGATAAAATGCCCACTGGTCACTTCCACAGCACAAGTGCCCCAGCCCATTCCCCAGCCTCGCCACTTTACACTGCCCAAATGCAAGCTGCCTAGCCCTTCGCTGGGCCTGTCACTCTTCCCCCTCTCTATCCAGGTAGAAGTTTGGGCAGTGGTTTTATTTTTCAGTTATTAACTCTCTTTTCCATGTGACCCCAGTCAGTGTCAGGGGGGTATCCCACAAAGTGGCCTGCCAAGGTCCCCCTTGCTCAGGCCACCCCAGGCACCTTTGCTAGCAGCTTTGGATGGGGCACCCAGGAAGGGGAGAAGCCTGCTTGCTGCTCCAGGACACCTCCTCTCTCCCCAGTCCCCCTCCTTCTGGGCCCTCCGCCCCAGGCAGGCAGAGCCAGCCTGTAGCATCGCGAGGCAAGGACTGCACCTACATCTGTGGCCCCAGAAATGCTTGAGGGCCTCACTGCTCCTGGCGAAATGGGGCAATCCGTCTTCCAGCCCACTGCCAGCACCCCAATGCTGATGCCCTGTGGGCATCAGCAGCACAAGGCTGTTGCCTGCTGTTCTCATCTCCCACCCCACATCCACCATAGAGCCCCAAAGCCCTGTGTTTCCTTGGAAACCTGGCTCTCCATCATCATCCCGAGACATTTACATCAGCACATCTCAGTGGTGACTCCCAGGACTACCCCAAGCAGCAAGCCATGCTGTAACATCCCTCACACATGACCAATGAGTGGAAAACACAAGCCACCCCCTTCCCCTGGGTACGGTGGGTTTGGCTGCCCATGCACCCCCACAGGCAAGGCCACCTGAATGATGAGTGAGGCGTTTTCTGGGACGTTCCCCTTTGCCTGTCTGTCACACTGACCCCTAGCAGGTAAATCAGCTCCACAGAGACAGCCTCGTGCATCCTCTCCTGGGCATCTGTGTCAGGGTCAACACTCTGGCCTCCTGTTTAAACGCTGCCATGGGACATGGGCGTGTGAAAAGGCAGGCAGGAGGGCTCAGCTCACTTCAGGGGAAGAGCAGCTAAAGCAAAGATCCCCCAGCACTGCCGAGGGCAGCCCCCCTCTGCCTCGCTCCAGCCCTCATCCGTCCCCCAGCACACGCTGGTGCGGGCAAACCAGACACCCAGTGCTGGGCTGCTCACGCTCTGCCCCTCCGCCTCGCAGCCAGAAAGCTGAAGGACAAGCTCAGCGGCTCTGGCTGTTCACAGCCCAAGGGGCAGCCATGCGGGTTATAACCAAGCACACTAGCATGACCACCCCGATGACCAAAGGCACCATGGTTCCGTCTCGCCTGCAGTGGCCCTGGAGGGACCACAGAGCATTACCAGTGTGAACACAGGAGAGCTGCTCGTTTGCTCACACGCTGTAACCTCTGTCCCTCTCTCAGCCCAGCTGTGACACCACCTTGTGTCGCACAGAGCAGGGAGGTGACCAGCAATCTTCAGGGTGATCCCATTGTCAGCTGTGCAAAGGCACAGTGCAGCCCCGTGCCACCACACGTCCCCTGCCTGCCCTTCCATGCGGGATGTAACAGCGTGGCAGCATCTCCTGTGCACAGATGTAACCCAGGCTCAAATAAGCACCACTACCAGGGTGTGTAGGACAGACTAACGGACCAGGCTGTCACCACCAGGCAGCCCTGGCCAGACTGTGCCGAGGCCACGCATGAAATGAGCCTGGCAAACTGAGCCAGACCCTGCTCAGCACTGCTCTATCTCCTGCAGCCCAGTGCAATGTGGCAGGAGGAGCAGCAGGCTTCCTGGCACCCTGGCCAGCCCCAGCCCCACTGAGGGCCAGGGTTGTACATGCCAGCCCCCCAGCCCCTGCCCCTGCCCCCGG
>NW_009259719.1:2558671-2559443 GCF_000687185.1 Egretta garzetta
CCGGCTGGGGCCGAGGTTTCTACATCCCGCCCCCCCAGCCCCTGCCCCTGCCCCAGTTCCAAGCCTCACAGGCAAAGCTGCCTTTATTGTTCCTCTCTCCCCACGGCTGCCACACTGCAAAGCCTTTCGATTTCCCTCAGCCCCGTTTGAAGTTTGCAGTGCAGGAGGATTTAAAGATTGAAACGTCTCCCTTTTTTCCCCTCTCTCTCTCTTCTGCTCTTCAGAAGGTGAAAGCTTTCTGGCGACCCTGCAAATTCCTGCGCAAGCGGCAGCCTGAGCGCTGGGGCTGGTGCTCTGGAGATAAGGCTCGCACGGGGCTGGGGGAGCAGCAGTGCCAGTACAGTCACCCAGGAGCTAATCTCCTGCAGGAAGGGGGGCTGATTTTCTCTGAAATCAAACTGCTCACGCCCCATATGGAAGCAAGGTGAGAAACTATTCCCGTGTGACACCCTGCTGGATCTGGCATGGAGGGCAGCATGAGCAGCGGTTACCAAACAGCTCTATCCAGCACCTGGCTGGATGCGCCAGGGGATTTAGACCCGCCTGGGCTCAGCGCTAGGCAACAGCATCGTCACCTGCATCCCCCAAGGCACCTTCTCTCTGCAAGAGGCTCATGGGCTGCTGAGAGCACCCAGCCCTGGGGAGGCAGGAGCGAGGGGAAAGACACAAGCGTTGTTCAGCCATGCTTGGCTAAGATGTCCTCCAAGCCACCAGCAGTCTGGCATTCCTCCTCAAGGGACCACCGCGTGAGGCAGCACCCTGGGAAGCCACG
>NW_009259719.1:2559464-2566207 GCF_000687185.1 Egretta garzetta
AGGGTGGCCCCAGCCCACCATCACACAGTGTCCCCACTC
The DNA here is from genome assembly GCF_000687185.1 of Egretta garzetta. Lineage (NCBI taxonomy): Eukaryota > Metazoa > Chordata > Aves > Pelecaniformes > Ardeidae > Egretta > Egretta garzetta. The sequence continues at coordinate 2,559,504 of NW_009259719.1, forward strand.
CTTCTCCTCTCCCCTTGTCCCCTCCTCGCAGTTTGCCTCTCTGGCCAAGGCGAGTAGGAGCTCGGTTCAAGCCCAGCTGCCTCCCGCTCTCCTCTCTCCAGCTCGTGGCTCACCCAGAAGCAGCCGCGAGGCCCGGGGGACAGCTCTCGCTCCCCCCAAGGGCTGCTCAGTGCCCAGCAACAGGCAGGCAGGCATCCGCCTGATTTATGGCTGTTATTAGGCCTCGGCTGATGCGATGCTGAGTCCCTGGGGCAGGCTGGAGGCCAGCAACACCTCCCGGGAGCAAGGAAGCCATGGCTGGGGAAGAAGGTGGGCTGCGGGGTGCCCAACACCTTTGGCATTGCCCAGCCCACAGGAGGAAAGCCCCAGTGCCCCTTTGCCAGTTCCCCACAGCAATGCAAAGCCAGCCCTGGCCCCTCAGCCCTTGTTGGCAAGCTCTCCGATAACACCCGGTCCCACCTCAGCATCACACCCAGGGCTACCTCCCTGCCTCGGCTCTGTGCAAGGGGAAGCAGATGGTTAAGAGAATGACCCACTGTAAATAGGGAAGAAAAAAAAAAAAGCTACCAAAAAAAAGCCCAAAGCTGGCTGGAGGCACTGACCCCCCTGGGAGGCATTTTAATCACAAATGCTCAGCCTTTCTGATTAAATCCTGTGGCTGGAGAGCTGGTGCCTGGTGAATATTCATGTAGTGGAGTGAGAAGCCCTGGAAACACGCCTACAGGGAAAGGAGCAGGGAGAAGGGACTCGAGGGGCTCTAACCCCTATGCTGGGCAGCACCAGGTCATTATGTTTGCACTTCCAAGACTGACAGTTACCAGCTTCAAAAGCAGCAAAGCTACAGAAAGAAGAGCTCCAGCCGGACAGTGGCATGGGCAGCAGGCTACCCCAGCAGGGACTGCGCTGTCAGCCTGGGAATGGAGCTCCAGGCCTCCACTGGAAACCTCTTGGGTGGAGCAGGGCTGCCAACCACTGCCCAACAGTCTCCTGGGGCTGCCAGGACGAGAGCCCATCTCTCCTGTCCCCCTATGCTGCCAGAGGCTCTCCAGATCCCTGAGCAGCACTCCAGCCCGCCGTGCAGCACGAGGCATGGGCTCCAACCAACACTTCCACCCCAAGAGCCTTGAAGTCGCTAGCAGAGGTTCCCCTTCCCCTACAGCAAACATTCTGTCCTTCAACCTCCCAGGGAGCTCCAGGGATTGGGAAGAAGGCAGCTCAGCTCAAATGGGCCCCCTGACCCAGGAGGGCATGCACCCCTGTCCTTCACTTGGGGGGGACCAGGAGCTCAGAAACAGGCTCTGATGCATCACCATCTCTCCTCTTCTGAGTGGCAGAGGCAGCGTCCGAGCGAGCAAAACCCACCACTCTGACTGCAACACCCCGAGCAGCCACCCCAGAGACAGCAAGGGTGGCCTGGGGACAGACAGGGGTAGCTTTCACATTTGCAGCTGAGGAGCAGTAAAACACCTCCAGACAGAGAAGCCAGGAAAGGAGACAGGTATGGGTAAGGTGAACATTCCTCATCACTTCTGAAGGGCTTTGGCAGACCTCTCAAGATTTTGATGATACTTGACAAGTTATGAGATCTTGGAAGTAAATCAGATTCCCCTCACCCAGCACAGAGTATGAATGTCACTCTCACAGTAGCTCTAAAGACAGAGACTAAAACATCATAACCAAGACGACTCCAAAACTGTTCCCTAACCAGGAACAGAAATCCTTAAGTCTTGCACCCTAACTTTGCGGCCAGCACATCCAGCTGTGATGGACTTAACAGGGGAGGAAGCTCTGGAGAGTGGGCTCTTCAAGAGAGGAGAGGCATGCAAGTTGTGACAGGCCAGGGCAGCCCTGGGACCCTTACCCGGCTTGAAAAGATGGCTCTGATGTGTTCAGACATAAGAGTCAGGACAAATGTGCTCTAGGGGGGTCTTCCCCAACAGGCTGGGATTTTAGGTCAGACACCTTGGACAAATGGGTCCCCTCACCAGAGCAAGCTCCTGGGCTGCAGGATGAAGTGAGATGTGTACAAAGAGCTTGAGAGGAACAGTGGCAACACAGCAGCCATAGCTGAGCGCAGCTGAGCCTCCACCTTTACCACCAGCCCAGCAGCATGGTCCAGTGAAACCAGTCTGAAATGCTTTAAAGTCAACACAACGTCAGCCCCCCTACAATGCCCCAATCTCACACTGTGCTGCTGGCCACGGACGCAGCCCCACCACCTCGCTGTCTGGTGCCCTTGGAGGCCAAGAGACATTTTTAGAAGCCATAGGTGCTCACGCATCTGCAAAGAGTTGGGGTCAGTTTTGAGGCTGTCAGTCCCCCAGAAAAAGCACTGGTTTGTGATGGCCCAAGTCTTCCCTGTCTCCTCCAAGGGGCTGAGCTGAGAACACACACAGCTCACAGGCAGGCAGAAAGGCCCCTTGCCCTGTGATTTAGGGGCAGCCTCCCCCCGAAGGGACCATTAAGCTCACAGGCAGGCAGGGAAGCCGCCCGCTCCTTGGATGCTGACCCTCAGGGCACCCACCTAGGTGCTATTGTTGCCTTCCTGCAGCAGGAAGGTGCTCTGCACGGCGCTGCACTGCGCCTGGGCAAACAATGCAGCCGGGTCTGAACATCCTGGCCGCCAGCTCTGCAAACCCACCCTCCCCCTGCACACAGCGACAGCATGGGGCTGACAGGGCTGCCAGCTGGGCGGGGGGGGGGGGGGGTTTGAACAATAAAGAAGGAAAAACCAAACCAGACCTCCACCTCCATAGCTAATATCAAAGCCAACAAAAGGCCCATTTTCCAGTGTCTTGCTTTCCTCCCCGGTAAAGCTCTTCCCCTTCCATCTTCTCCCCTTCTTTGCAAGTGCACCTCTCCCAGTCTCCCTTCCCGCTGGAAGATGACGACACTCTAATTGCAAGGGCCCCCTCGCCACAAGGCGGCTTGACGACGCAGGACTTCGGGATGTGATTGTCTCCTGCCTTTGTGCAGGGTTAAGTGTGCGAAGAGGCAGGGCTTGCATAAACACACTCAGGCAGAAGCTGGAAAGGTCAAAACCACCCCCCATCTCCATCGATGGGAATGTGTGCGCCTGCACCCCCTCTCAGCCAGCCCCGTGGTTACAATTAACCCCCAAAGAGCCCCAGTCCACCAACGGGCTGGTGCTGGCCATGCAGGATTGCCTTGAACAGGTCTCGTCTTAAAGCCCCCACTCCATCTTTTGAAAGAAATCTTCCCCTTGCTGAATAAGCTGGATAGAGAGAGGGTGAAAAGGGAGGGCGGCTGGTGGCCAAGGGTCAGGGGAGCATCATGATTTAACGTACAGCTCCCCAGGCACTCTCAGTACTTTGGCACTTGGCCCCTCCAAAGAAGGCTCTTGCCCTCCCTCCCCCACAGCCGCCCCTCGGTTCAGCGATGGACAGATGCCTCCATTTCAGATCATGCATCCGCGAGCAAAGAAAGGCTGATGGTGAAGGCAAAGCTCAGGCAGTGGGAAGCTCCAGGTCCAAACCCTGCTTGCTCACAGACAAGCCCCTAGTTCCATCTTTGCCCTGCCCCGGGCTGGGCTGGAGGGGACCCCAACACTCCCCAAAGCCACCCCGGCAGCTACTGCTAGCATCTGCACTTGGATACTCCAGCAACACACATGATGCGAGAGTTTTAAGCACCACGCTCCGAGGTTTGTCACAGCTGTCCCCTGCAACAGTAAATTGGCTGCAGAAAGGTGGTACCAGGTTTTAGAAGCTGCAGTAGAAAGCACAGGTGTCGGTAGGTGCCACAGCCAGAACCCAGACTGAACCGTTTGCTACCAGCAGACGGGTATTTTTTTATTTTTTTTTTTTTAAGAGGTCTCCCTCTGTGCCGAGTTCGATCCCTCCCTCCTGAGTGCAGCCGGGGAAGCACTCAGTCCTGGCAGGGAGAAGAGCCACCCAGGCTTGGGAGCGAAGCAGCATGCCAGCCCCCAGGGCCAGTGGCTTTGGCCCCCCGGGGAACCCAGCCGCTTGCCCGGCCAGCGCCCCACAGTGCGTATCACAGCCTGGCTGGTGACAGCACCTCCAAAGGTATCTCACTAGCAGCTACCAGCGATCCTCACAGCTGAGTAACGATGCTTTGTTCTTGCAGACCACCTCTGGCCTCAGCCCCCTTACAGAGCGTTCCCCTGCAGCATCCCCCACTGCCACCCTTCCCAGCCCCTCCAATATTCCCCAATTGGAAGGGACCCCCAATCCAAATCTTGTTGCCAGTCCCCAACCCGCCCCCCTGATGCAGAATGGGCTCCCCCCCGGGGGACCACACAGAGCCCCCCAAAGGTTTAATGATTTCCACACCCTACCTGTGACGGTCACCAGCATGGAGGCCACAAGCGGACGGTTGTTGTCCAGCTTACGGCTCAGCCTCAGCTCCCCACTCGATTGATTCACAATCAACAAGTGCAGTTCATTTCCTCGCTCAAAGGTGTAGAAGAGGCGGTCGGACACATCTGGGTCGTAAGCTGGGACCTTCCCTATGACCCCCGAGGGGAAGGTGTTGGACTTATTGGACACGTAGTTATTGAACAGGATCTGGAAGTTCTTGAGAACAGGGCTGTTGTCATTCTGGTCAATGAGTTTGATGTGGACCGTGGCTCTGCTGACCAGAGGGGCAGAGGTGGCCTGCACTACAATCACATACTCAGGTTTTGTCTCATAATCCAGGTCTATCAAGGCTGTGAGCTCCCCAGAAAAGATGTCCATCTGGAATATCTCGGGGATGTTGCCTTCCACAATTTGGTACATGATCTGGGCATTGGGTCCCTCATCTGGGTCAACGGCTGTGATTTGGGCCACAACAGAGCCTACGATGCTGTTCTCCTTCACCAGAACCTCAAACTCTTCAGCGGGAAAGACAGGGGCATTGTCGTTCACATCCTGAATGGTAACCTGGATATGGACAGGAGTTCGCTGAGGAGGGATGCCCCTGTCCACAGCATATGCAGTCAGCTCATAGACAGGAACATTCTCACGGTCCAGCCTGCGGACAGTGCGAATGATCCCCGAGGTGGGCTCTATGGTGAAGTCTCCATCCCCATCCTCCCCGTTCTGGAAGGTGTACTGCACTCGCCCATTGGTGTGGGCATCCCGGTCAGTGGCAGAGATCTGAAGCACGCTGGTGAAGGGAGGTGCATCCTCAGAGATCATGCCCTGGTAATGAGGGCTGACAAACTGTGGGGCATTGTCATTAACGTCATTCACCATGATTTCAACATAGGTGGTGTCTGCTTTCTGGGGGATCCCGTTGTCCTTAGCAGTGATAGCCAACGTGTAGGTGACCTGGTCCTCATAGTCCAGTTCTGCCTGGAGAGTGATGGCCCCGGAGTCTGGATCAATGCGAAACTGAGGGACATTGTCTTCTAGGTAGTACGTGATGCGTGCATTTTCTCCCACGTCATCATCTGTGGCGCTGATCACCACCACGGTGCTGCCCACAGGCCGGTCCTCGTTGATGCTCACGGAGTAGTGGGCGCTCTGGAACACTGGCCGGTGCGTGTTGGCATCAGTGATGTTGATGTGAACGTGGCAGTTGTCACGCAGGGTGCGGTCGGAGGCTGTCACGGTAAGCACGTAGCGCCTCTCCTGCTTGTAGTCCAGTGGCAGAGACAGAGTGATGAGCCCCATCCCACCTTGCGTGCTGATGGAAAAGCGGTTCCGCGTGTTGCCTCCCGTGATCTGGTAGGTGATGGCACTGTTCACATCCCGGTCAATTGCCGTGACGCTGAGGACGCTGGTACCCACGGCTGCGTCCTCATTCAGGCGGATGAAGTACTCCTTCTGGGTAAACTCGGGACGGTTGTCATTGACATCCATGACAGTAATGGTGACGCTGGCGGAGGCGGATAAAGATGGAGAGCCATGGTCCCGAGCCTCTACCCCAAAAAAATAGTGCTCGACCGACTCCCGGTCCAAGGGCCCACTGACTGTGATCCACCCCGTGGCACTGTTCACCACGAAGGGTGTGTCAGCCGAGACCCCTGTCAGTTTGTACTCCAGGCGCGAATTCTCGCCATAGTCTGCATCCACGGCCTGGATGTGGATGACAGAGTGGCCGAGGGGAGCGTTCTCCAGGACAGAGATTTGGAAAGGGGTGCTGACAAAGATGGGGGCATGGTCGTTGATGTCCACCACCTGGATGCTGGCCATGCCGGTGTTGTTAGAGAGGGGAGGGCGTCCCGCATCCTGAGCCCGGATCCTCAGGGCGTACTCCCGCTCCACCTCAAAATCCAGCGGGGCCACCACCTGTATCTCCCCAGTGACGCTGTCGATGGAGAACTGGCCCCGGCTGTTCCCACTGATGATGTTGTAGTGGACCAGCGCGTTGTTGTCCTTGTCAAGATCTGTGGCGGTGACGCGCAGGATCTCTGTGTGGGGCCGTATGTCCTCCCTCACCTGGACGATGTAGCGCTTCTCACTAAACTGAGGGGTGTTGTCATTCTCATCAAGGACTGTGATGTAAACCTTGACTGTGGCGGAGCGGGGCCCCGGCTCCCTCCCCTGGTCGTTAGCCTCCACCACCAAGGAGTACCTCTCCATCTTCTCCCTGTCCACCGGCCCGCTGGTGGTGATCAGGCCGGAGCGGGGGTCGATCTCAAAGACGGCATGGGCGGCACGCTCATTGACGAAGCGGTAGCGAATGTTGGCGTTGGGCGGGGAGTCGCCCTCGGTGGCCCGCCGCTGCGGGGGGGG
>NW_009259719.1:2567556-2585977 GCF_000687185.1 Egretta garzetta
AAGGGCGAGGCAGGGGAGCACCGGCGCTTTGGTGGGAGGCCCTGCCAGTGCTCTGCAGCCCTGACGGCTCCCCCTGCCCCCCTGGATCCACCCGCCAGCGAGAGCCTGCGCCAGCAGCAAGGGCGAGGCAGGGGAGCACCGGCGCTTTGGTGGGAGGCCCTGCCAGTGCTCTGCAGCCCTGACGGCTCCCTCTGCCCACTTGCATCCATCCGCAAGCGGCACCAAGCTTGGTGTCTTCAGGGATGCGGTTTTTTTTAGTGCATCCCTGAGAAAGGGCTTCCCCTTGCCCCGGCTGCAGGGCCGTAGTGTGACCAGGCGGTGCCCAAGCACCTGCAGCAGTGCCGCAGCCCCCGCTGTGTGTGGCAGGGATTTTGCTGGCCTGCTCCCATGCCTTGCTGCAGACCTCAGCTGCCACATCCACCAGGTGAGGCATCAACCCTGGGGAGCAAGTTGCAAGTTTTTCTTCCAGCATCTGCATAAACCCCCCATTTTTCCAAGGAAAATTCAGTTTGAGGCCCTTGCATCGGGACCGTTCATTAGTGCATCAGCCTTGCAACTTAGCTGTTGGTTTGATCTCAATCAACTAATATTGCAGTCTAATCCACTGAAGCTTGTAATAGGCTTAGGAATAACAGGGGTTTACGTCCTCATTACCGTTCACTGCACCGCGGTGGGGGAAACGTCCTCACCCGCATCCTGTTGAAGAAGAGGGGAGCCTGAGGCACAGCAGCTGGGGCGCATGCTAGGGAAGAAAGAGCTGTGTCAGGGAGGAAAATAGAGTAAACTTGGGAGGTGGGGGAATTTAGAATTGGGTAGGGAAGGGCAGGGAGTACACGGGACGCGTGGTGCCTCCATGCACATCCCAGCTCCGAGGGGGCTGCAAGAGCCCACTGTGCTGGAGCGGCTGCGGTTCAGGGTGGATAGGCTGGGGAGCAGGGACACCCCTGTGCCAACACTGCAGCCAGGCTGGGCACCACCGGCACCCCTTGTGCAGCCCTTACATCGCTCCCCAAAAGACGCACGAGTTAACAGCGGGATGGATTTACACCGGCGATGGGGCTCCTCGGCTCGCTCAGCCCTTGCTCCCAGCATTGCAGGAGCCTCCCGCACTCTCTGACATGCCTGGGGAGCCGAACACGCTCCCACCCCGCAGGAAACCTAATGTGCAAGGTCCTGCGGTCCCTTGGCAGAAATTTGAGCGGCTGCTTTGAAGCTGCATGCTGCTTTGGACAGCATGGGCCATCTGTGCAGCAAGGGGGAGGTCAGAGGAGACGTGTTGACCCCTGGGCACAGCAGGTCTGGGGACCTTGGTGGGTCCAGCTGCAGACGGGGCCATGGCATCCCACAGGCTGCTGCCGCAGCGCCAAATCCTGGTGTCACCAGCACTTTGCCTCTGCCCAATGCCCTGTGTTTCTGTGCTCCCCCGCCAACCATGACTGCCACCAGCTCTCACCCGGCTTCGGTTCCACGATGGTGACAGATGGTCCCCTATCAATTATTGTTAGTGTAAACGAGCGGGTGGGGAAAGTGCTTGCTGCCTGCTGATTTGGGTTTGACTGCAAGCAAGCTCCCACTCCCATAGAAACTAAGCAAACATGGAGTACAAGCGGAGGGTGCGCAAACGCACCCCATGGGTCCCCAAACCACCTTGCACCATCCTCATGGCCAGTGCCTCCCTCCCAGCACCATCACCAGCACAGGAGCTGAGGCCTGTTCCCCACCCGAGCAACGGCAGGGTGGGCAGAGCAGGCAGGGCTCATCCTTGTGCCAGGGCCTGGGCTGAGCCCACACCTCAGGACCACCATGGGAAATACCAAGCGAGCCCTGAAGTGCACCTCAGCATGTGCCAGAGAGAAGCTCCCATCGTGTGCACACAACACTGAGGGCTGACAACTGGTGTGTGTGGATTTTTAAGCCTCCGAAGAAGCTGGCATGTTAATTTATAAACTCCGTAAGATTGCTGAACATCGATAATCTGCTGTGATTAACTCCTCAGCCAGCACAAAACGCCTCCGCCAGCCCAGCACCAGTGCTGATGGGGCTGTGGCCATGCCAGCTGTTCCCCATGGGGATTTACGTTCTCCCCCTCCAGGCCCTGGTGCACCCACCCGAGCCTTCCCGGTACCGTTAGGCTAACGCTGATGGGCAGAGCAGCCCCGGCTCCCCATGCAGCTCACCCGAGAAACCTCATCTGATAAAGGGCAGAGCAGCACCCGCCTGTGACGGGGACACGCCAGCTTTGCATGAGCCCCCGCCGCTGGCTGGATTATACATCGCACCTCCTCGAACTGGGGATTTGCCGCTAAGAAACCCAATAAGGAGAGAGGCGATGCTTTTAAAAAATTATTAAGGCTTTCAAGTTTATTTGTTCCAATTACCCAGCTGACAGCTCAGAGGAGAAGGAGAAAATCATCAGGGTATTGCTGCCACAAAATAGTTGTAATTGAATCATTCCAGACAATAAAGCAGAGGCACAGGTCACAGGCAGTGCATCACTCCCCCCCACCCCAGCCCCCCAACACCCCTCACTGCTGCACTGCAATAGAAACACCGATGCAGGGAGATACCGCTCTAAGAGCGGCCTGCTAGAGCTAACGGCAACGCAAGCCCGTTATCTGTGCCTGTCACCCATGCGCAGAGCAGGAACCGCTCAGCAGGCTTGGGGATAATGAGTTCACACGCTGCAGTTTGTTTCCCTGCGGACGTGCGAAGGCCTTTCCCAGGCAGTGGTTGCAGTCCCCTCCCCCGGGACCCCCCACCTCTTCCAGCCCTGGCTGCAGTGACAGCAGGGTGGTGGTGCAGATGGGGTGATGCTCGGTGTGTAGCTGGGAGATGGGGTGAGCAACCCCTAGGGACAGCAACAGCTCAGGGATGCTGAAGGGAGCCGCCAGCTCTGCCTGCTCAGGCTCAGCTCAGCCAGGGCTCTGCCATCCCCCTGTGGCAGGCGGGGTGCTGTCACGAAAGGCTTTGTCCAGGCTTTGCAGAGCTAGCGGAGCCACGGGTCCTGCCCCAGCCTGGCACAGCAAAGCCTGCATCAGTGAGGGCAAGTGCCAGAGGAACATCCCACCACTGCAGCGGGGCATGAGCGAAAACCAAGCCCAAGCAGCACCCAGAGGCAAGCAGAGGTTGGCCTGGGGGCATGTGTAACCACACTGCACAGAGCAAGGGGGCACAGGAGAGCTACCCGACTGCTGGCAGCCCTCACGTATCATGATTCCCCCGCAAGGTGTGCAAGCTTGACACACTGCAAGGCCACAAGCCCAGTGCCCCTGGGAGTCACTGGCCATAGAGTCAGGAGCTGGGACACGGCCCTGGCCCCATTGCTGCAGGCAGCTGTGCTCGATGCAGACCCCATGATTGGGGGGACACTGCCTGTGCCTGGCATTTACACCCCTACTCTCGGCCAAGGCTGCAGCCCACTGCCCAGCTGGCTCCACCCCAGCACGCAGCCAGGAGCAGAGCCCAACCTTCCTTGCTGCCAACTCGGTCCTTTACCAAGCGCCTGCTGCCCTCCCCCCACATGCACCCCCCAAAGCAGCACGCACAGGGCTGAGGTTTGGGAACAGACACCCGCAGCCAAAGAGCGACTCGTTAGCACTCGAGACGGACCCTTAAACCCTTGCGTGGGGCTTGCTGCCTTGGCTGGGAGCCAGCTGATGCTGCACGCGCCTCGCGGGAAGCGAATGACGGGGTCCGGCTCTGCCAAACCCTTCATCTGGAGCAGCGATGCTGGGCAGGCCCACGGGTGAGGGCTGTGCCCCTCCCAGGGGCTGCTGCCCTCCACCACTCCCTCTCTGCCAGCAATGTGGTAGGAAAACGCAAGGCAAGAAGCGGAGCCTGGGAGAACTGCTGCGTTGAACCCATTCGAGGGTCAGCACCCAGTGATTCGCCCTCATGGGCAGCAGGCATCTGAGCCACCCCCACCCCTTCGGTCCCCCCACAACAGGACGGGGCAGGCAGGGCTACGTTCACAGAAGTGCAGTTTAAGACATTTTTATTCCTCTGCATGTTACACTTAGTGTTTAAGAAAATACAGGATCCCTTTTGACATTCATACATTTTTACAGGGGAAAAATAGGTTTCTCTACGAGGGTAATTATTAAGCTTTGGGTGTTCCCAGGCTGACTTCAGGGGGTCCTCACCCCCCTTGGCTGCCAGGCTAACCCCCTCCGTTCCTGAGCATCACTGCCCCATTGCCCAGAGTCCAGGCCTGCAGAGCAGAGCTCGTGTCATCTCCTCAAGCTAAAAAAAAAAAAAAAAAAAAAAAAAAACAAAAAAAAAAAAAAAAAAAAAACCCACAACCAACATACAGTGCCCAGTATTTCCAGTTCCTCTTTCCAATAGCTCCTACACTGGATACTGCAAAGGAAGAGCTGAGGACAGGGAGTGACCAGACTGCGCACACGGATATTTAAGAGACCCACGTTAGTGCGTGATTATCTGTAACAGGGAAACACGTTAATCCCATTTGCTAGAAAACTAGAGGAAATATAAATAAGGGTTCCCCACACTCGTGCACAGTCACAAACAGCTACTGGACACCAGGCTCACGCTGCTTCTGAGCGCTGCCACGTGGAGAGGGAGGGCAGCGAGGCAGAGCCACTATGAAGCTCAAGGCAAGAAATCCACACGCTTCACGAACAGAGAGCGCCTGCCCATGCGCGGCCCCTCGGCTCGAGGGCCCGGGGCAACGCTGCGAGAGGGGTGGCAAGCAGCAGCTTTCGCTTGGCAAGACACATCTTTGCGCTGTATCCGGGCCAAAGGCTTCCTAAGGGCAGCGTCACCCATGCGGTCATTACTTCTAGGCTGCCACACTGTGCAAGAAATTCAGATTTAAACGGCACTATAGAAAGCAGATTGAAAAAAGCAGCTGCTGGGATAAGACCCCTATGACCCTAGGTGGGCTGCTACCCAGAGGCAAAGCTGAGGGCCAGGAGGGAGTGAAAGGCTCACTAGACGAGGCGTTAGACAGCAAGCGAGCTACCTCCCCTTGGCAGGGCTGCAGCACATTGGCACTAGCAGCAGAAAACAAAACAGGTGTTACGAAAGCTTCTTCCAAGCACCAGCGGACTCCACTTGGTCACTGCGGGGAGAGATGCACATGGAAAAGAAGTGATACTCTAAGGCAAAGGCCATTCGCTTCGGGACCTCGGGACACCAGCACAGCTAAACATTCCCCCCGCCCCAGCTGCTAAGTCCCTCGCAAGCTCTCTGCCCTTCCCGCTAACACCAGCTGCCTAAATACGAAATACCTCCTGCCCGAGTCCTGCAGGCAAACCACGTGCCAGCACCCACCCCGCTCCGACCTCCCCCCGAGCACCAGGCCCCGGGGGCGCCCCCCTGCCCTTTCTGCCGCTGGAGTCTCTAAAGGGCCGGCGAACACTGTCCCAACCTTAGGCCTCGCACGGAGGGATATAAGGTATGAGCTGTACTGGAAGGGAATGGGGAGAAAGTGTCAACAAGAGACATCATCGATCCAAGTGGTTCAAACTCCAGTCCAAGCCGAGGGGTGGTTAGCTGGTACCAGGAGAGATTTCTGGGAACTCCTTGTAAATCTCCAAGATGATCAGTTTGTCCATCTGGCACTGCTGGCCCTCCTCTTCCTCCCCCAGGATGCGCTGCAAGATGCCCTGCAGGTCGGAGAGGCGGTGCTGGTGCTGCAGATAGGGCGTGGAGCGGATGATGGCGTGCATCAGAGACAGATACTCCATCCTCAGCTGCCAAGTGGGAGGGGAGACAAAACACAGAGCACAATGGAAGATTTAAAGTGAGATAAACAAGCATGCCAGCCTCGGTTACAGCGTGAGCACGGGAACAGCTGCTGCTGCACCACCAGCCAGAGCACGACTCCCGAGGCACCTGCTTTTCCTTAAGGCTCATTAGCAGCTGTGGAAAATTCTGCTTTTCCCACAGCAACAGTGATGCTCTTCACCCACTCTTAAACATGGGCACATCCCCTGCCTCTTGCAATACCAAAATGGAGAAATCCCTCCTACTTCTACTCAGAGGGTCCTCTGTTCCCAAAGGTCCCTGGACAGAAGGGCGCAGACCACCAGAAGCCTGGCAGATCTTTCTTCAAATGTGCCTTTCTACTGCTGTGTGCTGGGCAGGATAACTCCTCCCTTTCTCCTCAGCCCCAGGGTTGATTTGAGCACCCAGAAATGTTGTGCCCACCCCAGGGCTCCACTCTTGCCTGCACCAGCAGGCCCCACGGAGGGCCAGGAGAAACACCATTACTTTGGGACTGTGCTCCCTTCCCCAGTGCCTACGGGTTACTGTGAGCACCTTATCTCCTGGGGAGAGGTCAGCAATCTGCCGCACCAGGATGTCTATCAGGACCATCATGTCTGTGTGGTAGAAGATGCTGGCTGTATCCTTGCTGGCAAAGATGTCCTGCAGAAACTTCAGCACCGAGTGTGGTGGCTGAGGCTGATGCTTGAAGATACACACTGGATCATCTGGGGGAGGCAGAGAGACTGTGCTAAGCCACATGCTCCCCCCTGCCCACCTCCTCCATGTTCAGTGCACATCCCTTCATTAGACCCTACCGGCTTTGGAGAGTAGGCTGCCCCTGGCCTTGGCCAGCCGCTCCCTGCCCGTGGCTAGCTTTCGTACCAGCAGACCTCAGTGCCTTGCACAAAGCTGCGTAATCAGGATGGCAGCTCTGCAGGGTACCAAGCAGTGACCAAACGCATTAGCATTAATCATTGTTTATGTTTCACCTACCATCCCAGGTGAGAGCTCATTAGCACATTGCCTCTCAGCACCTCCTCTTTTTGCTCAACAGCTACCACTCATTTTCTCCCTGGTTTACCAAGTCAGGTCCAATGACCCCTCTGAAAAGCCCACCAGAGCCTGTACCAGAGACCAGGCTCATACCATCCTGGAAGCAAGAAACACCTCCGAGTTTAAATGAGCCATCACATCCTGTTCTCTTCCAAAACATGTCCCTGCAGTCCCCAAGAGGGGCTCTGGGACACTACAGCCCTCCCCCCCCCAGCAGTTGTCAGGAAGGCGGGCAAAAAAGAAGTATCTTCATTAGGTTGTGGCCCCCCTCTTTCTTCCCCCAGCCCCTCACAGTAAGGTGATCCCTGCAGGGAATCTGGCAGGGAAAGGGCTAAACAAAGGCTTTGGGAGGAGGCCAGACGGAAAAGCACTGAGATGCCGGCTGCCCTCAAGCTGATATAGTGTGGAGACAGTGATTTGCAGCCCCAAAGAGAACTAAAGCCAGAGTAAGATGAGCAGCAAGCATCACAGGATGAGTTATTCACCAGCAAATCAACAAAATGAATCTCAGGCAGCAAAGCGCCTGTGCTCCAGAAGGTATTAGAAAGCACAATAGTGGCATGCAGCACAGGCAGAAATACCTGGCACCGCTCATCCTACGGAGATCTCCAGCTTTCTAGCAATCTGCTTTGCAAAAGCTCTACATGTACAGTGGATTTCACTCTATGCCTGGAGCAGACACAAAGCTAACCCTCTGCTGGCAATGCTGAAATGGGAAGTTCCACTCTAAGCAGCATTTTGGAAGGCAAAACCTCACTCTGGATCTGTTCCCCAGGGCAGATGATTGCCACCATGGGCTGAAGTTTGTGTGCCAGTGCTGACGAAGCCCTGTCTGTCCAAGGACCAGCTTTCCTCCCAGGCAAGAGCTTGCTTACACTGCAGCTGGCCATGCCATGAGATGGGTCTGATCTGACCCAGAAGTACAGGGGGACCACTTTGCATGGAAATGCTAACCCAGAGGCCCCTTCTCTCCTCCTAGATGCCACCAGCATCACTTTATTCTTTGTGCAGCTCCACCCTCAGCAATGTAGCCTGCCACCCTCTCAGCCTCACTGGGAAGCAGCACATCCTGCCTGATGCCTGAGCCGACAGCTCCTCAGCTACTTGCATCCCCGACACATCCCACCCCTTAACTGCCGGAGTCACCATTAGCTGCACCCCCTGCCAGGCACGTAATAGTGCCACAAACACTCACCTCCCCTGTTCAGCAGCAGCAGCAGCTTTTCTGTGAAAGTCTTGACATTCGAGTGCTTGCTTATTGTAGTCATGATCACACTGTGTTCTGGAACTAAGGAAGAAACCTGTTCAGCACATCCCTTTGTTTCCCAAAGACCACGGTAATAAAAACAAAATAGTGGAGGGCTCCTATTTTGCATCAGTGCTCTGGGGAGGTTTGGGGAACCACAGTCTATCAGGGCTATGAAAAGTTTCAGCCCCACAGAGTGAGTGGGCAGAGAGAGGGAAGGTGAAATAAATCTGGAAACAACACATGAAACACTCGGGACTTTGTGCTTTCTCTGTGCACCTGATTCGTGTGCAGGATCCAGCCCAGGCAGCCAAATACTGTCAAACACCTTGCAAAAGCTTTGTGTTGTGAAACATTACCTCTGCTTGCAACCCTCTGAAGCCAAGGGCTCCACTCTCTAGAATCTTCATATTTCACATTGGTAGTGCCCTGCTGGAGTTTATTACCTTCTCCCAAGAAGGGACAGCCAGGTCCCAGGAGCATGCCAGAAGGGAAAAATTCTACTTCCCAGTACTCAGCACAGGGCTGTGCAAGGGGAGGTGCTGAAGACTTCTAGGAAGTGTCCCCTAGCTGCGTTGGGGGTGATTTCTTGTAATTCAAATATGTGCACCCTAGCAGACTTTATGAATGCATGTGAGTGTGCATGCTCAGAAGCATCCAAACAGCTCAGCATGGCTATTTCTATGGCACAGGGCTGGCAACCCTATAATATTTCCGAGGCTGCAAAGTGCTTTAGGATCCTTCACAGTGAAAAGCATCAATATAATATGTTTTTAGGAGCATTTTTGAACTAACACTGCATCTCTGAACTGTACAATAGATGAATCTTGCAGAGGAATAAAAATTCAATCCACTAATAAGCAACCTGAACACCGTTTAACATGTTCTTAGCATCAGAGAACAAGTCACTGCTCTCAGCTACACCCCAGGTGGGCAATAATCCCCCAGAAACACACTGCGTGTCATGCATTATTGCCTAATTACTGCAGCCAGGAAGTCTATGGGCAACTGTGGGAAGGGGGAACAAATGAAAGCAGCAGAGACCATACTTAATCAGCATCTGTGCAATCAACTTTCACATGAAATTAGAAACTTTCACATAAATTTTAATGAGGCACAACTCAAAATAACAGGTAAATTACTGGACACGTCCTTGCTGCTTTATCCTCCCCTCTCTCCACGAAGCCGAGGATAAAGCCATGAAGCAGAACAAGAGGAAGTAATTAACTACAGACAACTGGAGCAACAGGAGATTTTGGGTTAAGGAGTGGCCTCTCTCAGCAGGATCTGGAACTACCCTCCAATCTTCCAACAACAGGCTTCAAAACTCGCAGGCAGCGAGAGGGCAAATGCCCTTCTCCAGGGACCAGATGCAGTGTCTGTTCTCACGGAGCTCAGCAGGGCAGGGAGGACAGAACAAGGGCACTCGGGAGAGAGCAGAGTGCAGCTCAGGCCAATGTTGAAGAGCCTGGCCCCAACACGTGGGCATTGAATGAGCTTCAAGGGGTACAGCTGGGTAAGCAGAAGGTTTGTCAAGACCTAAAAGCAAAGGATTTTCTTTCTGGACCAGTACTGAGAAATGCCCACTGAAGCATTTTCTTTCCCAAATCAGCTGTGCCTATAAGTTAACCCCACTCCTGTTCTGCAAGTGCAGCGCAGCAACTGCTTTGATCCAGGCTGTGTGGAGAGAGAAATCTGCTGGGCTTCACAGAGCTGCTGTGCCCCAGAGCATCAGTTGGTTGGACATGGGCTCTCAGACTGTTTTTTCCTCTAGGATTTTGCACAATATTTAAACACAGTGTATTGCCAGAGGCTAGGGGAGCTGGAGCAGTTATCACAGCACTGTGATGTTCCAGTGAGATTCTCCCTCCCCATTCTCCACGTCCTCACTGCTCCAGACCACTGAAATCCTGCCAAGGCATAGCAGCACCAAACCCACCTGGAATGTGGAGATTGAAGGCCAGAAGGACATTGACAAATAAGTCAGGCAGCTGGTCAGTGGTGTCCGAGGCACAAACTGAGAGTTGAGATGTTCTGCGCAAGGAGAGAGGGGCATTTACAGCACAGTGAAAAGAAACGGAGTGACAAGGGACCACACAAGCCACTTCTCCGTGCTTTTATACTTAAAAACCCTTGGTGGATTGCCAGTGCCAGCCTCCAGGGAATTAACCACCCTGCAAGTGGGCTAGCCGGACCACTGAAGTGTCTTTGTGCAAGAGACAAGCGGCTCAGAGAACTATCCACAGTGCAGGGGAATGCTGAAAGTTGGTCCCCACTGGCAATTTTTTTTGAGTAAATAAAACACCAAATCCTGCTCTAGCTGTTGTTCCAGCATCACTGCTGCCAATGAAGGCTTCAGGTAGGAAGAGATTTGTATTCTTGACCACTGGTTTAATCCATCTATTTAAAAAAAGTAATCATCCAGATCATTAGTTATAACCCATTTTTCAATTTAGCTATTAGGAAAGCTCAGGAGCTCATGCAAATAAGTCCACCTGCAGGAAATAATTGCCAGGGTTACACAAGGAGAGAAAAGCAGGAGGTGTGGAAGCTCATTCCACAGTCTCTACTGCACTGGCTTAAGTTTTTTATGTATTTACCAGGCTGTTAAGGTGAAGCTGCTGCTGAGATGCTTATAACAATCTCTACTGCATTTCTAGGAAAACTGAATCCAGAGTTTCCCAAATAAAGGGAACACAACATGGCCAGGGGAAGAAGCAGGCAGGCAGTGCTTTCTAGCTGAAGGTTGGAATGAAAGGACAAAGGATAAAACAGACAGGTCTGGCACGTTTGCACTTCCCTATTGACTGCAATACCCGTAATCATCTCCGCCCTCCCTAAGAGCTTGAAATACACAGGGCTGCACCGTCCCGTTAGAAGGCAGACCAGGAAGAGGCCACGTTATGCAGCTGACAGCTTCGGTGGGTGTTTGTGGAGTGATCCGGGCTCTCAGCCTCAGCAACAGACAGAACGTCTCTGAAGCAAGTAGCATGTGCGTGCTTTCACGCAGGACAGGGGTAAAACAAAATGCTGCTTAGTCACAGTGATGAGCAAATCCAACTCTTCTGCAGCATGGCATCAGTCCTCCCCTGCTCTAATGCAGATTTGTGCTGCTCTCTCTCAAAATCTAGCATCTCAGCCCAGTGTTTCAGCAGCCAGGCTCTACTGAAAAAGAGCAGACCCTACTGTTGCCCTGCTTTTGGTGGCTTTTCCTAGCTGTCCCCACCCTGGCCACCAGGAAAGGTCCCTTCCCTGTGCCTGCCAGCACACCCAGATGTCCCACCATCACCTCTGCTGTCCTACCAAGCCGTAAGCACAAGCTGCTCTTACCATAGTGATGGTATGGCAGGGGCTCCCCCATGGAGAACATCATTGCCAGCACCAGTGCAGAGTAGCACATCTTCTGATGATCTGCAAGGTAAAGGTCCTGCCATTAGTTCTTCTGAAGATGGAAAGACTACTCCCCAGCTGCAGCTGGGAAGTCACACATTTAATTCAGACATTTAACACTCATTAGACTGCTCCTCGTCGCTGTATTTACCGAGATATAAGGGTGTCTTTCCCCCCTGTTTAAGCACACCACACGCCTTGTGCGCCATGCATTTCCAAAGCAATTTAAAAATAATCACAAGAAGAATTCTCAATTTTTTTTCCCCCCTCCACTTAAGAGTATCTGGGCAAACTTGATCTGAATAATTAAAAGCCTCCCCTGCACAGTCCCAGGACACATCCCATAGTTATGCAATTACTGAACCCAGAAAAAGCATCCATCTGGCCACCTTGAAATACTGCCTGTTCCAACCTACACCACCCCCGGACAGTTATGCTGCTTGTTACTGTCTCTGCACTGCTCTACTTTTGCTACCTCAGCTCTGCCTGGAGGTATAAGAGGTCTCTGGAGAGACCAGATCACTGCTCATGACTCGGGCTCTGCATCTGCCCACCTCCCAGGCCACACGTGTCTCCAGCATTAATACATCCTGCAGCCTGCTAGTCCAACACAATTTTTGCTGGCAGCAGCTATACATGAATACTCCACAGAATCAAAGCCAGTGCCTTTCCTGAATTTTAATTAATGCATATACCTCAGTAGATATTCGCAGAAGGAAAAAAAAAAGTCATGGAACAGGATCTATGCCATAATAAAATGTAGCCTCCATCCAGTTCAGCAAGTCCAAAGATGATAGGAAAAGGAGTATGATTTTTATCAAGTAGGTTACCACAAATACTGGCTAAATAAAGTTCAGCTACATCTGCTGGAAAGAGCCTGGAGCACTTGATACAAGAAACCGAGTGTGTATTTATAAAACACTGATCAAAACTACTTTTCATTAGAGGAGAAAGTCCCTTCAATGTATGATGCTTCTCCCAGCAGTACTGCTTCCCTGGACAATAATACATGCTGCTTCCAGTTTGCCCTCCAACCCATGAGACATTTCACTTCTCATGCACAAATCTGTCCATCTCTAAGCACCTGCACCCTGCAGTTCGGTTTTACTGCACAGGCTGGTGCCTTCACTGTCACCGGATTTACTGTTAGCATGGGGGAAAAAATGCTGGAGAATCGTTCCAGCCTCACGCCCCTGGAAAGTCAGCTCTGTGAGCAAAGCCCCTCGAAACAAAGAGCATGCAGACTTTGTCAGAACTCCACAAGATCCCTGAGTTTTCAAGCAGCAAATATTCGGAGTAAAAATAGATCATTCAGGGCTTAACCAGAGATACTACAGCATTAACAAGATTAAGAGTTTGTAGGAGAGCACTCTAGACCATGTGGCAGCAAAGGAAAGCTGGAAACTGCTGTTTACTCATGGTAAACAAAGACTGAGGATATTCAATGACTTAAATATAATTTTTACTTATATAAGAAGCTCTCAGCTATAAGGTGTCAGTGATGCCAAAGCTCACTGTTACAGAAAAAGAATCTGGCAAACTGTTCACTGCATGATTTCTTCATTCTTTCCTGCACAGCTTCAGGCGTTGGGTATCAGAGGCAGGATACTGCAGTAGGTAGACATAGGGACCTGCTGTTCCCATGTTCCTTGTAAGGCTTTTGTGAACAAAACATTTTCTCGCATCGCATCAGGAGCGATGAAATGACAGTCTGAGAACAAG
Organism: Egretta garzetta; assembly: GCF_000687185.1. Taxonomy (NCBI): domain Eukaryota; kingdom Metazoa; phylum Chordata; class Aves; order Pelecaniformes; family Ardeidae; genus Egretta; species Egretta garzetta. The sequence continues at coordinate 2,580,701 of NW_009259719.1, forward strand.
AAGCCAGTGAGAAACATGTGGTTGTAGCAAACACGGAGGAAGAGATTAATTAGAGATGGGAGCAGGGAGGGTAGTTTTACACATCCTTGGCCCATCTGCCATGAACTGATGTCCATTCATCTCAGCTGACAGCAGACTCCACTACTAGGTGGCAAATCTTGTCGGATTTGCCTAAGGATGCCGAATCAGGATGCTGAGACCAGTCAGAAAGCTGAACTCGGGGAGAATCTGGATTAACCTGGTACACTCGCTCAGCACAGACTCTACAAGTTTTTGGAGTGTCCTGGCTGCAGCCAGACTCATCCAAGACTCACCATGCTGAAGAACAGAGTACTTGCCAGTCAAAGCACAGCTTTTTTTTTTTTTTCCTTCCAGAGCAGCAACAGTGGAAAGTAAATAGCATTAACACAACTCTCCTGAAGCAGAGGGACTCTGCTGATGACAGACTGATAAGCATCAGTCAAATGGCCACGTGGCTGTTTGCGCCCCAGCCTGCATTTCCGAAGCTTGCTGAGGTACTGGTAAGAAAGCTGCTATTATGTATGACAGGTATTTCTCAGAGGCCTTCAAAGACCTTGTTTCCAACCTCTAAACACAGCAGTGCGAAATTCGGGCTCTGGGAGCAGACACAACTGTCTACAACTCAAGCAAAAAGAGCCCGACAGCTGACTCGCATGTACACTGAGCTGCAGCAAGGGAGAAAGTCACGATTACAGAGTGGATTATCCCCGTTTGTTTTCTTTGGAATTGTTCTGGCTAATTCTGCCTTGCTGTGGCTTATTATAAGCTCTTCTAACACTGATAGATGCGCAGGCCAGCCGCAGCAGAGGGAAGTGGCTGTCCAGAAGCAATAAGACCCAAGCATCTGGCAGAAGAACTGGCCAGCAGCCAACACGCCTGCATCAGCCCCAGGGTAAAGTGCCTTCTCATCAAAGGCGCCCAGCATCCAGGCACAGAGCTTCTGCCTCGGCTGCTCTTCAGTAACAAGCCAGGAGGGATCCCACAGAGCTGCTGCAGCCAGTTCAACGCTCCCCAGTTGCTTAGTGCTGGCACCAATTGCTCTGGCCCCTGCCATCCGCAGAAGGGATTAGCTATTCCACGGTATGTCACGGATCAGCTGCTATTCCCCAGTTTCTAGTACCAAAATAAGCTCAAGTCATTCTAGGATTCAAGGTCGTGTTTTCACTCAAGGTACAGCTTGCCATTTGCTGGCAGCACATGGAGCAGGAAGCACCAGAATGGCAGGAGGGAACTACTAATGCCCTAAACCACCTCTGAAGGACAGACACATTTGGGTCAAGGATGGTTACTTTTCTGCAGCCCCACTGCAAGGGCCAAGGGGACTGGATGCTGCACAGATGACATTTCCACAAGCACCTGCCATAAGCTTAGCACAAGGAAGGCAGCACAGGATAAGGACACAGATTTGGGAGGCTCCTGTAACCAAAAGCAATCTGTCAGCAAAGGATGAGCAGCTTTTCATCCTTCAACTGCACTGCCTACGTGTTACAGCTAGGAGGGAAAAAACCTTGAGATGAAGCAAGGGAGAGAAGGGACATGATGCAGAGCTGCAGGTTGGCAGTTCAGAGGACATAGCAGAGTTGCTTTTCCCTCACTTCCACTGAGATGCTTTTTAGGTCCCCAAAGCAGAGCTAACACCTGCTGGGAGATAGGCCTGCTTCAACCAGCAGCACTAGATGGAGATCAGCAAAGCTGTGCTGAAGTCACTGAAGTCAGAGCTCAATGCCCTTGGCACAAGGAAGAGGCCGAGTTAGCTGTGCTACCTGGCATGATGCAGCCCCTGGGAAAATGCCCTGGACAGCAACACCACAACAGGCAGGGACAAGGGGCTCCGTGAAAGCTCAGGACCAGCCCGCCCTGCCTGCACAAAGGCAGCTTGGGGAACAGAGCAGGAGGCTGAAGCCTGTTTGAGCATGGTGCGGGAAACGCTCACCAGAAGACAATCTTTATGAATTAGTGACAGATGCACGATAAAAGTTTATTTCTGGCAGCACAAAATCAGGAGTAATGTTGTCACAGAAGCACAGCCATAGCCCATAACCAAATATTATTTGCTTCTTGGGCAGTAAAACCTCAGCCTAGAGAAGAGGCTTCTCATGCATAGCCAGATGAAACACCAACACTGTGATAAGTTCAGTGTGCGGAATTGATAAGCAGCGGTAGCACAAAGAGAAAGCGTAGCCAACACAGGTGTAATGATCTCAGTCCCTCTCCACACCACCAGTGCTTTACTCTGAGCTGAAACATTATTTTTCAGGCACTCCCCACCTTTGAAATGCCCACACTTCAAAGCATCTAAGCAAAGGCAAGCACAAAGGCTTCTGCAATAGGCCTGATTTTCACCTCTCACAGCCCTTTCCAGACACCAGATTAGCCCCACTAGTCCTGTCCACCACACAGTCGGGTTGGCACAGTCGGTGGTGGGCGGCTGGGAACAGGGACATGTATTATGCATATCCAAGGCTGTAGTCTTGGACATTTACTTGGCTCTCATGCAAAGAATGTGACAGTCCCTGTTCTGCACAGACTTGTCAATCCCTACACAATCTCATCACCAAATTCAGCTTCTCCACAGCTCTATGACACTCAGAGCAAACCAACAGGATACAGACTGCAATTAGGGCAGTGAAGCTCCAAATACTGGGATTTGATCCACATGATCACTCAACAGCTACTTTAATTGTTGGCTATGATTAGCACAAACCAATGGATTTTCAATATCCCTTTAAGAGAAAATGTAGCACGTGCCACTGCCAGCACTGGTGGCCTACAGGTTGACTTCAAAATGGGAAGCAAAACTGTGACTGCCCATGTTGTGGGCACGCATGGGTGGCTGGAAGGTAACGTCAGGGGATATTACTACATGTTCACCTTGTTCTTGGGTTCTTCCTCAGCACCTGCTCCTGGCTGCTGGGAGATAAAGGACACTGGGCTAAGCACAAGCTCTGAGGGACAACACTAGCAAAATCTGACTACACCACCACCAGCGAGCTTTTGAGCACGTGGAGCTCAAAGGGCAGGAAGGACCTTCCTGTTAATAGCAGGGACAGGTCATCCTAACAAAAGGGAGCAGGAGCATGAAGTAGAAGGAATGTGAGGGCAAAGCCTAGGCATGGAAAGCAAAGAGCTGGGACAGCCAGAGGACCAGGACCGGAACTTTGTTAACAGCACTACCTTCTCCCTTGGTACAGTGCTGGAGAGAAGGTCCTTTCCTTTAACCAGCACACATCTCGTTTACCAGCAATAAACACTGCAAAGATCTGGTGTAGAGTACTGAGAAAAACTGCCTATAAGGGGCTGCAGAGATCTTGAGATCTGCAGGTGTCTCCCGTCAACAACATGAAACAAACTGGAACAGCTCAAAACGTCCTTTAAGACAACTACAAGAAGTGATGCAGATCACTAATGGCACGTTCAAGAGTTAAAGGGCCATCATTGGACTGAAACACCCCCTCCCATGCATTCTCCACTTACAGCTGTAACAACCTGAATAACTTTAAGGACAGACACCCTTCTCCCCAGAGCACTGGGCACATAGAGCAGTCAGGCAGTGAGGGGCCACCAGTTCTGCTGTAAATCATCCAATGGAAAGACGCGTCCCTGGGGACCTGGGTACAGCAGCTGTGGCTCACCTTGTGTGTGAGTCTGCATGTCCCGGGCCAGCTCCATCGGCAGCACAGAGTTTACAAGTGTTGAGATGACTGCAGCATCCAAACTGCACATGGCTCCAAAGCACTTCAACAGCAGCAGCCGTAACGGCACCCTGTGTTCCTGCAAGAACAATTCATTAGGTGAAACGATGCCCCAGATCAGGGCTTGCTCTAAGGCAGAGGCAGAACTGGCTAGAAGTTCCGCTGTTGGGGAGCTACGGACCCTCCCAGGATGACAGCGAACCCAGAAGCTCCACTAGCTTTTAACAATGCAGGAGTCCTTTTACAGTACCTTTACAACGGGGCTGGCTACAGGCTGTTAGCACGTGTGGTCTGATGGCAGGCGGCAGGCAGAGCTCCTATCTGAAATGCCCCATTTTAATGCGATACAATTCAGCAACCTATGCCCATCCCCAGCAAACACAGATTTAATTTGCTGGGTAGCCAGAATTCTCTGAGCACACTGAGGTTTTGCAAACACTGCTCTGAAGACAACACAATATTTCCAAACCCTCTTCAGCACGTGACGGTTAACGAACAGGGAGCTGCTCCTCCACTGTAAAGCTGTCGGGTTTGTGCTGGGAGCAGAGGGTATAACCCGAAAGTTTTAGGACATGCAGGGATTCCAGCAAAGACTACCCTCAACCTGCAGCTCCCACACAAGAGCTCTGGTGCGGGGATAACCTTCATACTCCAGCCCCAGCCAAAATGTGGCACTGGGCACAACCAGCCAGGACAGGAGACCCAACTGCTCTCCACGTGGCTGTTCCTTGACCAGCTGGTCAGAGAAGAGTAGGCAGTGAAAGCCAGCAGGCTCCATCAAGCCTGCCTTCCCACTGCTCTCAGATAAGCTACAGCACGCCGATGCTGAGCTCTGGGTTCAGACACGGAAGTGCCAGATGAAAGCTAAATGCCACAAGGCTTGATGTGCTGTAGCTGGGGACTTAGGGACAAGTTTCCAACCTGCGTAGAGTCCTACAACAGCAAGTTCCAGGAAGGAGAGGGACAAAGCAACACTGCGTAGGCATTGAAAGCAAAGCTTCCATTTCTTCCTCTGAATACTGATTTCCTTCCTCACTCCCAGGGCTTCTACTCACAACCTACTTTCCTAAACAAAGCTATTTACTAATGCACAGGAGTGCATCAATTAAAAGAGGAGCAGTCACAGCCTGTCAGTTTTCCCAAAGCATCCTCGGAAATCCTTCCCCTAGACATTAGCAATGCCGATTCTGTCCCTCAATGGAGCTAATAAAAGCAGCAAGCTTTACCCTTCACAGTGCTAGCTACCACTTCGAAGTCTATAGCATCCCCTGCTCTTCCGTACAGCTTGCATGCATAGCACTGACATTAGCCACCATGCAAAAAGGGATGTGCTGCAACTCCATCTAGCTCACAGAACTGCCCTATCCAGTGGGAATGTCTTCTGTACATTCATCATAGCACCTCTGCTATCTTCATGGAAAACTCAAAAAGAAGAGAGATTTGATGCATTCTGCCACCTTACCATCTGATAATACGCCACAAGGGACAGGACTGATTCAAACTCATTCTTCTTGCACATTTTCTTGCAAACTTCTGGGTCTGCATCTGTTTGGAAGCAGGAATG
>NW_009259719.1:2586016-2608975 GCF_000687185.1 Egretta garzetta
AGGAATGAACAGGTCAGCCCAGTGGCACATCAAAGAAGCAAGTTGCCTGCTGCAGGGAGCTTGGGGGAGGCCAGCTGCTTTCAGATGTCAGTAGCCCGAGCCCAACCATCTCACAAAGAAACGAAAGGCAGAACTGCTACCCTGCAGATTCTGCAAAGTGAATTCTTGAGAAACGCCTCTGCCATAACAGCATGTCTTGGGCTGAAAACATCTAAAAAACCCATGACCTGAGCAGCAGCCTGATGAGTGCATCATGCAGTTGTACACAGCAGCTCCAGCACTGTTTTCCCCCTGAGAAGTATTGTACATTTCCTCCCACCCCTAAACTATGTGGAAATGGTTGCAGAAAATCCCCTTCAGCCTTGCCCTGCAGCAAGGCATCAGGCCATGTGTTGAGTGATAAAGACACTGGCCCTTATTACACAGAAAAAATATCTGCTCTGCTTATGTCAGAACTGGAGAGGAATATGAAACAGGTGCCAGAGCAAGCCCCACACCAGCACTCGTAACACAGACCATGTCACTGCTGAGCAGCAGCTCGTATACCATCACACTCCCTGCACACATATGGGATCGTATGTGCTAGCAACAGCACTGGGACGCTACTTCCCACTGCTGCTCACTATGGGGATGTACCTCTCCTATATGCACAGATGTGGTGAGATACTTCATACTTGCTCACAAAAATAGCTTTGAAGCTCGCTTTTAAGACAACCAAAGAGTTTTCTTCACATTTAATGGGCCTCACCCTGCAGGTACTTCCCAGCCACAGAGGACATTTTAAATGAAAGACATTTTATATGGGCCTAGGAGCGCAACAACACTCACAGCAAACTTCCAGGTTTGCTGCAGGATAAGTTTTTAGTTTTGGAGGTGACCTGTGATAGGTAAATACCACATCTACCATGAAGAACAGTTCTAAACTCTTTTCAGAACAACTCTGTAAGGTGGAGTGGAAGGCAAGCGCACTGCAGACCCCACAGAGGAGAGCAGGGCTTCACGTTAATGGTAAGGGATGCACAAGAAACTTACGCCCTCCAAAATCGCAGATCTGATGGCAACACAGGGGCTAAGGAGGTCAGAAAAAAGGAACTTCACTGGGACTGTCTCCTCTGCCTACAAAGAGAGAAATTTACTCACCAGGATGCGAAGCAGCTCCTCCAGGTAGCAGCAGATGACATTCTCATCCTCGTAGAGCGCCCAGCTGCGCTGCTGAGCATCATCCTTGTGCCTGGCCAGATCTGCAAAGATCACCTCCAGCCGCTGCTCGTCGTGGCAGATCTGTCCTGAGGGCAGCCCCGCACTCAGATTCTGCACGATAGCAAAACCACTGGTTAGCGGGGTCCTGACAGCTAGCTGTTGTTTGGGTGCCTGTTTCCTCTAATCTTTGTCGCGGGACTGGCAGTTGACCTCATTCAGTCAAGAGCTGGCAGCAAAAAGACAGCAAGTTTAAGGTACACGTTATTTCAGCTCTCATACTTTTGGGCCCTCCACCTACCTCCTTTCCTTGCACAGTTAATGCAGTGAATGAATCAAAATAGGTGCCCGAATTGGTGCATGATCATAGTTTTTAAATCCAAGCCGCCACCATCCTGCTGGAGCATTAGCTGTCTTCTGAGGATGTTGCAGAACCCAAGAAACTTCACTCAATCAGAGCTACACCCCTTTTTTTCTTACTGCTTTTAGTAACCTAAGGCTGATCCAGGCAAACCAACATTCCCAAAGCTGTGGGAATTTGTACCCGAGTCTCTCCTAAATCACATAATTGTAACCTCTTAGCATACAGGCTAACACCTACACCAACATCCCCGCTTCCCTTCGCAGCAAACCAGAGGGTGTTTGCAGAACACCACTGGCTGCTTGCCTGCCCTGGGGAGGGCGAAGGCTGTGGTAAGGGGAATGCCCATTTCCTGTAAGAGAGGAACTTAAGGCAAGAAGCCAACTCAGATGACCACAGCCCTCTGCACATTTCAACACGCTTAAAGGAAAATCCAAAATGCTTGGCTGGAGTACTACGCTCAGTGCCAGTTAAACCTTCATTCGCCCTTCCCGCAGGGCAGCCAAACATGCCACATCTTTCATAGCAGCAGTCCAGTGCGCCAGGAACATGGGGCAACCCAACCTCAGCAAACCCAAAGGTGTTACCTCTCCACAAGACAAGTAAACCAGTGGTTTCCTTCTGGGTGTGGGCATCAGGCAAGTGTTCAGATGCTCTTCAGAGGACACACACAGCAGACTCTGAAAATCATCCTGAGAATGAGGAAAGCCAAACCAGCCAGGCACGAGCCAGGAGCGCTGCCAGGCAGCAGCTGAGCACAGCTCCAGTCTCATCCCCAGTAAAACAGTTGTGTCCTGGGACACAAAACCACCACAAACTACCTCCAGGAAGAAGTTCCCTTCACTGCCCCCTCCCTCCAGCCCAAAAGGGACAGATCTTCCTTTAATCCTTGACTCAAGAGCAAATGCTTGCATGGTACTGTATGTGCCAACTGCTCAATACTACGCCTGCCATCGTCTGCAGCAAGGTTCTGCCTTCTCCCAAACAGCAGAGCTCAACCACTGTTGACAGCAGCTCTGAAGATTGCAGCTATGATGCAGACTTAACTCAGCAAATCTTACTGCACATACTCATTTCTCAAATAGCTGTCATCTGCATCCCCACCACTCCATCTCATACATAACACTTGCCATGAAGGCTTCACTCTTCAGTAGTCTTTCCTACACTTTCCTTCTCTTTTGAGAAAGAGAAGAGAGTAGTCAGACAGCAGTTAACCTGCCCCAACCGCTGCTGTGGTCTGCGGTTTAAGATAACCCTCTAGGACCATAAGTGTATTGTATGAACTACCCGTATTCCTGAGATCAGGGCAAGAGGGGGGACCACCATATGGAATCAGGCTGATTACAGGTGATAAGCCCAAACACCAGTAAGAGAGGTAAGGACTAATTTGCAGAACAACTCAAATTATACACACAAGGGTTTGGCAGCAGTGACAACAAGCAGCAGGAGATCGGCAAGGTGGAAGAGAACGGAGCTGAGAAATTCAATCAACAGGGAAAACCCACTCACTGAGACCAAGCCCTTAATTTTTGGTTGAAGCTGTTCTGCAGCGTGCAGTGACAAGTCATAATCATTCATTGTGAAAAGGTCTTTACCGCTACCAGCCAGGACACCCTGCTACTTCACAGTGTCTTCTCCTCCTGGATTCCTAGAGAAGACTTAGTTCCATCCTGGACTTCCAACAGGCCAGCTGTGTGGCCAGGGGCAGCAAGCCTGTAAGCAGACCTTCACATTACAAGCAGAGCAGAACAATTCTGTACAGAGACCCAAGCCCACATTTTGTGTCAGCGGTGATGCACACAGCCGTGCACCCACAGCACCCGCACGCAGGGCTGCCAAGTGCGGGAGCGGCACCCTCCCTGCACATCTTCAACCCTCCAGCCCCTTCTGGGAAAACCACTGCAGGTTTAACAGTGACGCTTTGTCTGCTTTATTAGAGACAGAATTGTTAGTAATTTGCTTCAGAGTGCTTGGGGTGTGAACTAATTAGGACTTCAATTCAGTGCTTCAATTATATGCTAAAAAAGTATTCTTGTTGTCGCTGCTGATTACATAATCTCTGTCAGGCAGGCAATGAAGGAAGGAACGTGCTGGTTTAACATAAGCCTCTGTACGCTCCTAAAATTTTGGGAATCTGTCAACTTCCAAGCAGAAAACCAGGTAACCAGCTGTGAGAGAGGACGGCAGCCTTCAGGAGCTGAACACAAACGCAGGAGAATCTCCTACTGAATGGTGATTTATCGCTGGGTCTCGCCACCTCCTCCTCTCTTTAGGAGGACCTACAGCACTGCAGCATTGCCTGCCTGTCCTCAGGCGCCCCAGCTGCTTGGGAGAGGGCTCTCCATTTACACACCTTACTCACATCCTCCTCACCAGAGCAGTGCAGGGTTGGTCCTACCTCAATCCACTGCTGGGACGTCTTTTTGGATGAGCATTTTAACGAGTACTCATTTTAATGATCAGCCTCTTATCACTAATCTGCTTCCTCCAATTCTTCATCTGCAGCCCTTCCAACTCCACTGAGCATCAAGCTCCTAATGGACTTGGATGAGATCAATCCATTAACAAGCTCTTCAATTCAACCGGTGTAACTACACCGCACTCTGTTTCAATGCACTCTCAGCACCATTCTCAGTCCTCCCATCACTGGGGTCATGTCCCTGCTTATTAAACATCTTGGCAGCTACTTCAACCCGCAGCCTCATCATATGGCCGTTTCCAGGAACCTGCTGGAGAGCCCATAAGCAGGAGGAGGTTTCAGTACTTCTAATAATGCCACTTTGCATTATCTTGCTGCTTCAAATACTTCCCTCCCCGCAGCCCAGCAGAACAAACTGCTGCAGGGGTTTTGTTCTTCCTGAGCAGCCCAAAAACATTTTGGGAACCTCATGGCACCTTCGCTGCTCAGAGGTGGTCATGTCTGCCATGCAAACCCAGCTGCCATCCTGCCAAGCTCTTCCTCCCATTTATTCCTTGCCCCCTTCCCACGCCTCCCTCCCCATCACCATGCCAGCAAGCACAGCGGATCACTGGTGCCATGGGTATGCACACTGACCAGCAGTGTCCTTCCAGATGAGCCCAGGTCCGCCTTGGGTAAACTGTACAGGAGGTCTTTTACACACATTTCAGGGGGAATTCCCCCTCCTCTGGGGCAGCAAACTGTTCCCACTACAGCATCATCTATAAAAATCGAGCTGCTAATGCTGCTCTCGACACACGCAGACTGCCAGGCAACTCAGCAGCTGCTAAACCAGGTTAAACACGGTTTAAGAGAGACGCCCGGTGTCAGCTAAGCCAAGCTCCCCAGCACAGGCCTTCCACTCGTGCTCCTTCTGCAGCAGCAGGTCTGCTCCTGGCTGGGCACTCCAGGGACACAGCCCCATTGCGGGGCAGGTTGGCTCTGCAAGGAGGCAATGCCTACCGTGCACAGACCTGTGGGGTGTCATGGGGAGAGGAGCACTTGGCTTCCAACCACCACGTTAGCTACACTTCAGTAAGGTCTCTGCAGCCTTTGCTTTCCAGGTGTCCCGGCCATCTGCAGCCCAACGCACGTTTGCTATGCAGATGCACTCAGCAGTGGCTCGCTCTGGAAGAGTGCGGCCCATCTATAGCTCACCGAGACAGCTGCACATGAAGACTCTGGCACAGACCTTCATAAAGGTTCCTCAAGCAATTATGGAGCAAAGGACTTGCCTAAGCACTGATGCATTCCTCCCCGCCTCCAGATTCACGTGTCTTACAATATTTCACTAAGGAGGAGCCCTCCGCAGGCACGCTAACAGCCCAGTCAAAGGGGTCAGCCTTGAAAGCACTCACCCTGCTGACCTTCCCATTATCCCAGGCGAGCAGAGGGACAAAGCTCCCGCAGGGAAAAGCTGAGCCCCAGAGCAGCATTTGTTTCTTGTCAAAAGCAATTCTCCTTTAAGCAAAGCCAAATCAATGAATGAATGGGAACTGCACGTGAGGGGCAGCCCATGTGGATTCAGAGGAAGCAGAGGGAGCTTGGCCACACTAGCCATGAGGTTTGTAGGGGCTCGTTGGTGACAACAGGTGGCCACCAGGCTCTGGTGAGGGGCAGCTGGGAGCAGGTCACAGCCCAGCACTACAAGGGAAACCGCCTCCAGAAACGTGTCACCTCCCACACCAACTTCCTAACTTGTTCCTCCATCTCCTACACTTCCAAGAACCGCCCAACCCCACCCAGCAGCCTGGGCTGGTCTGCAAGACCGAACTGAAGTACAGACCTTTGCTTAAATTTAAGGCAACCAGAGATGGGTCTGAATCACAAGTGGAACACAGCAATGCCAGATAAGTGATTTCTAAGCGCTCCCTCTCAAGGTGTAGCTAGCTTGTGTATTAGGCAATTTTTCTTGCCTCACACTCAAGTTTCATAAATCCTCAAATTGACTTCCCTAGACAAGATGTTTTCGGTGCTACCCCTTTCTCTCAGATGGGAGATAATTCAGCAGAACTGAAGGCAATCACACATCACCAATACATACTAATCCAAGTGATTCTCTAGATGCTCTAAAACCAGGCAACATCTATATTATCTTTAGTTATGTTCAGATTTCAAACGAGTTCCCATGAAAGCCAGCTCCAGTTTAGATGGTCACTGCAGCAATGCCTTTGAAAAGGTTTCATTTCCCTTTGCGCATCTTGCCCAGCCACCATTGCCACTCATCAGGAACAGACTCAAGGACACAAAGAGCAGCCATTTCCAAGGCCGGGCCAAATCCTGACACAGGGAAGGCAACTCAGCATGTTTGCTCCTGCAGATCAGGCTTCCCCAAGCAGTATGGTATCTCTGAAGCACCTTTCCTAAGGTGTGAGCACCTCAGCACCCTCCTTGTCTTTGCTGTTCCCCCAGTGTAGCCGTATGTTACCTCTCTAACAGCAGGAGCATGATGCTGTCCCAGCAGAAGGGTCTTTTGTTCTCTTGAAAACACGTGCCTTGGCAGACTCCACACTGGAGGAGCAGTAAGGTAAATAAGAGGGAAGTGCCACTGCGATTCAATCTTCAGAAGGCACTGGGGGATAAGAGCGAGGTAATGGATTCTGGAATTGATTTTGTAAACTGGTGATCTGACTTCAAATTAAGACTGGAATAGGAATAGAAAGGATACAGCTAATTAAAGAACATGACAGAAAAAGGCTGAAGCAGGTATGATACCTACTATGAGCAGACCAAAGCTTTAAATCAAAGCTGATCTCTTGCTCTGTTTTAGGAGGCAGAAGAAAACCTTGAAAAATATGCAAAAGAAGAACAGACCACGTATTCGCATGGATCGGAGTGCAAAGGGATTTCAGGAGTTACAAATTAAAGAAAAAAAAAAGCCCTTGACCTAGAACTGACAACTCGGCAACAATTCTACACAGAAACCCCTGAGATCATGGAGCTATTTGGTATAATGAACAACACAAAGCCAACGATAATAATTTGTACCATTACACTACGCCAGTGAAGCTACAGCAGTACAGCCTCCCTACAACTACACGTGACTGCCCTTTAACTGTTAGAGCCGGTCTTCTACACCAGGTGAACAACCTCATCTGGGACCAGGCACCCATGTGTCAGCAGAGCTGCGTCTTCGGCATGGGACATTCAGTGAAAATGCACACCACAACCACAACATTTACACCTGAGCACTCTGCAAGTCCACCCAGGCTCTCCTGAAAGCAGTACTGCTCAAGATAGGCAATGAGGAGGTATTACAAGATGGGACAGGACCTTTTTCTGTGTCTCCATGCCGTACCGAGCATTTTTAAGTCCCATGGATGTCCTAGATGACAGATACCATACCAGTTATGGGTAGATACATACTTGACCCTGCACCAGCATCAGAATTTCTTCTCACCTTCTTCAGGTTGGTCTACAGCAATGGCCATGAAATTGAGCTTTTCAAATTCCCTCTGCAGAAACCTGGCACTAAATTACTTCTGCGAAATTAAGCTTATTGTATACCAAGAACAGGTATTACAGATAAAAATAATATTCAAATCTCATCCAAGGTCCAAATAGCAGAAAACTGTACTTTTTAGCATGCAAATCAGAGCCAGAACATTTGCTTGAAACAGCTAAATTTTTTTGCTGAATCTAGATTGCACATTGACACGGTGTTGTTATTGAAGTAGGAAGCAATTAACCATTGGGCTACGGCCACAAACTGAGACTTGGTGATTGCTTATAGGACCCTCTATTCAGCGCAGACAGTTAACCAGATTACGATTTGATCTAGAATTTGAATGCCATTACTTTTCCATATTCAAATGCCTCTGAACAGTTCATTATAATGTTGCCATTAGCAATGGAACTCCAATCTTAGATGTTTATGTACTCCTCAGGGCTGTATTCAGGAAGTGGGAGCTGAAATTTATTATCCCTCTAACCGAAGCAGGGGGCTGCCCAGGTGCACTTCGCCATTTCAACGGCTGCTGTAAGAAGCATCCTTTTATTTCCCTCCTTGTGTATCTGCAGCAGAGGAAGGAGGAATACGCGATCATTTTGGCATACGGTTCATTTAGAACAAGCTCAAGATAATGCTCTTCCTCCAGTGGCTGAAAAACTACTCTTCCATTTTTTTAAGAAAAAAGCAGGGCTGAGGCCCTGTTACAGAATAATAGAGAGGTTTGCATTTATGGAAAACTAGTTTTCATTGCTTTGATGAAAGGCCAGGCCAACATATAGAAGTTTTGGGTGCTCCATCATCAAAAAGAGTCAAAAATCCATGCAGATTTATAGTATGCAATAGGCATGCTGAATCCCCACAGAGGACATGCAGCACCACAGAAGAAAACAAGTTTACACAACGTATTATTTCATGAAAGGTTTCTATAAAGAAGCACTTACTGCAAAGGCTCCAATTTCCTCAGCTTCTATTTGTCACATTCATAACGGAAAACACCTCTTTTTAAAAAGTCACTTTCATTTCTTTCTCTGATTCTATGCTGCCACAATGGTTCTCCATGAGCCTTCACAATCAGTGGTCAACAGCTCATGTCAGAGCTTTCTTCACCGTGCCTCAAGTCCCAGTGCAGCCATTCCCACCGCTGCTTTGTCGCCAGTGCTGTCCCTGGGACCTGGAAGCCTGTCACCTCCCACCTGATGTGCTCCTGTGGCTCACTTCACTGCTCTCCATCTCAGCACCCTCTCCCTAAACTGCAGTCTCATCTGAGACACCCACCCCTCCACCACAGCCTACCAGTGCTTCCCAGCACCAAGGGCCCTCTCAGCTGGTTTCACCTCACCCCCAGCTCCAAACTCAAGGTTATGTCATGCACCTGCAGCTTACTTGAGAAATAAACTCACCTGTTCTTCACTTTCCAGCACTCAGACCTTGTTTAAACCCCTGGTTCCCTTGGCTAGACATTTACCCCATGTAGCATCTCCCCCCTCTCCTTTAGGATCTCACTGCTTCTCATCCCAGACATTAAGAGAGCTCACTGAGCTCATAACACCGTCTGCCCGATGGTAGGAGGTGGTTTGCAGCAGCCCCCTGGCCCAGCCCTGCACACATTACCTTACTCTCCACCACGGAGATGAGAATCTGCTCCATGATGCTGCTGGTTGCTGGAACGGAGGTCTGGATGTGGCCGATGACAACTCCAATGGCCACGCGGGATAGCTCATAGCTGAGGTGGGTGTTCCTGCGCACCAGCTCAATCAGTTCGGCACCTATCGTTTTGGGCACTGATGCCGCCAGACCACTGGGTTCTGGTGGCACTGGCTCCACCACAGCCGCCTTCTTATCCTCCAGGCAGAGGGAGTTGAAGGCATCCAGGCTTGCAGGGGGGGCCGGAGCAGCTTTCTTCACCTGAGAAGTCTTCTCCCCATCCACAGTGTGGGACCTCTGGGTCCCCCCTTCAGCTGGCGGTGCTGGGGCAGCCCTCTTGGTCTGGGGAGATTTGCTGGCCCCATCCTTTGGGGAAGTCCCGTAGCGGGAGTGGGCCACAGAGCCAGCATCCAAATTACGTGTTATTGTGGTGTGGACGCTCCGGCTCGGGACAGGGGGTGGGGTGTTGGCAGGACTGGAGGTGGCCGTCGGGAGAGCAGCCTCTGACGCAGAAGAAGCAGTGTACAAGGTATCCAGGGATGTCGTGCTTATAGAAGAGGCGCTAGAAGCTGACCCAGGGATAATTTCAATAGCATCTGAAAGGGAACAATTAAAAATGCCTTAGCAACAGCATCAAAGGAAAAAAAGAAAAAAAAACCAACAAATTGCTACAGTGCAGTCCATTAAAAGGCTCATTGTGCATGCGACCAGAGCTGTTTAACTCCTCTTCCTGCCTCACTTATCTCAAAGCAAAATTGTACCAGTTCTCTCTGGAGGATTCCCGCACAATCACCTCTTTGGAAAGGGGAAAACTACTCTATTGAGATGAATAACCTTCAAAGGGCTTAGTGTTTTACGCAGGGGAAGAGGGGGACAGGACTAAGGGACAGAAAAGTCTTTTCCCCCTGGTTTAGCGAGGGCCTCTTTGTGCGTTCAGGATCTAAGCCCTCACTTTTGAATGACGGTGCCTGAGAATTCCAAGACACCGAAGGCTTCACACACCAGCCCGCGCCTCCCTCTTGCACAAACCTCACCAACTGCACACCACAGTTAGCACCGACGGTGAAGGGAACATTTGGCTGACAACACCTCTAGTCTCTCCCTTTCAGCACTCTCCAACGTTTGATCACGAGCCCTGCAGCCCTGCTAGCGTCCACCGCTTTCACAAGCCTCCACGCTATCTGCTCTAACGTATTTCTTCCCCCGCCTCTAATCTTGACTAGTTCTTAGCAGTGGTAGCTACACCACCTTGTAGTGGATTTTTGTTCCTTGGAAGAAAAGAGATTTTATGATTTCTCTCTCCTTTAACCTGGCCTAATATATATTTGGGTAAACCTTATCCATTAGTTTCTAGGGGGCAGAAATATATCCAAGTCCTTCCCTGACTATGAAAACAGCTACTTGGGCAAGCACTGGACTACCTTCATCTAGAGCTTCATGACTGCAGCTGATGTTGGAAGGGAAGGAATGCACCCCACGGGGAGCCCAGCTCTTGGGGAAGGCGGTTTCCCCCACACCAAAGGAAGGACCAGTGGGACAGACACGTGAAGTGCCTTTGCTGCACCTCCGCAGGCATCACCAGTCCCTCCTGCCCCATCGCTCCTGGGAGCCCGATGCTACTCCATTCACTGCTCCATCCCAAGCACAAGCCAGGCAGAAAAGCAGGGCCCCTCCCTCCCACAGGGGCTCAGCATCCCTCTTTTTCCTTCTTCTCACAGAACAACATTCACAAAATCATAGCTCCCACCACGCTTCATCAAATCAAGATAAGAAGTTGAAGGAAACTGACCTTTGCGAATTGCCACTACCACAGTGAAAAACGGCTCAAAATTAAGCATGCTGGTGCCAGCCCCAAGTTTCAATTCACTACCTGCAAGACAACAGCTCTGCCCCGCTTCTTACAAGCAGAGACGAGCGGGCTTGAGATGGGCTGCGTGTCACCAATGGCGTGACTGTCACAGCGCAGGAGAGCTGGCCAAGCTGACAGCAGCTCAGCAGGACGACCACTGCCTCTGCCAGCCCAACCACGCTGAAGATGGAGAAGCTCCTGCCTTGGCCCCGTGGTCCTGCTCTGCTCTGAAGCCCTCACCCCGAGCAGCTCCCCTGCCTGTGGGCAGCATATACACGGCCGTGCTCCGGCATTATTTGCGCTCCTTACAGCCACCAGCCGCCGCTTCTATGGAAATCTCATCCGAGCACTGCACAAAGAAAGCACCTGACAGACTAGGAGCCAAAAGCAGACTTGGACCTGTCCTAAAAGCGCTACCAGCGAGTTCCTGCAGTGAACTACCACACTCTGCACTGCCAGGGAAACCTCCCTCTGCCTTGCTGGGAGATGGCCATGGGGTCTGCGGGAGTTAAACACCCACAAGGGTCTTAAACCACCAACATTGTGTGCTGGCCAGGTTAGCCACACAAGCAGGCAGAGTTTGCTCCCAGGAGACCACATTTCCCAGGGCCACAGGCAGTGGAGGACGCTGTGCCTGGCATCCATCCACAGGCACCAGGCTGCCCAGACCCCCCTGGATCAGAGAGCATGAAGGAGCACTGGCCACTAGCTCATAACTGCTAGCATTAAAACTTATAGGAATTTGGGATAGAGAGAAATATATATGAAAGGATATAAAACCTATGGGAATTTAGGTTATATATGAGGATGCCCTTCTAAGCACAAAGCAAAAGCATCCCGGCACCATGACTTATATTGCCCAGCATCCATTTCATGCCCAAGATCTAGACAGCAGTTTGTCCTTACTTTTAACGGGAGCAGCAATCTGTGCGTTCTTGCGTTTCTCTGGAGGTGGGGGGGTGATAGGAGCAGCACGCCGGGGCTGTGGTGGGATCTATAAGGAAAGATTTCAGAGCAATCAAAGGAGGTTGACAATAAAGACATTCCCTGTTATGAAACCTTCTTTCTCGCGTGCATGTGTAGATTTGTCCTTACATCTCTCTCATCATTCGGGGAAGTTTTCTCAGGAGGACAGATATTAATAGGCAGCTTCCTAGAAGAACAAAGCAGGACTCAAGCCTGCTTCATCCCCTCCTTGTGACAGGCAAAGCAGCCCTTGTTTAATTGCTGTGTTCAGCAGCACACAGCACACGCATCGTGTAGACCTGTCAAGCATTTACTCCTCCTTTATTCCAAATGCGATCCCACACACTCACTGTGACTCCACATTACTCTCAATAGCTCCACAGAGGCTGCAAACAGAGTGCATATTTAGACACTCTTCTGGAGAGATCCATTACATCAGCTACAAATACCCTTGCAGAAAGACAAAGCCAAGGACTGGAGACATGTAAATGCCTTTGCCATGCTTTCAGAGCTATTTCTGCTCATGCAGGGAGGGAGAAAAATAGGGCTAGACCCTCCGTGCAATCCTACGCTACCTATAGCAACACCTGCTGGGAAAAGCTTTTGCCAGGGACTTGTGCTAACTCTCAATATCTAGGATGTCTCCTGCAAGTCTCCTCCACTAGGAACGCCGAGCCAGTGGCGTATGAGCTACAGACCCAGATTCCTGCACTCATCTTTTCCTGTCAGATCCAGACAGAATGATCACTGACATTGCTTTCACCAAGAATTACGCCGGTGCAGTGTAACCTCAGGGTTAACCTCTGATCAGTAAGACACCGCTGAACACAGCAGCCAGCCTAGGTGGGAGCACATTGCATCAACACGCTAATCCTCACATCCCAGCGGCTCAGGGCCAGGAGACTCTTAGGGGTCTCTTAGCACTTCTGTGGTTCAGAGCCTGCTGCCTGAAACACACCTCTGTTTTTATGGGATATTGCAATCACTGCCTGCAGTAAAGCTGCCGAGGGCAGCACGGGAAGGGAAAGGAGGCGATGGCCTGAACGTCTCAGGTAGCCCAGGTTGAAGCCATCTGGCATCTACCTACCATAGTGACATCCAGAACACCACACAGTGCCATTTTCCCAGGTTTCTTTAGCCCTGGAAGAGAAGTTTTTCTGTGACCCATCAGTGCTGAACAGCCCTGTAACACTGCACAGGGCACAGAGTGCTGCCAGTCCCTGCAGGGAAAAACTGAGACAGACCCCTGAAAGGTGGGATGAGCCATTTTAAATAGCTTAGAAGAAGGAGAATGAAAAATGTACTTTTTTTCCTCTGGATCCAGGAAGGACAGAAACTTCCTCTGAAATGGGAGAAAAGATATTCCTGGAAATAAGACACCTTCAGGAGCCACCTCAAATATTCCAGACTCAGTGTCACGAGCTGACAATGCAGTGCTCACAGCCCATGCCTGGAGCCCACCAGACAAGTGAAGACACAGCAGTTTGCACAGCTTACAAAGACTTTTTAAAAGGGATCTCTTGGTCACTTTCTCCCACCCAACACCTAATATATCCAACCTTTTCCTATGGCAGATAACAAGTTACTTCTTTACAAGCGCCTTTAGCTGGTGGATTAGTATGAGATACTGCTGCAGACTCCCGGCCTGAGCTCTTCTGCTCTTGTCAATCCATCCCACATTGTTCTCTGGGTAAAACGCTATATGATACTGGCATACAGCTTCAAAAATTATCTGTGTTGGTCCAAAAAAGAGATTGCACAGCTGACAGAGGCCAAACAGATCAGGAGGGGTCTCTGCATCGCGTGGCTGGAAGGCTGGTCCCAAATCCGGAAAGCTCAGCTGTGCTAAAAGCAGAGCCCTCTCTGCAGAGCAACGGAGCTAACAGCACGAGTCGGAGCCGCTTGGCATGGCACAGCCACCATTACCGAGGCAGTGGGATTTAGCAGACAGGCAGGCTCAGATCTTAAAGCAGCAGCATGACATTATTTGGAGATAGCTAAGGCTAGGTCATTCTGGAGTATTTCCATGGCTTCATTAGCCCTTCCAAATTTACCACGCAAGTTTAACACAGTTATTACAGACCAGCGCTTAAATTAATAGATGTACAGCTAATGTTAGCTCAGAGCCCTGCCAGCCTCATTTGGACCTGAAGCATCAGATGAATTTCTCTGTGCTGGTGCCTCCCTGAGCTATGAGCTGCCTCACGGTCAGGAGTTGTGAGGGATAACCAACGGCCATCCCCTCCCTCCACCCCATGTCCCAGCTGCTGCACAGGGCCAAGCGGAGGATGTACAGCATCGAAACTCCCAAGGGAAGGGGAGGAAATGGGAGAAAACACCCTCTGTCCAGCTGCTATTAGGAAGGTGACCATGTAGGAGGTCCCTGCAGCACAGGTCCCTCCCGTCCAGAGGGGAGAAGGGGAGGGACCCTACCACAGGTCCAGAGAGAAGCACCTACACACGTGTTGAAAGTCTTCCTTTACCCAAGTGTCTAAAAGAGGGCTGTGAACTTCCCCAAATCCATGGATTTTACACATGCGCTTCCTCTTTTTTTCCATTTTGCAGGGACTGCTAGTGGAGGCTTTGCTCCCTGCGCTGCTTGAGACGAGAACCAACTCAACCACAACACTCCCATCCCCTTCCCAGATGGGCAAGCAGAGACCACCACTCCTTCACCTCCTGAGAATGATGCTATTATAGTAGGAACCTTTAAACAAACAAACAAACAAAAAAACCCCACCAGAACAAAAAACCCAAACCAACAATCTCCTACCCACCACCTCCTCTAGGCAAGCTCTGCCAAGCCAGACAGACTGGTCTGCAGCAAAGGCTTCTGGAGATGAGCATCACAAACCCACTGAGCACGCACAAAAGCGGCAGACTAAAATATTCTGAGATCCCAAGCTCCTCCCTTGGCAGCTGCTATGTAACTGCCCCAGCTTCCCACCTTATGCTAACTGTGGAGGAGCTGAAGAGAGGCTCAGCACAGGTGCCATCACCAAGTACTTCAGCCAGTTCAGCCCTGGGAGCAAAGCCACCAACAGGAAATTTGCACCTTAAATTTTGCTTAAGTTTTCAGATGCAAACATTGAATGTACCCAAAAATCCCAAGCAGTGAGAAGCACATCCCCAGACCTCTGCTTCTCCAGACTTAGTGAGAAAGTTTAGATTTCAGTACGCCTCCTCTTAGGCAGCTGCATAACCAGTGGAAGAAAGCAATGCTGCTTCCTCTATTTCATATTTTCAAAGCACACAGGAAATCCCTCAGCTGAGCTGTTAAAATCTCAAGGAGCCCTTTCAGCACAGGGCAAAGCTGGAAGCCCTTTGACTGTATCCTCAGTGCCACCCAGACAGAAACAGTTCTTTGTCAGCTAAGGAATCTGTTTTGCTCCTTTTTGGCAAGCAACCAAACCACAGACCAGATAAAGATGGGGAACTGGCATGGAGAATGGGCCAAAAGGTGCTCCATTCGCTTAGCCCGTAATGCACAGGCTTGAGAATGGAGCTGGTTTGGCTGCCCAGAAAAGAAAACTAATATCAAGAAGAAAAATGGGGTTTGTAGGGATTGACGTGTTCTGCACGAGCCAGAGCTACCTTTTATCTCTGCAGACTCACAGTTCTTCAAGTGTAAAACAAGCCTCATCTGCTAGGAGTGACAGCGTGTCAGTACCTTATAAACACTGCCTCCAAACACTCATCCCAGATAGACGAAGAAAAACTACAGCGCACATGTTCATCCATAGGAGAAGAAAAATCTCCACGCTCATCCTTGCTTGGCGCCTTTAGCCCTGACATCCAGCTACACCTACACTGTGTAATCGGCCACATCATTCATCCCCAGCAACTGCTGCATCCGTCCTGGGCTGCTATTTTGAAGCCTCGCTGGCGCCACACAGTAACCTTGGAACTGTGTGCTGCCAAGATAAAAACCAAAACCTCTAACTCATATTTCCTGCAATTTACCTTTAATTCATCATGACAAGCAATGTTCAGACAAAGCAGGATCTTTTGGGTTTTTTAATTTTTGAGTAGTAAAAATAGGCAGCCACAGCAGTTTGAAATGCTTAAGGACCAAAGATCATGTTGTGCAGATTTAACAAGGGGTAAACAAAGCAGTGCGGAGTACTTAGAGGGAGTTCTGCTGCTCATGTCAAAACTGGTTTTCAAAGTATTCCCTGGGGAGCTTGCAACTCTTTTAGAAAGCTGTCAAGAGACAGTCACACAATATAAAGCGGATCTCGCGTGTCACCATAAAACCCTGGACCCTCCAGGATCCCAAAAAGCAGCACAAGTGCAAATGGCAGAGGGACTGTTCCAGACTCCTTACGTGGGGACAGCTTCAATTTACATCGCAGTAATCCCAGGTAAGCAGCACAACCACTTGATTTGTGACTTCAGCTGCAAAGGTGTTTCATTAAACAGGACAAGCGATGCCATACCACACCAAAGGAGGAACCTAGAAAGTGTCCAGCCACTGTTACCTGATAGAGACCTTCATCCTCCTCCTCGAACTCGGTGTTTGGAAGACTGTGATGTCGCTCATATCCGGTCCGGCACACCCCGTTGGGCTGCCGTGCCACATCCAGATGGTGATCGCTGGAGGACTGCGTCATAACCATCCCCTGCGGGGTGGGAGAGTGACCTTTGCGGGACACAGTCTCCTTCCGGTGATGGATCAGTTTTCTGAAATGGAATGACGACATCAGGAATAACAAAGCTAAAGGAAGGGAGTGACTGTGCTGCAACATTTAAATGATATTGTAAAATGATATATTGCATTTGGGCTATATATACCAGAATGGGTTATATTACTCTGAACACCAACTCCAGTTTCATTAACAACTAAGGAAGCACTTCTGGGGGAGGAAGGAAGAGGCTTTACAAGAGCCCATGATTTATTCATCAGTTCGCTGGAGAAAAATGCCTCTTCCTTGGGGGAGAGTCACACATTGCATTGCAAGCTTCAGAAATTGCCTGCGCTTTAAAATCGCTGTTCAACTGAGATTAAACCAGCGTGCCTCAGCAGACAGTGTGAGGCGTCAGACAAAAACAAAAATTCTCCTCACAAGCAATTATTTGAGAACATATTAAGGACCTTGTGCCACAAGCCAACAACCTCTACAACTCCTGGCTGTTAGAGAGGAGAAAATGAACCCAGAAAGGTTTTGGATTTCTCCTCCAAGCCTACAGTGCAGCTGAGAGTTTTCTCCTCTTTACACACACAGGGATAGAGGGGGAGACCCTTTGCTGGGCACAGTTGACTGGAGGAGCAGCATCAGCTACCAGCTCGAATGCTGGGAAGCTCTCTGAGTGCATCAGCACTTTGCAGCCCAGGGACTCAAATCAACAACATCCAACTTGACCCCCCAAAATAGAAAAGACACAAGCATCACATGCTGACCACCCTCCATCCGCCACCTCTCCCAGATGCCCACCGTACTTACTGGAGGACATCTCTCTGCTCCAGGTTGTACTTGCCCCCATTCTTCATTGCTGCGTTGTGCACAGCCTCAATGGCACGGTCAATAGACTGGAGAACCACATCTTGCTCCAGCACCTGAGAAACACAACATCCCGCACGTTATCGCACTGCTTCAGCTGTGGCTCTTTTGCGCCAGAGCTTACGGCAGGAGAGACCACAGCATGTGAAACCCAGAGAGCTGGCGCCGCACAAGCCAAATGGCCAGCAAACAGCTCCCAGAGACAGAACCCCAACTCTGCACCATCTCACTTTTCCCTCCTTCCTCCAAAGGAAACGTGTTTGAAGCCGTGCTTCAAACTGAGTCTGCCCATTCAAGGCTTATGGATGGAAAAGAAAGTCACTGTTACAAGCACTGAAGTCCAGCAATCACTACAAAACGACCAGGGGCAGAGCTTTATAACCATGCAGCAGCCTGGAATATTCAGCCTGCTGCAGGGAGCTTTTGAAATCCCACTGCAAAGCCCAGCTTATCCCAAGCTCAATTCCTTCTGCTCTCACTGCCCTGCTACGGAGCAAATACACAGCTGTGAATGTCACACACCTAGTCAAAATCTGGTAGCCTTCAGAGTTCATTGGCTCTGGGTTTGCATTTTCACTTGCTTTTTTTCTTGATTGTTTTTATACTTGTTTCACCACTTGAAGTGCCTTTTCCAAATCTCCACCCAAACTGTCATAGCAACATTTATTCCTCCTGCCAGCCAGTTTAGCACTCATTACTGCAGCTGAAATAAACACCAGCCTTGAAGCAAGAAATACCAAAGATGTCATTCCCTGGGCTTATACAGGAGGCTGGGAGAGCTGTGGCGAAGGGGCACAGGAAGGTAAAGCAGGTTTCCACGCTTGGGACATTCTTCAAGGCTTTGTTCATCAACAGCTGACATGCCTTCAGAAGAAGAGACCTGTACGGGACTAAGGCTGAAGGCAAAAGACATGCTACCAAATCTTTGCCCTGGATCCAGCAGACCCACAGGACCTCCCATAAGCTGCCGCCAGCCAGCACCATCGCCGTCCATTCGGTACCACCATCGGCAGCCTCAGCACGTGCACGACAGGGAGGAGCAGGAGAGGAGGGGAGTACTTGGACTCCAGCCCTCATTGCAGCTGTTTGAACACTAAAACCCCCTTCATCTTTGTTTGCTTTGACCCCTCCCTGCATCAGAGCAACCATTTATCCAGCCAAGGAGCGGCTGGAATCTCATCAAGGATGCACCTTAATTGGCCTTAGGGGGCTGCAGAGCAGCAGAAGGCAAGCCCTCCCCACCAGGGCTGAAAGTGCCTGCCTCCATAGGACTGGCATGCAGTTTTCTGATAACACGCTATGTTTTATTTATATCCTGATTAATTACTAAACCAAATGTGAATTAACAGCAACTGCAGACTGTGGGGAAAAAAAAACTAACAACAACCCAAACCCAACCTCCAAACAAGGTGGGCCCCTCTGCAATACTCAGCTCTGAAAAAGAAAAATTCAGCAGGGTTTTATTTTCTTGGTTTGTTTTCTCAAGAAAGAGAGATAGGGAGGAAAGCATCTGGGGAAGACTTTAAAAATAAAACTAGGTGTGTTAAAATGTGTCTACCGAATTCATTAAAGTATCAGATCAAGGACAAAACCAACACTCAGAACCCAACTTGGGGATGAAGCCTCCAAGCAGCCCCATATGGTCTAGGGAGCATTTCACCACCTCTAACTACAGATCTAAGCAAAGAAACTGAGCAAAGCTCATTTGAACATCTTTAAATGAGCATTGGAAGGAAAGGCAAGTTACTTCACAGAATGTAGCTTGTTTTCTGAGAAAACAAGGGAAAATGACGTCAAGCTGCACACTTTCTCTGCGGAAGGGGAGCAGCACAAGAATCTCCAGCGTTGCTGTCCCCAGGGGAGACCCCTGCCCTCCGCAGAGCCTGCCTGCCCTCGTGCCGCTTCCACCTGAGCTCCCACCCCAAAATTCAAGACAGCTCCCGCTACAGCCTCCAAACACGCACCCTGGCATACTCCCCAATCCCCCACTTGTAGTTCCTCCACATCCCCCACCGTCCCCTCCAAAGCCACCCCCTCCACAAGCTGCACCCTTCGTGCTGCCTTCTCTCACCCTCCCCGGCCCGCCAGGCTTTCACCCACATGGGTTTCCACCTTTCTCAGTCTGATCTTCCCAGGGAAGATGGCAGTACAGAGCGCTGAATCCCACTGAACGGCTCAGCGTCTCTGCCTTCTCCCAGAGAGCCTGTCGACGTTGTCCATAGTCCTCAGGAATCCACGGGCTGGAGCTGCTACTCCCTGTGTGATGCCATTTGTTATGGAGAGGCACTTCTTTCCTGATAAAACACAGCATTTTCACACTAATGCGGCAGTGCTGTGACAACCGGCTTTTAGCTGCTGTGCTCGTTCCTTTGTTTCTGCTCCCCAACCCTCTATTAACAGGGCCCTGTCAACAGGGCTGGAATAAAAAAGCAGCATTAACTTGCCTCTTGCACTTCATGACATTGTTGATGCTGCTCGTAAATCATCTCCTCCCTTGCTCTGCTGAGCTGGTCAGGGGGCAGGGTCTTCAGCACAGGGGTCACCTTGCATTTGGGGTTTGCAGGACACCCAGCATTGGGGATCCCCTGCACTGTAGTCATAAACTTAAAAAATAGAAATCAGTATCCTAGATAAATCAGGTGATTAGAAGGAATCTGCACACTCCTCGGGTTAACCAAAATGGTATTGCTTTATTTGAAAAGGATGGACAAAAAAGCACGTTGCAGTTACAAGGAGCATGGGTTCGCAGCGTTGCCAATGTCTCCCTTACAATCTCCTTCCCCCTAGGACTCCGGGGATGACCTGCTCACAGCAATTCAGGATAATGCATGTGCCTTGAGATCCTCCTCATGCAGTTTAGGGAGACCAGTCACTCCGCAGCGCTGGCAGGGGATTCCTGCCCACATCCAGCACCCATTCCCGAGGATGCTCGCAGACGGGACACAGGCAGGGCGAGCGGCCCAGCGGGGAGGGCGGGGGGGGCACAAACCGTCGCCAAGGTAAGGGAGCAGAGCCTTTGAGCTCAGGCAGGAGAGAGTGGTGCTCAGAAGCCTGCTCTCACCCCCGCAGGGCCCTGCGCTGTGATCCAGCCCCTGCCCCCTCCCACGCTCCAGGATTCAGAGATGAAACCCTGCTCATGGCGGGCTAAGCCAAGGCTCACACGGAAGCAGGGGAGCACATGAAAGGGCATCGCTGCGCAGCGTGCTGTCAGAGGAGACGTACCAAGTAAAGCCCAGGAATTCAGCTGGATTTACTGAAGCTGTGCTGGTAACCACACGAGTGGGGGCTGGCAGAGCCCCAGCAACTGCTGCAGCACACTAGCTGTTAACTATATCCTTCACCAGTTACCAGCTTGCCAGCGGCACAGCCACACCGATGGCTCCTGAAATGCAGAGAAGGTGGCAGGGATAGGGCAATGACGGTGGTGGAAGGCACCGGCTGTGCGTGCCCACCCTTACGGGGCGAGGGCAGGGGTCTCCTCGATTGGCGTGGAGGGGCACAGCTACCGGGCTGTGGCCAAGAGGCATCAGTAGGACACCAGCTCCTGTCCAACGTACCATGAAAACAGAGGGGTGTTTTGGCAAGGTATGGATCCACATTCACATGGCATCTCACCCCAGAAAGGAGTGGCCGCTACCCCCTCTATCAGATAGTTCTGGTTTAATCAAATAAAATGCTGCAGCAGAGAAACAGCCTGTCACAACCAGCCTGGCTACACCAAGAGGCAGGGGAAGAGCAGAGCAGTGACCCCTGACAATCACGGGCTGGACTGGCTGATGGGCCACCGCTTCAGAGAACTGGGGGCACCGACGGCACCCTGCAGGCGAGCTGCCCTGCAGGAACAAGTTACAGCTCAATTAGAGCCATGAACATCAGCCAGGAAATGGAATTTCTTCCTTCATAGCCCAGTGTAGGAGAGTCACAGGAGCATCAATAAATCATTACTTCCTCTCTCCTTGCTAATAACAGGAGCAAACAAAGGGTTTCCCCAGAGCCCACTGCCAATTTCCTCCTGCCCCCATCCGGGGCTCCCCACCTGAGAGGGACAGAGCCAGACCTGGGCACTGCCCTGGGGTGCTCTGCACACCCCCCTGCCCTGAGGCAGGCGGGGAAGGATGCCTTTCCCAGGGCCAAAGCCAGGCTTTTAAGAAGCATCCTTCCAGGACGTCTCCTGGGTACCCAAGCGTGGCCAACACGAGGCACGGCCGTGCGCAGGCAGGAACGCATTCAACCCCGTGGCTCACGCTGCTCTCATCTCCACTACCCCAAGAGCGGTCTCCGCAAAGAGAGCACAGATGCACAGGACGTGTTGCACACCCCTGCTTCCCCGCATACGGGCTGACGAGAGACCCGAGCGTTTCGGAAAACACTATCGGTGTCCTGGCTGCACAGGCAGCACGACCTCCTCTCCTGCTCTCCCAGGGCTATTGAAAATGTCACTCCCCTCCCTCTTCATTTTGAGTCCCTCCACACATACCGCTGGTGTTGTTTAAATGCACTCACACAGAAGAACTTGCTCAACAGTCTAGAATAATCATACCTTTCAGAAAAGCATTTTCTAGACAAACAGGCTGACAGCTGCATCAGTGCAGAGAGGCTCAGCCACCCTGCGTGTGCGAGACTCCCACATTTATGAAAGTGACCCATTAACGTATGGCAGGCTTTTCTTTGCCTCCACAGGGGGCTGATCCAAGAAAACATGGCTTTTTTTTTTTTTTTTTTTTTTTTCTCCCTTCTGCCTCCTCAGTTTTTAGTGATCAAAGGCGTTTGCTCTTCTGCATGTGCAGGAATTGGTGCCCTCATCCCAGCAGCTGCTTTTGCAGCCATAGGGGTACCCAGGCAGGGCTGCTCATTTTCACCCTCATGTCATTGCTCCGGCTCTCACAACACAACAACAAAAGACAGACAAAGTTTTTGTTTTCAGTGACAGCTCAGTTTCCATGCAGCTGCGCTGACACGGACCACTGCTGAAATTAGGATATTTATCCCGCTGGCATACACAGGCACAGGCTGGTTCTTTGTTAACTCAAATCGGAGACGAACGCCACCTCTTAGGTCACATGCCCTTCGTCCCCAGTCACCACCAGACTGCCTGCACGCTGTATCCTTTCAGATTTAAACGATCGCTGCAGCAATTTACAAAAATCAGCTAGCCTTTGTCCGCGGCAGAGCGATATACCAGATATGGGTTCCCCTTTCTGAGCCACGCAGCTCAAACAAACAGGCTGAGTTTTGGTTTTTGCATTGCTGTGGGAAATTCAGCTCCTTTCTCTTCCCCTTTCTGCAGCCTCAATCAGAAATTTTTAGTCCCCAGGCTGTTGGTTAAGAGATATGCATTAACTTATTCTTGTCGGCATGAAGATATTGTGCCTCGCGGCACTTAAAAACACATGATAAAAACGCAAGTGAAACAATGGGCAACTGTCCTGGTTACTGAGCAAATAAGATGAGAAGAGCTCCAAACAAACCTGCAGCATCTCTGACTCGCTAGAGAGCGAACAAAGACATGGCTGAGCTCTTCTGAAAAACAGG
>NW_009259719.1:2608998-2622468 GCF_000687185.1 Egretta garzetta
TATGCTATAGTGGGTTTCTAACAGATCGGTGTTTTTCCACCGTGTGCTGACAGCAGCCGCTGGAGCGGACAGCCTGCACAAATGAGAAATGGAGAGAAAGAATAGCCAGGGAAAGGGCTTAAGTTGTGCAAATAGTGCTAAAGCAAAAGCCAGGGTTCCTGGGAAAAGACATACTCGCTAGGGACAGCACAGGCACGAGTGGCATTTGGAATAAATAAAACCCTGAAGGCAGCAGAGGGATGCACAGCAACCCAACTTCAACCAATTTCTCTCCCAGGAGCAGGCAGCTTCGGAGTCAGAGAGAAGGGGGGAGAGACACGCTGAGGAACAACGAAACACGTGCAACCACCACTGCACGCTTGTCGTTCCCAAGGTGGAAATGCTTCTTCCTGGGTCTCTCCAGCCATGCTCAGACCCTGTTTACTGGTCACGATGATCAGAATCAGCCACCGGTTCCTTCCCCTCACAATTCTGTGCCCTCCAGCAACCAGAACGCATCTCAAGCCAAAACACGCTAAGAGGATAAAAGCAGAGATAGAAGTTTTTTAAAATAAAGCAGTCAATGCATACTTATATATCTCACTGTTCTCTGCTGCCTTAATTCTTCCTGCTCTCAATTCTGCAGGGGACTTCTCTGGCTCAGCCTGTCCCAGATGAACAGCCTCTGGACAACAGAGCTGCCCCTCTCCGTAGCGTTACCCTCTTAGCATCCTTTTGGCACACAACTGTCAAGCCAAGTCAGTATCAGACACGATCAACACTGCATATGTGCAGGGGAAACTTATGTTTCTACTTATATATGTATATATAAATTACACACACACATATATATACACTGGAGTTACAATCTACACTGAAAAGGAAAACTGCAGATAGCCTCTACTTTGACTGCAAGCTCAGGGTTATGAACCAAGATATACCGAGGTGGAAGGAAAGATGCGGCAGTGAAGTGCTAGCAGTTATTCTAGGACTGCTGATGTATTAGCAAGTTGCAAAAAAGCCCAACAGAAGGGGTTGTGTCAGTCTTTAGAGAGTCTCCAGTTTGGTAGCCCAAAACACTGCTTACCCTTATGCTCACTGAGATTCAGTGCAGCTCCTAGATCACTCACATGCAATTAGCACAGGTGCATAAACAAGCCCCTATATCAAGTATGATCAAAAACTAATTTCTAACTTCCCAGAGCGCTGGGCAGACTGTAAGTCTCAGCCCATCTCTGTTTTGACTGAATGCAAACATGTGGATGTGGGCTGAAGACAGTTAATCGGGTTTGCCAAACATCACCAGGACACGGGGCAACGACGAAGTCCAGAGGAAGAAACAAGCCTGGGAAACCAGTAAAGTTCTGGCTCCTCTTCTGGCATTCAAGGAGGAAAGTTCAGTTTTCCCCCAAAATCTATGCCCATAGCAGAGACTGTCGGAAAATGCTGGGAAGGTGACAGTCATATGAGAGGCAGGACCAAGAAATTTAAATTTCTGCCACATTCAAGAGAACTCTCTCCCTTCCCATTCACCTCCACCCTGGAGTACATTTCCAGCATGTGAGGATTGAGTAAGTAAAGTCTCCAGGGGTCAAGCAGGAAAAACTGCAAGTAAGGTGGCAATTCAACTGATGTGCAGACAGATGCCATAGAAGAGAACGTATGTACATGTTAACCGAACAGAACTTTCCTCCTGCGTGCCATAGACCAGCACTGATTTAACAGCATGCAGTTATGTGTTTGAGAAAGAGGTAGTAACTTGTGATTCATCTTGCAAGAGAATTTATCAGCTCTTCTTGCAAAATCCTCCCTCTCCTGTGACCAACCTTCTGGCAAGGGACAGAAGGTGGCAAACTGCAGCTATGATGCTCTTTGGGCATAATTACCACATTGCCCAAACCCAAAATGATGGACAAATTGTAAAGTGTCTCTTATTGACTTAACAGGAAAGGGAAGACTGGGAAAGAAGATAGACCTGCCTCAGTGAACATGGGAAAGCAGACCCAGCAGCAGGAACAAAGCAGGTCAGCAACAGAGGGAGTACAGAACCCGTGGGCTTGGGCATGAAGGATTCCAGTCTGCCATGCAGAGAGCAAGCGCGGCTTTCTGGTACCTGCTGTATGAACAGCCATATGTACTTTATTAAAGCTGCTAATGCGGGAAAAGAGCTTCCATCCTCACGGGGCAAACACAGGAAAGTCATCAGCTAGTTTTATTCCTGGACAGATGTAAATTGCACAAAATTGTAAACCAGACACAAATCCCTGGGATCTTTTTAGCAGCACTGGGATCAGAGCTGCCAAGCCCGGCGCAGCCGGTGCTCCTTCCTGCAAAGCTGTCACTGCAAAGATGAAAACCTGCCTTGCATTACCATGAGAGAGGCCTTGCAAAGTTCTCCCCAAAAAAAGATGATTCCAGTCAGAAGGATCAAAGGCAGCTTGCTTGCTGCAGGATCAGTTAACAGCCTGGCTAGAAAATAATTTTCCTGTGTCCGGGACTCTGCATGCAGTGTAAACACTGTCTCTGCCATAAAGGGATGCAGCTCCCCCTGCACACCCCAAAACAAAAAGAAAGCCAGCAGGGCAGGATCAGAAACCACATTAACTCATACAGAAAACCCAGCGCTTTCCTCTGTAATGAGCATTTCTCTTCAAGTTACTTGTGCATCCTACCCGAAACGCAACTTATCACAGCGATGTGATCAGACCGTATCTGCTACCTACTCCAAAATACCAATACTCCAAATGACCCCCAAACCACCACATGGAAAAAACCGAGTATTTGTTACCAGGAGAATTGCTCCAAGCCAACGGCAGAGTAACAGCAACCAGAAAGGCTGGGTTTATGTTGTCCCTCTGCTCAAAGAGAGCAGCTCCACATTCCAACGGAGCAAATCTCGTACCAAGGTGGAGGGATCACTTACAAACAGTCCTTTTACCATCATCCCTTCACATAACTCCCAAGCACATCAGGTAGACCAAGATCCTCGAGGACTTCTCCCCCAGTGGTGTTTCAGGACAGGGACCCAAGAGAGCAAGCACACACACAGTTTCTCCAAAGTAGGCACCAAGAAAACACCTAATTTCTATGTAATGTTCCCATAATACAGATCTCACCAGCAATTCCTCTTCTGTCTGCAGCCCCGCCTGGGTCACAGGCACAGATATTTGAATTACCAGTACTAGGAAACCCCAGGATACCCAACCACCTCCTCCCCAGTATTTTCAGGCTGTATAGACCAGCTCCCACCGGTGCGGAGCAAACACAGCTCCCCTGTGCTGGGCAGGTCCTGCCCCACATGGGAATGCCAAACAAGTCTTCCACCCAAGTAGAATGGCATGTTCAGACCCTCCTGCTACCAGCAGCTTTCATGACTTTAATCTGGGTACAAAATACTCATTAAAGGATTTAACCAAGAAGTATGACAGCCAGGCTCCCAGTAAAAGATAACCTTCAAATGCTTGTTTCTCTCAGGTGGGCCACTATAAAAGCTAAGGCAAGAACCAACACCTCCTTCTGAAAGAAAACAGGCATCTCCCTCGCTCCCCTGCCATGGATTTTGGTAGCTATACATTTCGAAACATTCAGAGCAGCGCTATCAAACAGGGGATGCTATCCATTGTATGCTGGCTAATTATAGCAAAGGCATTTAAAGACTGTTGAGGGTGCAGGTGCCGGGCAGCAAGGGAGTGGGCATCAGAGGGGCTGAAATACTCCACATGGGCTGCGCTGTCGAGAGGTAGCTCATGCTAATTAGCCATAGACAAAACACCCAAGTATGCCAATGTGCTTGTTAGCCAAGGACTGCTCCTGCAAGCACGTTTATTCCTGGTAAAGCAGGTGTTTCTGCTGTAGCAGTCAGCACCCAGGAACTCATCAAATCCAGGGAGTCCACGCAATTGAGCTTTACTGGGACAATGATAAAGCTAACACTAACTCATGCCCAAAAATAAATGAAGATACCACTGAGATTTATAGCCGTATCTTACAACTACAATTGTTACATGTGTGATCATAAAAATGGTGCACAACCAAAAAAAAAAAAAACACCACCAACAACAAAAAAAAAACCAAAACAAAATTGTGAACTAAAAACCCTGCAGCCTCCCAAGTTGCTTTTTGCCTGGCACAGAGTGGAAGTGGACAGCACATGATTTTTCTGTGCTGCAAAACTTAGACAGACTGACGGCTTCCATTGACCTACAAAAGTACCTTGAGAATTGCAGGCTTAGCTATGTTTATCAGAGGAATGAGGCTAACTTGCTGTTATCTCCAGATTCAGTTCAAGAACAAATTCTGGGGTTTGTTTAGTGGGCCTTTTTACCTTGGGAAAAGATTAAAGGGTTCACCTGGATTTGCTGACATTTCACCTACAAGGAAGCGAGAGGCGGTCACGGAAGAAAAGCAATTCATTAGTGTCCCACGCTATCTGCAGGGGAGAAACAGCCTGCTGCTCCAGCTGCAAGTTATAATCCCATCTCCTTTCTCAGTGTGGAGTGGCACAGGCTCCCCAGAAGACACGAAGCAATGGGAACAGGAGGGGAATGATCTCTTAGGACATTGTGCCACAGGCAGCAGAACAGCCATAATCCTGTTTTCCTCGCTTCCCAAGGCTGTGAACAAAGAACACTGCATTTGTTGGGCTGTTCACTTCCCACGTGCAAAGCTTTTGCCCCGCTTGCGTGCTGTATTACAGTATTGATTTCTTGCATCCACCTCTTCACGTGCCACATTCACCCGTGTCAGCATCCACCTCGCTCGGTCGCATCAGCAAGAGTGAACTGCTGTATTTCTGGAAGTCTTCCCAGCCCATCTCCAGTGGGACAAATCCCACAGGAAAGGAGATGGCCAGGACTCAGCTCACCTCCACCCAACCCAGCTGGTGGCCCCTCCACAGAGGAGGTCCAGAGCAGGACCCCTCCAGTGCACAAGGCCACCACGGGGCACCACAAGTTGTGGAAGCTGCCTGACAACAAGCAAGCAACTCTCAAGCTGTGTGGTTTGCACAAGTCCTGTGCATGCTACCTCTTCCCCTCCCAAACTCCTCCAGGTCAAGGCTGATCACTCTTCCCCACTCGTGACATCCCATAGCCCAGCTATGAGAGGTCTGGGTGGTCCTCCACATCTGAAGAGTCATACAAGATTAAACATTGCCAATAGAAAGTCTTTTGGGAGAACTTTTTTGCTCAGCCATTGATAGTATATTAATAGTGTATAAAAGCTTTTAAAGTGACCAGAGCTCAGTATCATTTTGAGATCTTAAGTTTCTGAATGAGAGCTCAAGAATACAGTGAGTTCACGTATGTTCATAAATATAAGAGACTCAGATGTTGGCCCATATCACTGGGCAATGCTTCTAAAGGAGCCTGAGACCACAGACAAGACGATGCTTCCCAAAACTGGATGCTGGAGGGGTTTCTTTCCATCCCTGATGTAAAGAATTACACTGTACAGGCCCCTTGATAATAACTGCACTAATATTTCAATGCTGCTGCTATCTCATCATCAAGCTAATGGAAGACAGACACATGAAATCAATTCAAAAAACAAATTAAAGGGGATGCATTTTTCAGTTTAAGTCAATAAAAGTGATTCTGGGGAAGACAAAAACTTCACTACTTAGAACCCAGCACTTCAAAGGACATTGGTTTTTTGATGTCAAATGGAAAAAGTCTTCAGCTACAAACACTGCGGTTGGGCCAGGCTCAGGGAAATCCCTACGCTTCTGCATTAAGTAGGTAACAAATTTTTATGATCATCATTCAAGGTACTGGATTTTGACGCAATTATTCTTTTTACACGCTGAAAAACGTGTGCTTCCCTGATACTTGTGCTTCTCCCCACTTATTCCTCAGGGACAGCCAAACCTGGGCACAGAGGGAAAGGGACCCCAGACCTGCTGTCTGGCATGTCACTCGGGTGTGATTTATCACCTGGGCATAGCAGACTCGATGTTCAAACCATGGTACCCCACCCCATCCCCCTGCAAACACTCATCCTTTCTGCAGAAGGTGAGGGAAAAAGGGTATCTTCAAGCAGCCTGCAAAACCACAGAATTCACTGAGTTTACCCAAAAAGGAACTGCCACCACATCAGACTGAGAGGCCATGGAGGTTTGCATTTGTCTGCTCGGTGGGAAGCTTCAACTTGATCACTTTAGCCAGCCATCTGTTTTTCACAGGAGCTGCCACAGTTCTCTGTACAACCATCGCAGCACACAGACACCGCACTGAACTCGACTGACAGAGAGCCCTCCACCCTGAAAACCTATCCACCACCATTTCCATCTTTCATGTGCGAACGGGTTAAAGTCGCCTGTGTGGTCCATCAAGGCCTTCTTCCCACCTCCAGAGAAGGAGGATGCAACTCAGAGGCTGAGCCGTCACTGGCCCGACGGGCAGAGGAGCTCGAGGGCAGCGGAGCTGGAGCAGGAACAGTGGGAGATAAACAGACCACATCAGCAGCTGTGGATGTATCACCCCACGCACAAACCCCATGGACGAGAACGCAAGACCTTTTCATCAAGACATCAACCCAGCTTCTAGGTGATTCCCTCCTCCTTGTGGGCGAGTGTCTATTTTTGCAGCTCTTGCCTCATCTTCTCCCTTTGTTTTTATTCAGTATAATAGCAGGTTTGGAGCTGGGGCCTGCCCTCAGGTTTCCATACTACAAGGCGCTGTCCCCACTTGTACTAGAAAAAAACCCAAGAAATAATTAATAGCTATTACTTAGAAGAGATCTAATCTGAACCTTGAACCAACGATTTAGCAAGAAGCAATCCACAGCCTGGAATTATCTAGCATGCATGATCCAGCAGCTTGATTTTTTTTTTTTTTTTTTTTAATTGAACCTCTTGAGTAGCTGAACAAACTAAAACATCAGTCTATGCTGGCATTTCCAGACCACAGGCACAAAAATCACTGTCTCACAGACGGCCTTCACGCACATCAGCCCAGTCTCAGCAGCCTGAGCAGGAAAGGGGGACGAAGCAGTGTAGGTGGGACCCCATCAGCAGGACAGGACGGACAGACACCAGATCAAGAGCAGGTCTCGCTAGCACGAAAGGCAGCCTGAGCCCTGGGAACGGGCTCGCTATGCTCACGGCTGGGTGATGCTGCTGCTTCGGCTGTACCAGACAGACAGGAGGAAGGGCAGGGGATTCACAACTCTGTTGTCAAGAAGTCAGCAGCTTCCAAAGAGGAAGGGAGTGACAACTTCTTCTGAGCAACTTCAACAGGCAAACAAATAACCAGGAAAAACAAACCCATGAACTTCCCACCCCATTCTAAAAAGCCCACACTGCCAAAATTTTAGTTCCCCTTCTTGCTTAAGCATTGTGTTAAAAGAGGACAAGTACTTTGTTCCCTTGCAAGGGGAGCAAACAGCTCTGCCAAGTGAGCTCTGCATTGCAGGGCGTGAACACAGAACAGCTGAAATGAAGCCAATGCTCCTCTCCTGCTGCGGTGGGTCTCGTCTTTGGGACGACTCCATTTTCCTGTTAGTGTCAACAGAGCTTTGGCCAGAATAGTGCTCAACATCCCCACGGCAAGAAAGCGATGGGGGGTGAAGGGGAACGGGGAGAAAGAGATGCACTCATGAATCATGTCCTCTGTTCCACTGCTCACATGACAAGCTTCAAAGCTTTTTTTTTAAAAAAAAAAAAAAAAAAAAATCAAAGGTTTTGCCATGTGATAAAAATCAAGACAAATTAGGCTTGACAAGAAAAGGTCAAAACCTTATTTGTGAGCCACTTGCTGTGAAAGTAAAGTGATGCTCTTCCAGAAGCAGGACCAGGACCCACTGCAATTCCTGTTGCTACTCAAGACCAGAGGCAACAAGGGTGGTCAGGGTCCACAGAAAGAATTTCCAGGGAACATAAATGGACTGTCATTTCAACTGAGAATTTTTCCTCTAAATACAACAAGCATTTTGCAGCTCCAGATGCCAGGTCATGGAGAAAGCACTGACTGGGGTCCTCCTGTAGGGCTGGCCCTCTGCCACAGCACAGGGACCAAACCGATTCTTGCGCCCCATTAGCAGGAGCACTCAGGAGCAGTGCCAGCAGTGAGCTCAATTATTTCTCCCAGGCCCTGTGACACAGCTTTGTCACCTCCACTCGCCAGGCCAGCCCTGGAACTGGGAGCTCCTTCCCCATCAGAGGTCAGCGTCCATCAGCACAGCGGTCTGCACACACAGCCTCAGCAAAGGCAGCGACAGCAAGCCTGAGCAGCAGCTATCACCGGCCCAGCATCTCTCCCCGTTGGCACTGCAGCAGTCTCCACCACGTTTACTCATCACCAAACACTGTCCGATTCAGGCAGTGAGCAGCACAGGCAGCCCTGCCCTGTCTTCCCCAGCAAGGCACCAGGCAGCACACCATTAGGAAGAGATCAGACCTGAAAAAGCAGGGTAGGTCTGCAAGAGCCTGTGAACAGGGGCTGATCTCCCAGTCCGACAGCAAACGCTTCCAGCGCTCACAGCCCTTGCAAACCCGCATACAAATGTGCCTCTTCAGTGAAATAAATCGAACCAACTGTTACTGCCACAGCCAAGAAGAAAGCCTCAATTTAAGGTTTTCTCTCTGGAACAAATGCAACGCACATGAATTTCAACTTAAAAATCTCTGCACACCACAGAGGTCTGTTAGAACCTGTGGCTTGTAAAATTTTGGTTATAGCATTGACCACATAGGATGTCAGCATCTGTGAAGTCTAATTTTCTTGCGGTCTATCTAGTGCTACAGTTGCACACCAAGGCTGCTTGCACTTCCCTCCTTATAAACCCCTCCTGGAATTTATCCTTATTCCAGCGCCCAGACTGACAACTCATATGCTGAATACATAATCCTGGCTGGGGAATGACAAAGTTTAAATCCTTCACGAGGGAGGGAAGCTGGGATGCTCTTAAAAATTCTGTTTGTTTTTATGTACATCTGAGCTATACAAGTAGGGAAGAAAAAGAGGCGGCTGCCTCTGTTCCAGAACCAGAGCTCTCCTAACAATGACCTCAACAGACAGGTTCAACTGTTTTCTGTGTTTCACCCATGGACAGATGCAAATACCCGTTTTGCACCATGGGATTTGACTCTCCCCATAGGCATTAATACGCCCCAGAACTTGCAAGGGATCTTCTTAGGTCAGCCAGTGACCATGATGTAGTCTGCTTTGGTCAAAGCCTTTCCTAGCATACAGCCTGCTCTGAGCACGGAGGTTACTCTTCTCTTGCAAGGAAAGTCCTTCACGTTGTTTTCCCATTATTACTAACACAGCATATTTTCCTCCAAAGACAAGCAGCTGGAATTCCTTCTCCCTCCTCTTCAGTGTCTTGCTCCCTCTGTACTTTACACAGAGCAACAATCACAAAACAATCAATTCCCATGAACTTTCTGGTTTATTGGTTTCAATACAAATCCTTCCTCCTGTTTTGTTGTTTTTTTTTTCCCTACTCAGAGTTCATCTGATGAGATGCTGGAAATCCTGGAAGGAAACTCAAGGGTGGGATCATGAGAAGAGGTGCACAAACACAAGCACAGAGCAGGTGCAGCTTGGCAAGTCCAGAGACGTTCAAACTTCATGCTCGAAGACATCTGCCAATCCCCTTTGGCTCAGAAAGAGCAGCCGAGGCTGAGCTGTTGGCGCTCTGCTCAAGAGGAGGATAGCATAAGACTGATCTCCTGAAGCACCAGAAGACAGTGGTGGCTGAAGGTGGGACACTTTTCAGCAGACCTGTTGTGTAGAGCATCCACCGGCTTGACTTGATGTTAGCACTGTTATTTTAGAGAGACGTACCTACACTGCTGGGCAGTCACCAACAACTTGCTGTCCCATGGGCTGACAGCAGTGTTGATCAGCTTAAGTCTGCATCCACTAAATTTCAGCATTAATGAGAAATTCAGCTAAGCTACAACCCTCCTGTGTGGCCTCTTGACCGTATCCTCACTTACGGGCAGGGGAGCAAGGTCCGGTGAAGAAAGCCACTTGCATGGAGTCCCGTAGCGAGCTGCTGGCAGATTTCAACAGAATCGAGATTCCCATATGTTAATTACTGAAACATCTTGCTCAATAAACATACATGATTCAGTCATTACTAGACTTTTTCCTGCAAATGAGGCGAGAGGAAGAGTCTCTGCATTTGCTGTCCTCCAGGGTCAGCACCTCGCTAGCCTTTTTGAATGGATGCTTCTAGTCCAAAAATGGCAGCTCTTCCTTTCGCAATGAGAAATTGATCATCTTCCAGATGTAAACCAGGGAAAGAAGTCTAGCCATCTTCTCCTGATGAAAAGCATTCAAAAACCATACAGCAGGCAGCCCAAAAATCACAAATTTGGTCAGTAAAAGTGCAGGAAACAGTACTGTGCAAGACAGTGAAGTGTTCACGGGCAAGGCCAGCACTAGAAAGCAGGGGTGCAAATGACCTGGCAGACATTGCAACCCAGCAGAAAAGCTGGAAAACAGATCATGACTATCATCTCTGGGCAAGTGCCACTCCAAAGGCCTAGAAGAAAACAGCACATTTCTTCTTTCCAGTCTGCCTCCTCACCCTGCCCTTCCTCCAAGGCAAATAGAGCCACAGCCACATTGCCCAAGAGCAGACACGACCTCTCGGACATCTCCCGACTGCTTGCTCACTTGACAGCCTTCATGTTGTTCAACCCTCAAACAGGCTTAATGTTTCCAGCCCAAAGCAAATCCACTGGGACCACCCAAGCGCCCACCAGTGCCACTCCACCCACGCACAGCCATTATGCAGCTGCAGGAGCAATAAGCAGGGACCGCCAACAATGCTCATACATGGGCATCCAGGTCACAAAGGCAAATTTCATCTGATATCAAAAAGCCTGATTATTTTTAGTCAGAGTAAAAGTGAGAAGAACATGTCTTCACAGCCAAGCAAAAAGAAAGGCTAAAGATCATTAGCGTATTTCTACTTTAATCATTCCGAACTGTGAAAGATTGCAGAACTTCTGGCTAAAATGTCAAGTCTTTAGCTACAGTAATTAGAAATGGTTATAATTCCCCTGGCTGTGTAATTTAGTCTCAAGAATAAAACTTCATCTCAAAGCATTAGCAGCTCTGACATGATAGCATCTCTGTTATTGCGACAGCCCGAAGAAAAATGCTTCATTCTTTCAGTATCTTGCATGTGTCAAGAAACGCAGCCTCAGCTGCAAAGTACTACCAGCTGCTTATTCTCCAAAATAAAACTTTATTTTTAGCCTAAGCGCTTATTCAAGGTCTGTGTGAGTATTGCGATTAAGCTCTTATGCCCATTGTAAGCTCCGTCAAATCTGTAGCAGATGACAAATAATGATGCAGGCTCCAGCGCAGGAGATGGCCTGTATGACATTCTGCTCCACTGTCACCTTCTGTTCAGGAGCAACAAGAACTCGTCTGGCAGGGGTCAGGACAACAGAGTTTAAAGCTGGATTTTATGTAGGTGGAAGGAGAAACTTTTACAACAAAGCACAATTGCCAAAGCTCAGTTTCCAGCAACTGGGGATTTGCTATCAGAATATCTGATCATTTGATTGACACCATACAACTAACTCTGTGCTCCACAACCATCATCGTCTCCATGCTAGCGTGAAAGGTTTGACAGTACCTGAGCTACCACAGCTCGCTGCTTCCCCAGCGGTCCTATGCTGGCACCAGCCTCAGCATGTGCTGCTCCATCACCGAACCAATGCATTTGCTATCCTGGCAGAAAACCAAACAGATTAGAAACAAAAGAGTTTTCCAGCAAGCCACTGAACTGAATTAATTGAGAGCGGGGCCGACAAGAGCAGAGGCAGTGAGGGGAAAAGCTGGACGGCAGGGCTGGGCGTAGGATGTGGGATCAGGCTCGAGGAGCGACCGCGAACTTGCTTTGAGCCCTGGCATGCCCCAGTCTGCAAGGAAAGCAGCTCCTACGCTACCTCACTGCAAACACACTCCAATCCTGAACCCACGTCAATGCTACAGCGTGAACCAGGATGCAAGGGTTTTCTGCAAACAGAAAGCACTAAAAATTCACTCCTTCGCAGAAACCGCTCTGCTCTTCGCTTCTCAGGAGGTGAAACACCGTTCCTGTGCCTGCCTGGCCAGGACTACCTGTACTCTGCTGCTGTGCACTTGCTCAAGCTGCAGGAGAATTTTAAATTGTTGCTAGGCTGCACAACGCAGTCTCTTATTTTTATCACACGCCTGTTTATTTTTGTAGAAAAAGATACAGCAAACATTAATCCAAGGCATCCTCAAAATGCTTGTTATAATCTTGGCTGGGTCCATTTTCTCACCAGATGGTCCAAAGCTTCTTGGCCATCGGCATAAGCACCTTCACACCCAGACAGCCCCCTTCTCGCTCCTCCAGAGGTACAACATGACAGTGTGACCAACCGGAGAAGGCCTCAGCTGAGCAGAAAATCTAAACCCACGTTGCAAACAATTTTTCAGTTATTCCAAAGAAATTCCAAGTAATTTTGAAAAGGCTCTTAATAGTAATTTCAAAGCTATTTCCTAATGGTTTAATACAGCTGAGCAGCTGCTTTGCAGCAGCCAGCATGCTAAACCATTCCCATTTCACCAGGAAACATCCCCCTGCAACTTAGCACTTATTTTTGCACCCCTGACATTTACCAATACAGCGTTTTACAGCTGCCATTCCCCTCCCTGGCATGTAATATTAGCACTTCTCTTGATGAGGAATACAGCCAGGGTCAGCGCAGACAAGGGACGAGGCAAGACCAGCGCCTGGTGAAGACGAGAGCTGAAGCAGGCTGCTGCTCCCGTACGTGGGTCCCACGGCCAGCAGCAGACCACTGGGGCCAGCCCCTGCCCTGCTCCCAGCCCTGCCAGGAGCAGAGCAAATGAGCCTTCCGATCAGGCCAAGTGTCACCCATAGTTTGGCACCCTCAAGGACAGCAGCTCACTTTGCAATCCTTGTGCTGCTGTGGTACAGCCTGACGCCTTCAACCAAACCTGGAGTAACTCCAGACTACTGTTATGAAATTGCACGTCCCCCTATAATGATAGCAACATATGGGCTATTTAACCTAGAGGAAGGACCCTTATTATTTGCTAGACTCAGCAATTGTCCCTTCTTGACACCGAGTGAACCTCCTGCTCCCAGGGAAGCCTTCTAAATCAAACCTTTTACTGCTCTATACAAAGCTTTGAAAGGCCTGCCTTCCACAGTCACTGTCTGACTCCAGAGGACACCCTAAGCTCCAGTTTAACCTCCAAATTTTTCTGCCACTCATATACATTGCTTAAGCATCAGCACACAGCTGGAGACAAAAGACCAACCTCCTGCTGATGGGCACCTTTCCATTCAATCAGAAGCCACGGTGCTCACGCTGACAGCTTTGCTGCAGCAGTATTTGCCTGGCATTAGATATTAGCATTTGTCTCTTGCTCCATCAATAGCTGGAGGCAATCACCCTGCGCACTGTTACCGGCCGGCACAGCGCTGGGTACACGTTTTCACTTGTCTCAGCAGCAGCACCAGCCAGCC
>NW_009259719.1:2622487-2625365 GCF_000687185.1 Egretta garzetta
GCCGCGCCTGCCAGCATCACCACTCGAGATCGCCGCCGTGGGCGTGCGGAGCTGGGGTTCAGCCACGTGCGAGGGCAGCGTCTCGGCAAGCAGCTCGCTCTGCTTGTGGTTCACAAGCTGGCCCCGTTCAGCAGCACGTGGCCCAATCCTTCCCTCTTGCTGCTTGATGTATCTGTCCCCAGAATGGCACTCAACTCGAAATGACTCAATAACCCACGGCAGAGCTAAAAGGGAACTACAGAAGAGTAAAAGCAGGAATATCAGCTGAAATTGAGTGGTTTTAATTGACCCAATGTAACTTCACATCATCCACACCTTCTGGTGCCCTAGCTTGGCCCTAACTTGTTTCTTAGAGGCATTATGTGTCTCTAAGAAGGATTTGTTGGTTGTTCCCCCCCGTCCCCCAGCTAACCCTCTTCTAATAGCAACACTGAGCCACAAGGATTTCAGTACAAAATTCTGCCGCATTTGCAATGAAAAGACATCAGCCAAGAATAAGCTTTAAATTATAAATGGGAATTATTTTTTCCACTAGAGAAGCAACGGCATGAATTTCCCGTATCTATGAAAGCTGAGGGGAAGAAAAAAAAAAAAAGAAAAAAGAGAGAGAGAAGAAAATCAAGAGGAGCTCCCAAGAAAGGTAATGCTCCTAATAGTGGATGGCAGCAGCAACAGCAGCCCAAGCCTCTCCCATCAGCATCCCCTCAGCAGCCTGCTGTGAGGGGCTTTTGGGAGATTTGCTGCTGTTGGCTGTGACTGTTGTGCAACC
Source organism: Egretta garzetta (assembly GCF_000687185.1). Classification (NCBI taxonomy): domain Eukaryota; kingdom Metazoa; phylum Chordata; class Aves; order Pelecaniformes; family Ardeidae; genus Egretta; species Egretta garzetta. Next base: position 2,623,257 of record NW_009259719.1, read on the forward strand.
TCCTGCTCACCTGGAACCTGACTGCACTGCTAACGAAGCCCAAGGCTTGCTTTTACAATGGTGACTCCTGTTGGCCACTCTCTCTCCCTGCTAGGCACGCTAACACTAGTCATTAGCTGTGGTTTTTTCCCCTGTTGTGATTGGGGCAGCATTAATTGTCTCCCAAATCCCTGTTCACTAATTAGTCTCAGTGCCCTTATTAAACTGAAACTGGGTGGCAAATTTTTTTGCACTCTCATCCTGGACATTCAGCAAACAGTCTCAAGCAAGCCTTCAGAGAGCAGACGCCTTTTCCTGTAAATAAAAGCAGGTTTTGACGTCAGATCAGCTCTTCAGAGCTGGCAGGATGCAACAGCAGAAAAAGTCAGGGACGCAGAACATTACGGAGACTGCAGAGCAGCAAATTAGATCCTGCTGCCTCATGCATCATCAGGCAAGTTCTGGTGCCAGAAACTTAATGGCCAAAAAAAGATGAGCAGATGCAGGGAAGGTTATTCCGTTTCCTGCTACCAGGTCTAAGGGCATTTGAGAAAGTTACACCTGAACTAGAGGAGAGCGCTCACAAAGTCACCCGCAATGCTGCTTTAGTATTAGTGCATTACTAACGGGCTGTCAGGAGTCAGCCTGGCAGGCTGCAAGCTATCTTAAGGCTGTAGCAAAATATAACCTGAGATATGAATGTAAAGTCAGTGAAGAAATACTTCTCCTGGAAGATTTTGAAACTGGTATGAGCGAGGTGGAGAGAGATGCAGGAAGGCTGCTCCAGAAAGCAGCCTGGGAGAAGGCTCCCGCACCCACGGCAGGCAGACAACGTCATGCCACACAAGCAAACGAAGCAGGGGACTGCAGAGAGGAAACTCATGAGCAGCAGCCTGGAGCTATGCCACCGTGGGGTTTTGAAGTCTAGTAGTTTAATAAGGTCTTTGCTCTGTAACTAAATAGCTCTGGTAAATAGCTTAAGGGCTTATTAATACACAAGATGTCCCCTCCTGTCAGGCCATTCTGCCAGGCTGTGGAAGAGCCCCAGCCTCAAAGGGAGGCCGGCTCCTGAACTAAGCAGCCGGCAGAGACGCACGGTGTTGCCCTAACACACACACACAGGCTCCCCAGGTAACGCTCATCTCACCAAAGTGTTCTGCAAAGCACGCGCCCACACTTACAGGCTGAGTTACTGCTAATCAGAAATTCAATGGCATCTGAAGAAGCATCAGCAGCACACTGAAATAAAGGGATTTGTCACCATTTTCAGGCAGACATTAAAAGGACCATTTGTAACATTCACGTGCATTTGTGTGCAGTTCCCCATTCACTGATGCGAAGGGTTTTCAGCACACGGTTCCCACAGCTATCGCCTGAGGCCCAGAAGTATAACACCCTCATGAATTAGCCTTGTACGAAAGGCTTATTTTAATTTCAGGAGCCATGTTGTCCGTCAGAAGCCTCCACTGAACAGCCCCCTGCATTGCACAAGCCACACGCAACCTCTCTTCCACCACACCTGCATGGGCACAGAGCTCACACCCACAGCAGCCAAAAGGTGCCCCCTCCCTCCTCTGACCCCAGTTGCAGCCACAGCAGCCTGCTCGTACTTTCTGTAATTACCAGTATCACCAGGTTGGCTGTAATTGCTGTCATCGCAGGCAGCTGCCGTGGCTTCTCCCGGTCCCCAGGATGGTACAGGTCTGCTATCGGTGCCATGGTGTGTTGGTGGAAGGAGGAGGACGATCACCCCCTCGCTGCCCTGACGGTGCTGGGGTGCTGTGCAAGCAGGAGCCCCCATGGCTGAACGGCTAGCGTGGAGATGGCCACACAAGCGCTGCTTGCTTACACCAACTGGGGCTGCTCCTTGGCAGGTTCCAGGGTTGCCAAGTCATCACGTACGCTCCTGGGAGGAGGATGCCCCTCACCACCTCCCCAGGGCGCCACCCTTGTGCGGCAGCCAGCCCCTCGGTGCCCAGGGCAGCCTCACCTAGCCCATCTCCTCCGGACAAAACCGCCGAGCTTCAGTCGTGCCCCTGGCCTGCGGAGCTGGGGCTCCCCAGACCTCGCTCTCCAAACACGGCGCCCACACAGGACGCCTCCCGCCCCTCTGAACTCACAGTTCTCACC
>NW_009259719.1:2626507-2632811 GCF_000687185.1 Egretta garzetta
CCCGCCCGCACGGAAATAGGGCACAGCCAGAGCGGGCGCCTGGCCCCACGCTGTGCCCCGCAGCGAGTGCGGTGACCCGGCCTGTGGCCATGGCGATGCGGGGCGCCGGGCCAGGAGCTCTCGGAGAGGACACAGCGGCCCCCGGCCCTGTGCATCTCTACGCCTTGCTGCCCTGTTCCAGGAGAACAACCCTTTGGGCCACCACCCCAAGCAGCCCGAGACCCCTGCTTCCCCCCAGACATCAGCATCTCCCCTCAGGCCCCCGCTGCCCTTTGCCGGGGGTCCAAGCCCCTCCTGCTGCCCTGGGGCGGTGGGTGGCAGCCCTGCAGCACATCGCCCCCCCTCCTCCAGCCAGGGCTTTCTCCCTGCTGCCCTAGGGACAAGAGGAATTTTCCACCTGGCAAAGCCAGCACTGAGAGCCCAGCACGGGGCTGTCAGCAGCGAGGCAGGGGGGCTGGGGTTAGACCGGCACACATGCTCCTGCAGCCGACCCCACTGCAGAGATGCCCCGCTCTGGTCCTGCCCTCCCCTGCATCCCACTGGTCCACAGACCCCCCCATGCCGGCGATGAGGAAGTTTAATTCATCCAGAAACAGTAACAATCAAATCCAGCCGGTGGTTATACAATCAAAACCGGGTTTGTGGCTACCACGGCCCCCTGCCTGCTCCCAGCACGGCCCCCCAGGCCCCACCCCGTTTTCTCAGCACTGCTGGTGAGGTAATTCTGGCTGAGCCTGGTTACAGCGATGAGGATGGAGGATGGACCAGGAGCCAGTGGTTGCCAAGGCTCCCCTGCTGCTGGCAGCCATACTGGGAATCACTATGGTGAGCTGAAGCCAGGCACCTTCAGGCTGGGAAGGTGTCCGGGCACTTTGAACGGGAACTGCGAGATGCAACTGGGGCTGAATCCGTCAGGAGCCCTTTGAGGTCCGGGCTTCGTGCCTGCTCACAGTCTTTTCCAGATGCCCAGTGGGGTCACGGGTGTGTTGGTGGGCAAGGAGCGAGCAGCCGGGAAGCAGCGCTGTGGGAGGGCAAACCTTCCCACTTGTGGGGTTGTTACTCATGGTATTACTCGGATCCCACAGGGCTGGGATCCCCCCTGCCTGCCCATCCTTGCCCGCAGCACCGCAGCTCGTTCCGGTTTCGGCTGCAGTGTTTGCCCTGGCTTAGTCTCCACTCGCAGCCGTGTCCCTGCTCCAGGCGAGCCCTGGCTGCTCCCTGGTGCGGGCCCAGCTCCTGTTTGTGCTGGGATAACGGCACTTTATTTCCATGAAGTCAGCAGCACAGGCTGTGCCGGGAGGTGAAGGCAGCCAGGGGGGATGAAGGCACCCACCTCCCGCATGCACTGCGGCGGCACCCTGGCCTCTCCCTCTGCAGCGTGCCAGCTCTGACAGCCAGCAGCCGGGAAGGGGCCTGGATTTCCTCCACAAGGGCTCCTGCAAACCCTCCTTGCACCTGGGTATGATGCACCAGGGGCAAAGAGCCTCCGAGGGTGTTGGGAGCCCAGGACGGGTTCCTGCTGCTGAGCAATCGGCTCTGAATTGCAAGCGCTGGCTGATTTATCTTGGACAGGGAGGGGCAATGAGGAAGGATCCCGCTGCGTCACTTGCGGGTGACTTTTAAATCTGAACTTGAGACCTCAGATGATAACGCTTGCATCCCTTGCCCTCAGAGCCGTGGGGACCAGGATCACCACAAGCACTTGACGGACTCAGTGTGTGCATGGCAGCCTCTGCCGAAGCACCGGCAGCCCCCACGCACCCACTTTCCTCCGGGGCTGTGGGGGGAAGCATTGCACAACAGCACTCATATGATTGAAACACAAACTTGCCAGCTCCATGTACACTTATACAATTCTGCACCGCCTGGTCGTCAACATGTTGCAAAACAGCAGCGGGATCAATCGTTCTACTTTTAGGTATACAAATATTATTGTACCCTCGCCAGCCCTCTCTGGGTGAAAAGTCGTATGGGGTGGGAGGTGCTGCGGACCCACGGCTCCAGGGACAGCGCTGCCAGCGTGCCCCACGGGGACTGGTGGTGTCTGTCAGTGGGATGGGGAGGCACTGGGATGTGTCTTAGGCCTGCCCCTATTTCCCGATGTCCTGGCAGCTTTCCCTCCTGGAAAAACCTCATTAAAAAGCTGTAGATGGAACCCCCCCCCGCCGCCATCATGAGCCCAGGCCACCCTGCTGAGGGCAGCAGGGCCACCCGGGGAGGGGACAGTGCCTGGCCTGCGTTACAGGCAGGAGGGGCAGGCCCTGCCTCGCTCCTGCAATCTCAGGGCATGGCTGGCAGGGTGGGATGGCCCCAGCCCCTCCACAGGCAGTGCCACGTGCCCTCGCCTGCGCCAGGGATGCTGCCAGCAGCTCCCGCGGCTCTGCTGGAAGCTGGGCTGGCCACCTCCTCTCGGGAAGGAGGTTTGCAGGTGGAGGAGCTGCCGAGGCTGCCATGGCCCAGAGGCACCTCCGCAGCGGAGCAGGAGGGCGAGCTGCACGAGGCTCGGGGCTGCGCTCTGCCTGCTCGCCCACAGCTGGGCAGGCCTGGTCCACAGCGCACGTTGCAGCTGGGCACTGCACAGGGTTGGGCAGCTGTGCCAGGGCAGCTGGCACTCAGGACACATGATGTCCCTGCCCCTGAGTGAGACCTGGAGCTGGGCGCACACACGGGAGGCAGGTTTGGGCAGCTCTGCGCCCCGTGCCATGTGCATGGCCCTGAGCAAGCTGGAGCAGCTGGCAGCCGGGAGTGCGGCCCCGCATCCAGCCTGCGCAGTGCACACACCGGCACCACTTACGGGGGGTCTCACCCCTACAGCTACATCTGCTCCCTTATCGGAGAAACCCCAAAATGAGTGCTGCCTTCCAGCAGCGGGGAAGGTCGCTCTGCCAGGCAGGAGCAAACCTCGCTGTTGCCTCTCGCTGGGACACAGCGCTCCATGCTGAGCCCAAAAACACCACCAAGGGGCTGCTCTGCCAGCGGCTGCTTCCCCGCAGAGGCCGAAGCGTGAAGAAGCCGTGGATGGCTCTGGGACCCGTGGGGCCGGGGCATCCGCAGGGCTCCTTGCGCAACCCGTAGCACAAAGCCCAAAGCGGGGCTGGCCGGGGCCCAGGCCCCTCCTGCGGCCGGGAGGAAGGAGCGGCCAGTTGCTGCCAACAGCTGCGCTTCCTGGAAACAAAGAAGACAGAAGGTCGGGCGAGTTGAGGGATGGTGGCGGGGGAATCGGAGGGGATACTGTGGGAAGGATCGAGGTGCTGCAGGTTGCAAGGCAAGCAACACACAGCCTGGCCTGCGCTGCAGCTCCACTTTGGGAAAACAAGCTCTTTGGCTTCATGCAGCAGTGCCCTGTTCCTCACTAAGCTCTCCGCTCGCATCCTGACCTGGCAAGCCCCTCGCTGGGCCACACATTCTGCCTGGCTGGCATGGCCAGCAGGCACAGGACAGCCTCTGCCTGGCTCCCCCCTGCCAGGGTGGCTCTGCAGGCTGCAACACTGTGTTGTGGGAACGGCTGTTTGAGGGGAATACTGCTTTTTCTGCTCCCAGCTCAGCAGCCAAGTGCCTCGCCTGTGGTGTAAAACCTGGGTGCAGGCAGAAGGTGTTTGAATGGTGAGAGAAGAGAGGAGGGGGGACCTGGTGCTTGGTAGTGAGAGCCCAGGGTGCAGCACCACACCCTGGGCTCCCCACGCCGTCCTTCCTGCCGCATGGCTGCCAGGGTGAAGGAGACAAGCTCTCAGGTTCCTGTCTCTAACCAAGCCAATGCTGCACTGCCCAACATCACCCTTCTCGCATCCATTCCCCGTGGCACACGTGTAGGCCAGGGAAGAGCTGCAAAGCGAGGGGTTGCCTGGGGTGCAGCGGCAGATCCTGGCCCTGTGGGCTGGCAGAGCTCCCCTGCTCCCCTTTCAAAGAGAGACTTGAAAAGACCCCGCAGGGCCAGCACAGCCTGTCACAAGCTCAGCCGGTGGGGACATTGCTATGGTGCAAACCCAGGAATGAAGAGAGGACAGAGCCCATGGCCCCATCTGGAGCTGGCAGCCCGGCATGGCGGATGCAGGCTGCATTGCCTGAGGCTGCCTGCCAGCATTGCCCTTTGCTGCCCACACTGCCTACGGGACAGGGGGGCAGGGACAGTGCCCCTGCTTGCACCCCTCGGCTGAAGGGAGAGGCTGGAGCAGGGGGTGGGTGCAGCATCCCCAGGTTCTGGGATGGGGATCCTCACCAGAGGAGCAGGGTGCTCGGCAGGGTGGGGGCTGGCACCAGCCACCCCGCTGGGGTTTGCTCTGCCCTTGTGCAGGCGGCTGAGTCGCAGGCTGCGAGCGAAGGCTGGGCAAGAGGAGGCTGCAGGATTCCTTTAGCCAACCCTCATTTCCATACAATTCAGGGAAGGAGGCTTCGCCCCTGGCAGCTCCCAGCCAGGGACACAAGCTGTTCCCTGTCTCCTCTGCCCTGCCCTGCGTGGTTCCAGGCTGGGGCACCGCTGCAGCTGGCCAAGTGGCCAGCGTGGGACCCTCAGCGCCCTGTGCTGGGCATGGACCCATGTGCAGGATGGACGGATGCCTGCCCCCAGCCCTGCTACGGCATCATCATAGAAACTGCTTAAAACCGGTTTTATTAGTGTCCAGTTACACAAACTTGAACCCACCACCGCTAGAAACAGCGAAGGTACTGCTTCTCAACCACACACAGCGCCTGCCATCCCCAAGGCAGTGGGTGTCACGGAGCCGCAAGGGCACAGGGTGCCTCTGCCCCCACGCTCTGGGTGTCACCGTGTCCCCAGCAAGGCTCGGGCAGTGGGACATGCCCTGAGCCTTGCTGGGGCCAGAGCACTTTGCAGCCCGGGGGCCACTGGGAGAGAGGTGCGCCCCGCTCACCCTTGGGCAGGTTCACAGCAATGTCATGACGCTGCCCTGCAGGGATGCCACTACCCAGCCATGAGGAAATATTTTGCTCTTGCACCACAAAAGCCATTTGTATGTCCCTCCCCACTGGCAGGGACCCAGCTTGGCAGAAGAAGTCCAGCAGCTACTCAACATGCTGCAGCACAGGATGGGGACGGAGGTGTCGTCTCCTCCAGGGGGACCATGGGCTGTCCCTTACCCCTTCTTGCTCCTGCCCTGCCAGCCCCAATGCTGGGGTGACCACCTGCCAAAACACCCTGGCCACTGGGGCTAGCCTCAGTCGGTCTGGGGCTTCTTCCCCTCACCAGATCCAATTCCATGCATGGGGCCAGCACTGGCAGGACCTCCTTCCACCTTCCCTGGGAGTGCAAGCACGGACCCTCGCCACCTCGCAGGCTCTCCCCTGGGCTGGCAGGCCCATGGACCCCTGTCTGCTCAGCCTCCTGCTCCGGTCCCCAACGCCTTGCCATCAAAGCGGAGCTCAATTCACTAGAGAAGCCGGCACCGGCCACAGGAATGTGTTTCATCTCCGGCCAGCTGACCCGTGGCGATTCCCGGCAGCCGCCCCAGTTTTGGGCTAGAAGTGACCTATTTACATAAGGCGAGCTCCTTGTGAGCCCCGTGCAGGCGCAGCATCACTCAGGGGAGGCTGCAGGGCAGAGGGGCTGCAGGCGCCTGGGCCCAGCCAGGCTGGACCACGCGCTGCCACTCGTCCAGCCCCTGCAAAGCCCCCAGTGCAGGGTCAGTCCTAGCACATTGTAGCTGCCCTGGGTGATGGCCTCGCTGGGGCCAGGCTGGCAGGAAAAGGTGGATCCTCTTGGAGCATCAGGAAGCAGCAGCTGGGGAAGAGACCAGACATGGGGGAGCCGTGAAGAAGGGAGACGTGTGCTCAGCATCGTCCTTCATGGAGCAGAGGCTGCAGTGACTGCAGAGCACGGTGTCCCTGCTGGGGTGCAGTGTTCCCCAGGGCAGACTGGGGAGAGCCAGCCTGGCTGCCCCTTCCCAGTGCTCCTGCTGGCACAGCCGGTGCCAGCGGGGACCTTACTGCCCAGGGGGGAATGGAGCTGCAGGGAGCCACGCTCAGGGCATGCACAGCAAGGGCAGGATTTGTCCCCAGAGGGGAAAGCGCCTTCCCACAGAGGCAGATGCACCGGTTCCCGTGGCATGCACACCCCGGACCTTGCTGGAGGCTTTCTCCCCAGTACCCACTGCTGCCGCTGCTGCCCGGGCTCCTTCGCCACCACGCCGCCGCCAGCCCCCGCCGGGAGGGACATCTCCAGAGCATCTGCCTCCAAGGTCAGCCCAGTGCGGCCTGCCAGCAGCGGAGGAAAACCAGGAACAGAAAAGCCCTCAGGTCTCTTCCCCAGCCCAGCTGCCTCTCTCCCATTACCCAGTCGCTCCATCCTTCG
>NW_009259719.1:2632828-2636896 GCF_000687185.1 Egretta garzetta
CAAACCTATAACCTGCTCGTCCTAATCCTGTTCTCCAAGAAGCCCAGGCGCAGGGGTGACAGGCAGCTGCTCGCAGGCGTGGGGGGACTGCAGGAGCCCTGCTCCCACCCCAGCATGTCCCAGGCTGGCCCTTACGCAATTGCCTTTCCACAAACACAAGGAATTGCTCGGAGGGATTTGTGCAGAGCAGCATGGAAGCAAAACAAACCTGCTCTTGAACTTTGCAAGATAATATGCCATTCAGAGCGACTTGCCATCTGGGTCGCCCCCTCTTTAACCCTTGAGGACCGCATCTGGGCCAGGATGCCTGTGGTTTAGATCAACGTGCAGGTGAGGGACATTTTTTTCCTCCTGACATTTTGCTCTTGCAGCTTTTAAAGCAACTAATAAAAAAGGTCATTTCCCAACCACCTTGTTGTTGCTTTGCAGCCCTGGCACAGCCCCCACTAATCCTCAGACAATATTGGCAAAAGGATTTCAGCAGCGCAGGCCAGGGCCCGCAGGGGCGAGGTTTAGTCCCCCAGCCTTCCTACAGCAGCAGCACTTCTACCTGGGGTTTTATTATTATAAATGCACCCCCAACTGCTGCAGGTCTGGGTGCTGACACCATACTGGTCTAAGACCAGGTCTAGACCCAAGCTTACTCCGCTGGCAGCATTACTGAAAGGGCAGCTCCCTGCCTGTACCCAGGGCTCTGTCTGCAGGCAGCAAAACAAAGAGGACTTGTTCTGGAGGCAGCTTGCATCAGAGCAAATGCGATTGTTCTCATCGGATTTTATGAATTCCCTCCAGAGTTCCTACGTAACACAAGTACATTAGAGGACTTTATCCCTGCTAATTTCAGACTACAAAGTCAAACCGTGTATCAGATGAATCTGCACAGGCAGGCTTATTTATACGCAGCACCAGTGACAGGCAGCCACAGGGCCTGCCAAGAGGCTCATCATTAGCTCATTAGCAGAGGGCATCGCATCCGAAGCAGAACCGAAAAGGAAAGCTCACGTTTCAGCCACAACCCCTCTCCGTGTTCCAGGCACTGACTCACAGCTACGACACATCCCGGGGCCAGCAGGCAGGAGGTGGCCCTGATCCCGTCCCAAAGCATTTTGCAATTGAAAGTGCCAGAATAAACAGCCCCATCCTCCCTCGCAAGGCTTTTTACCGCCAGCGCCAGGAGCAGCACTGGGGCAGCTCACCAGGCCCTCGTCAGCAGCACCCAGCACCGGAGACGCATGAAGCAGCAACAACTGGCAAGTTAAGGATGGACAAACCTACCTCGAGGAAATCCCTAATGCGCAGACATAAAATAGCAAGGAGACTGCAAGATGTAAAAATACCCATTTGATATTGACATCAGTTTGTGCCTGAACACTATGGAACACACACAGGCAAGCAACCACAGACTGGTGTACAGCAAAGGTAAAAAACCTCTTCAAAAAGTACAAAAGCAGACAGGACAGCCATCCAGAAGACTTTGGTCAGGAGAACCCCATAGAAACAGCCGGGGAATATGAAACTAAAGCTGCAACTAAAGCAGCAGGGCTATGGCTGATGGAAGAGGGTGACCCGCCAGCAGCAGCTCTGCAGCCCCCCTTACACCCCACCTCTCCCAGCTGCACCTGCCAGAAGCCAAAGGATGGGCTGGGGAGATGACCCCAGCATCACCCACCTCCCCAAACTCTTCATTTCCACATGAACTTGCTGCTTCATCCTGAGCAACTGTAACAAGCAACAGCATTCCCACGCTTCCCTCAGCACTTCCACACCCAGTTTTCCTCTGCGCTATCATGATGACTTAGAAACTTTACAAGGGGTGAACTCATTTACCTAAAAATGGTTAAATAAATGTTCCCCTGAAAAGAAGAACCAGCGGTTTGCAGTTACTCCATTATCTTTATTTCAGTTATTCACTGCCCTCTCACTTTCTGACACTTCCTTCCCATCTATTTGTCCCAAGTAAGACTTTAAGCTGCTTAGGACACCTTTCAGGCTCTGCAGCTCTCCTACAGGAGCAACCAGGGGAGTTTCTTACGCACATCATGGTTCAGCTTCACTTAAAAGCGTCAATAGCTCTGTAGAAATGGGTTACACAGCATGAGATCTGTTTTACAAGACCCTGAAACAGGACATAGGTTGGTGGAGACTTTAAGAGAAAAGTTCTCACCTATCAAAGCCATACAACCATTCTGGTTGGAAGGGACCTCTGGACGTCCCTCATCCCACCTCCTGCCGTTCGGTCCCCCTGAGATGTCTTTTCCCCAGTCTGCATAGGCCCTGTTGCCTCGGTCTCTCCTCAGAGGGCAGCTGCTCCCGCCCCTGGCCAGCCCAGTGGCCCTGTTGGGCTTGCTCATCACTCCCGACAGGATGCCCAGAGCAGATGTGCCACAGGCACAGGCGGTCTCGCCTTGCTGTTCATACGCTGCTTTTGCATTGCACCACCAGAGATCTCCCCAAGCTTCACCTCTTCCTCAGCCACCAGCAACAACAGAAGCATCACTTACAATGAACAAAAAGAATTTTATTGGAACGTATACACACAGGGATAACAGAGGTATCTGAGTAATCAAATATGGAATGTTTAAGAAAGTTAAAATAAATAAGGATACCAAGTTTTGCCAGTGCTAGGTCCAGCACCAATATAAGTAAATGCCCTCTGAACAAGTCTGACTCTGACAGGACCATGCCTGCAGAGCCTGTAAAGATTCCTACCACCAGAAAGTGGCCAATAATTTTGGAATACCAAGAGTCACAATAGTGCTTTCTACTGATGTGCATTCACACTGTTTATTCACTACTTTCGTCTCTTATTTCTTTAATAATATCTATTAAATTCTGAAGTCCAAAAACATAACCCGTGTCTTGGCCCTCATGCACCACACTATCTTCTCCATAGTACTTGCAGGTTGTGTGGGCAAAGTCTATCATTCGGACATCAACAGTACTAGCTGTTGGCTTGTAGGCGTACGCTCCTGCCGACTCATCTGAAGACTCCTCTGAAAGGTCCTCTAAGTCCTCTGGGTCCGAGTCGACAGCAACTTCCTGCCTTTCCTTTCCGTCGTAAATGATCAGCAAGGAGCTCGAATAGAAGCGGTAAGACTCCTGCTTCTCTAGGACAGACTTGAGTTCAGTCAGTTTTTTAATAACAGATTCAAAGAGTTCCCTGCGTAAGTATTTGCCGTTATGAAAGAACTGGTAAAGTGCTTCTTTAAATCCTTGGACTGAGAGTTTTCTTCCGTGGTATTTATTCATGAACATGAGCTGGCCAGTGCCTGCCTGGTAGACCTGCACATACAAACACATACAAGGCAAAAGAAAAGGAATAGTTAAAATTGCTGCTAATACTGACTCAAAGCCTTGAAGGGGAAATTAAAAAAAAAACGCTACGGAAAGCTTTTACAAGATGACATAGTACTCTCTTAAAATTGCTCTTGCGTAGTTACAGAAACTGCTAACAACAGACCCATCAGCATCTATGGAACTCCAAGGCACAGAGGAAATGGAAAATTCCTTCAGTTTAGATTTGAGCTTTTCCACCAGGAATGTAAGAATGAGGAATTTTAGTGAGATTAGGAAAGCTGCAGCCAAGACCTCCAAAGTCAAGTTACAATTCATGCTGCAGCCACTCATTCAGCTCATTACCTACTGCTGCTTACAGGCATACGGGTCAATTCCCAGAACACTGAGCTCTTAAGTGACACCAAACACTCCTCTGTGAAACTAAGGTGTGCCTCATAATCCTCCGTATTTAAAGAAGTCAGAGGTGCTCCTGCAGGAATATTCCTTCCTATAGGAGAGTAGTCTACACACCGCATAGCTCAGTAATGCCTGAACATCTGGGTCAATTAAGGATTGCAGGTGCCTCCAAAGCTCCTCCTTGTTTTCCAGCACAGGCCTATACTGGAAGGTGAACAACAAGCAGCCCCCACTCAAATGCCAGCACACTGTGGTTAGAAACGCAGCTCCCACACTTCCACTTCTGCCTCATGCTTTTCTCCAAAGTTAAACAGTGAGCTGAACACCAAACATGCCAATAGTCATGCTGCAGAACAAGTCCTAGCAAACACTGCT
>NW_009259719.1:2636925-2643081 GCF_000687185.1 Egretta garzetta
ATACAAACATGTTGTTTCCCATTTGTCACTCTAGGAATACAGAAACAAGTAAACAAAAAACTCAGGTGAAAGTCCAAGCAACTCTATCTCCTTATTTGACCACAATTCTTATCACATTACCAAGCCACTTCTTGGCTGCGCTTTGCACAAGTCTACTTTCAGCAGTGAAAGATCTGTGGCTTTTCGAAGTCAACAAGACAGAACTGATTGCTTCTTAACACTCTGGCAAGTTTCCACATGCTTTATTCAAAACCCACGTACCAGCAGACCCTCCTTTCAACTGTTTCCTATGCTATCCTAAAATGTTAATCAAATCAGTAATTTTACTACACAGTTTTGAATTGCTGCTATTGTGCAGAAGACTGGTTTTGTGCTCAGAGAACACACTGACGCTGAGCGTGTGCTGCAGGTTGCTCCTGCAGATGCTGCCACCTTCAACTGGTAAGTGATACTCAAAACCTCATTCTCCTCATTGAAGGAAATGAAGCTGGTGAAGGGTCTGGAGATCAAGTCCTACAAGGAGCGGCTGAGGGAACTGGGGTTGTTTAGTCTGGAGAAGAGGAGGCTGAGGGGGAGACCTTCTCTCTCTCTCTCTACAACTGCCTGACAGGAGGGTGTAGCCAGGTGGGGGCCAGTCTCTTCCCCCAAGTAACAAGCAATAGGACAAGGGGAAATGGCCTCAAGTTGCACCAGGGGAGGTTTAGACTGGATATAAGGAAAAATTTCTTCATGGAAAGGGTTGTCAAGGATTGGAAGAGGCTGCCCAGGGAAGTGGCTGAGTCTCCATCCCTGGAGGTATTGAACAGATGGGTAGATGTGGTGCTTAGGGCCATGGTTCAGTGGTAGACTTGGCAGTACTAGCGTAATGGTTGGACTATGATCTTAAAGGTCTTTTCCAACCTGAATGATTCTATGATCTCAAGGACAGCAACACACGGGATGACTACATAAGCCAAAAAACCCACTAACAGAAAATGGGTGCATGTCTGTTGCACTACACATAATGAGTTTTCCTCTCACCTGCATGCCACAAACTCTGACTCCAATAACAGCTGATGTACTCTGTTGACATTTGCGAATCTGATTAGCCTTCTTCTCTTCTGATGCATCATCTCCATGCTGTCGGGTTCCCATCTTAAGGTCCAACACACATGGTACTTCATATCGAGAAGTTAGGTTTTCCAGCAAAATGAATTCTGCTTAGTTAAGGAACAATCCTCACAATGAGGAATACTGGTTTTAAAACCATTATCACAGATTTTATAGCCACAGTCTTAACTTTAAGCATACCCACACCATGCCCAGTATATAGTAACCTATCAAAAATTAGTTACATAAACTTGGCATAAAGCAGAGCAGGTATCTAATTCCAGTTTCACTGATCTCTACAGAAGACAGGTGACTTTCCACATTAAGTGGAAGGGAAAAAAGTAACCAGGGTCATAGAGAAATATACTTGGCACCTGAGGCACAGTCTTGGAATTATGAAGTATTTCCTTCCTAGCAAGAGACATTTTCTTGTGGGAAATAAGGACTTTGTGTGCTTCAGTTACCATTCAAAAACAGTGAAGAATTTTCACACCACCTCTGAAACCAGAGAACTTAAAAAGCATTTCAGAACATCTGTAGTAATACTGTTCCAGAGGTATCATGGACTTCTACTTAGATAATTCAATAATCATCTACAGTGAAGTGGTGAAGGTACCAGCCATGAAATGCTTTCTATCATTTTTAACAGTTAGTCAGAGATGTTTTAGTAATCCATACGCCGAAATGCACAGAATGCACAGGGTGGAGATGTTTGCCTACAAGTTCCAGAGCACAGAAACTGTGCTTCAGCTTTCATGGCTTTGGTCACTGGTTTTGCGTTTCTCATGCTCCCATCCTACATGACAGTTTATACTTAGCCTTTCTTTATCAAAAAGGCTCACTAAAAAGAGACTATAGAAGCTGACAACTGCAGGTACTGAAATAGCCTCTATATTTGAGGCAACATTAAGAAGTTGCTGAAAAGGGAAAGATGTTACTGTTTTGATATTGGTGATCTTAAAAACTAGTGTCAAGAAGTGACAGAACTCTTCTCCTTTGAGAGCTCACATTAGCAGACTGGTTTTGTGGAAGATCCCAAACACAGTATGCTGTAAAACCTTTCCACTAACGAATCCACAACTTGTAGGTTTGAATTAAGTTACCTGAATTTCCTAGCCTAGCCACTTTATCACATGCTGGAAAAGCCTATGTTCTGGAAATTGCTGGCAATCTCTTCAAAGTCACCAAATAAATCATGGCTTCAGAGTCTCTCTGGATGGCAGTTAAGCCTGCACTGTACTTTTATCTGGCATGTTAAAGAAATAAAAACCAGAACCCTACTCATTCCATTGTTATGAGGCATTTTCAGGAAAGGATACTATATTGATTCCGATGTTTTGCATTTTCCTTCATCCGCTGTAACTGCTGCTGGTGACATTTCATGCTCCAAGGATTATGGTGTTTAAACTGTGAACTGACATTTCCTTTTTTCTCTACAGTATAATACAAGACTTCAGATTTCTTCAGCCACTCAAATTCTTCCTCCAATTTGTGACTAGAAAACAGAAAGCAGCAAGTTAGAGGTCAAGCAGAAAAATAAGCACTTTAAAGGGGTTGTCTGTGGATTTAACTTTACAAACTCTTTTGCTCACATTCACTAACAGCTAGCATGAGCTTTCATTTTGCTTTCTGTACAACTGGACAAGTCACTCATCAATAATATTTCAACCTTTATAAAGCTACTTTCACTTTAATGGAATTAATTAGCCTGTAGCCAAAAATGTTACAAAACATGTAGTGATTCTATAGAATTCACACAGGTAAAGAACATATAAATAGAAGTAATACAAGAAGAAGCAATACGCTTTAGAATTTATCCTTTGCCAAGGTACTGTTTTTAGCACAATACATCACAGCTCACAGTGGGCACAATTAATATAAACGAAAAAGGGGAAAAATGTCACTAACAGGGTTAAGATTCCTACAAAAGTATGACATATACAGTAACCTTGAAATTATTTTTTTTATACAACTATTGTACTTGCAGGTGGTTGGTTTCCCCCCCCCCCTTTTTTTTGTGGAAGCTTCAAAAATAACATTGGAAAACCTTTTTCAGTTGACCACAGCACAAAAATAATGAAAAGATTCAATGCATTACTGGGCTGAGGACATCTTAAGTTTCACTACTGAACCTGTCTGCACTGAAGGGGTCAGGAAAAACAGGAGAAACAAGAGTAGAAAGTGAAAGTTAAGAGTCCTGGAGAATTCTCTGGAATTCTGGAGACCAGATCCTAATTTGAAAGCAAAAAACGTTATGCTTCAGCAGTCTGCATTCCAGTTCCCCCTATCAAACTCACCTTTTCATTTTTTCCTCTTTCCTGTGCTGTCGGACCCATTCCTTAGATATCTTCTCATTTTCTAACAACATTGTCTTTTTGTTAGTCCATCGCAACAGCTTACTTTTGGGTTCACAGTCAGAATTATCTAAGTTTTCTAAGTTATCATGGTCCCCATTTAATGGATATGCTATTAGACATAAGTTTCCATCTTCATCCTCTTCAAAGCTCACTGATACCACACCTGAAGAGAGAATGGAAAGAGGACAGTTAAGAATTGCTGAAGTGACAAGCAAGCCTTTTAGAACACATGATTTTACACTAAGAATATAGCAACTTTTGGTTTTTTTCTCTTACCCTCGTCCTTAGTTTCTATCTTGCCACAGGCCAAAACTCATCTGTCAACCTAACAAATATCAAAAGACCTAGACAAAAATGACACCTCACAAAAGACAATTTATCATATTGACAAAACAATCATACAAAAGGTTCTTTTCTCTCTCTGATGCAGTCAAGTAAGAATCAAATAATAACAGGAGACAATTTCAATTAATGAAAGTTTTTATTAATTTAGAAAACCTGACTGGTCTGACCCTAAGTGAGATGCAAAACATTTGTTAACATCTTGCAGTGATAAGTGACCTGCATAAAAAAACCCACCCCACACCAAAAGCTTTAAGTTTTGCATCACAGCAAAGCAAAAAGCACTTATCCAAACAAGATTTAGTTAATAGATCCCCAGGGGAAAGGCAAGACTTGCAAGTAGAGCAAAACAAGGAAAATGTGACATTACAATAGAAACTAGTCCAAAAGCTTCCACTTAATCACCACGTTTAATTATACATTTTCTTATCCTTTTTGGAATATATTTTATTGATACTGGTTACGCAGCAATCTTGTGAAATAAGTAACAAAAATGCAATACAAAACAAATCTGTTTGTTGTACAGAAACATGGTGAACCTTGAAAGCATTTTTTCTCATCCTCCCCTCAATAGTCTCTAGAACACTGCATTGCATTTTGAGAGTCTTAGTGGAGCGCTCTGACAGAGATGCGCTCACTGCTACGTTAGCAAGTTTCAGTGGTTAATGAAGAAGCCGTAACAATTGTCTGAATTATTTTTTAATTTTTTTTTCAGTCCTCTCTCTTTATTCTCATATCAATCTGCACAGTTCTTGCAGCTCATCACTAGGCCAGAGGGGAGAGGTCTCGGCGACAGATTGGCACTTCTGAGCTGGGCAGGCGGCTCTGAGACCTACAGTAGCTGGGGCAGGGAACGCAGCAGCTCTGACTGACAGTCCTGCTGCCACAAAGGAAAGGACAACAGGAAAAAAGGGGGGAGCCAGCTAGCAAATGGCCTTTGGCTTTATCCTGGAAAAAATAACAGATGGACCAAGTGAGGCCCCTTACCCCTAAGTCCCCCACGAACTCCCCAAAAAGCCATATACACTAGTACAGTTCTATTACATTTTGAGAAGTATCATTCAAAGAACACATTTTCTTCCAGTCCAACAGAACTTGTAGTTAGATGTGTCAAAAAGTCTCTGTAAGCATGCAGGGAGCATAACTTTGAAACATCTCCTCTGAAGTCTTCCGCCAGTTTCACAAACAGTATGCAAAACTTCGTCACCCTTATGGTTGTTAAAATCAATGTGCTTTAAAAAGCAACTCCATTTAAAAAAGTGCTTCAGACTTATTTATTAATTACCAGGCAGCAGTTGATGGAATAGTGAAGAGAAAGAAAAGTGTTTCTGTTAACTAGCACAACGCTTAGGAGAACTGGAATTTCCACTCCTACGTAACTTCTGACTCAGCCTCATCACAGCCACTTGATCCTTGCCTACCTAAACACCATGAATTTTCATTTCCTTAATGGCAGAAACAACATTGCAAATATTCAACAAGACACCTTGCTGACATGTATTTATTGTGATGAAAATGAGAGTCAGAGTAGAAATCCAAAAACAAGAGACCACAACTAAGCTTACACAGAACACTGTCAACCAATCTTACCATCTTTACTATCTTGTAAACAAACATTAAACAAGTGGCAAAAAAAATAATAATTTAGAAATCCACAAAAAAAGCAGCAGAGAATTATTGAAAACATTCACAAGCTGTTAGCTACTTACCTGTGCCTAAGGGAGATATATGGGCTATCACCAGCAGAGCTGCTCTACTCTAATGCTGTTAGTCAGCCCAAACACCAACTTGGCAAGCATTTCCACCCTGCATCTCCACAGCCTGCCTCAGACAACATCAAGATACATGAAAAGAAAACCCTAAAATCTCTTCCACACAGAAGAGATTTCAGAGATAACAGAGAGCACAGCACGCTTGTATTTACAGAAAGAAAGAGCCCAACCCCATCCTAAGGTTTGATAACTTACCCTCATACTGCGGAGTGAATTTACGCATTTCTGTTGGGAGAGTCTCATAGAACTGGTGTTCCCTCTGAATAAGGGGTTTACAGATGGTCTTGTCATTAAACCGGAGGACACAGGAGTGTCCTCCAACCTGGTGGACAAAAGGCTCGAGCAGGACTCCCTTGGAATAGTGCTCCACTTCCATAGCTCCAAATGCTGGGCTCATCCTTGTAGCACATTAGACAGAAGGCGGCGACAGTAGTGAAGGCAGTTCAGAGCCAGAAGCCTCCGAGACCTGAAGGTGCTTATTCCGATTGAAAAGTCTGTTAAAGAAAACACAAGAGAGCGCCGGGCCGTCAGTCTCCCCTAGGCAAGCAGGGCTGCGAGGCGGTGCCGCTAGCACAGCCGGCCGCGAAGGCTCCTCC
>NW_009259719.1:2643143-2657946 GCF_000687185.1 Egretta garzetta
TGCAAATTACTCCGAGGTAATTTTTTTTTTTTTTTTTTAATTAAAAAATACTGATGCTAAGTCCTGGCGAGTCCTACTGCAAGTTACGCCTAACGCCCTCCAGCGTCCGTTCACAGAGCCAGACGCATCAGCGCTCCCAAGGATCCCTCCCCCGCGCTGCAGGCGAACAGCCGACCCCCCGGGCCAGCCAGAGAAACGCGGAATTAACCCCAGTCCGCAATTCCTCCCCTCCCGACGCTGACAGCAATCGCAGAAACCTGCCGGGGTCCAGGCTGGACGCTTATTTCACCACTTAAGTCACAACAACACGTCAGATTTTTAAAATACTACATAGACCCTAACTCTTCAGACGAAAAACATAATACTAATAAGCCATTTTCCAAGAACTCATTTTTTGCGTAAATACAGCAAAAGGCAGAGCGTTTTGTGCCATCTGCATCCAAGGCAGCTGCTACCGTACCCTGTGACCACACTGCTCGGGCCTGGCCAGCCTCCCATTTCATGCAACTTACACTTCAATAGGCAACTGAAGGAGCAAAGCCATGACTGTCTTGGTCTCTACCTTCCAGTAAATTTTTAAGTCAAGTTGCTCTAATTTTAGACCCAAGCTTTAATGATTAACTTTTTGCAGCTAAAAACAACCTCATAGTTATTTTGTCTGAAGATCATTACACCAACAATAATGCACTTAATTCAAAGAGACTACAAAGTGTTCTAGGTCACAGGTCTATTTTTATTTGTCCTCCTTAGATATTTAACAGCTTTACATTAACTGGAAAAGCAGACACCTGCGGGCTTAAAGCAGCGGCTAACAGACCTACAGATGCCTACAGCATGCCCTGTACGCAAGGACATTAATTGAATTAAACAACTAAACTGCTAAACAACAGATCGATCAACTGAACTCCAGCTCCTGGAATGTTTACCTGCACCTAAGTATAACAGGTCAATAGAGTTTTACTCACTATACACCAGCCAGCTTTTTTTTTCCCCTTCTCCTTCCTTTCAAGAGTTTTATCTGACAAAAAGTTAGCAGTGCTTCTTTTTTAAATGAATTATTTAATACAGAAAACAAAAAACTCCGGCCACCCCTGCAAGAGTATGTAAAATTTAATCTGGAATAGCATTTCCCAGAAACAGTACTCTTCTGATACCCTATTTGTATTTTAAGATTAGAGCAAAATCAGTAATCTTTCCACCTCTATTTGTACAACTTTTATTTTCTGAGTAAGTTTTTTTGTAATGCAGCTACTGCATCCCCAGAGAAGTTTCTTGTCTACCTCAACATCAACACCTTGACAACTCAGCAACACACTGGTAAAAACCTTGCAGTTCCGCCCCAGACACAAACTATTTCCAAAAACCTATTTAATGACAACCAAGCTAAGCTGTTTAACTACAACCAGGCGGTGCACCCTGGCCTGTCCTCACGTACCGGGCAGTCCCATCCACCTCCACAGCCGCCGCAGTCAAAGGCAGCACTGTCAGTGCTTTGGAGTCACAGGTTTGCTCACTGCCTCCCCACAGTACCACCCACTCACGTGGGGGCCACGCTGCTCCTCGCCTTAGACCCGACTACAGGTTGGCTTACCAGCAGATGTGCAGCAAATGTCAAGCTCTCCCCCAACACGCACTTCGCAAGCCACATCAGTTCCTCAGTACAGCTCTGACAGAGGAGTTGCTTCTTTTCTACCAGAAAAATTTTAAGCATCAGTTTGCACTTTTATAATGCACCGATGATTTTACAAGTCTCAAGAGTTTTCATCAGGATTTCCTAGAGCCAGCAGTGCCTCCAGTCTTCTGAATTTCCCAGGCAAAGCCAGAAGGATGCCAGCTTTCACTGGGAGGCACAGTTAAATATGTACAAGACCCTGTGGTGACAAAGCTTTACTCTGGCACAGCCACTTCTAATAGCTTCACAGTACATCAGCACTGCAAGAGCCAGTCTTTCCAAGACAGCATTACCATTCTGTGGCCGCCTTCCTAATTACCCCTGATGTAGAGACACTGATTGGCAGCTGTGGCAATTCAAACTGAGAAAGTACCTTGCAACATCTCTTAACCTCAAACACCTAGTCAGTGCTAGTCCTACTGCATAAGAGTTGCACCAGGAGTTAAGCCTTGTAGATGTTTACACTATAGAAATGACTCTCTAGCAAAAAGCACCTCTAACACAGACAATGCACAACACCTTGTTTACCCAACACATGTTCAAGGAGCTCATTAGGAGCAGCTCAACTTGTTTGCTTTCATGTATACCCAAGTGGTCTGGACAATACTTGTGCATGGTGCACCACATCCACTCGGCAACAGAATGGCCAAGCACAGAACTGGGCAGGACTACTCACATTACTTTACCATTTCCTGAAAAAGTAAGATCTGGCAGCACATCACACAGTGTAACTTCCCATTTGAGGCATAACAAAGCAAGATTTTTATAGCTCTGATGATATAAAGATATCAGTTATGAAATACTTAGGCAGGGTTGGTTTTTTTGAGAGAAATGTCAGAAGCATCTATACATAGTCAAACACAGTGTACCCAGTCTGCATGACCACAAGACAGATGTGAATCTACCAGAGATAAAGGAGGAAATTCACACATGTAAACACAAGTTTACTGCACCTGTATTAGTAAGCTCTCCTCCTGGTTTTATCTTCCAAAACCACAGTGCAACTCCCACATGTTCTGTTTCTACTATGAGATTTTTGTAGTATATGCCCCGGCTGAGAAAGCTGTGTGCAAGAGGGCTGCTGAACAGCAACAGCAGGGAGTTCCTTGCTGTAAAGCCTTTAACCAGGCTCCTTATTTGCACAAAGCTATTTACTGCCTTCTTATAAACCTATAATGCATTTAAGATTTGAACATACCAACAGTGCTCAAGCCAGCAGCAGCAAGCTAACACAATCTTGTCAATAAATTTCATTTTAATGAATCCAGAGGTTTTAGTTTGCACTTTGAACAATTAATATATTTTAGCCTTTAATAAGAAGCACTGTTTATCTAATAAATTGTTTGCTTTCATCCAATGAAGTTCTTCTCACTTGCAAAAAGATTGAGTAACATCTTACAGGTTTTTTCTGCTGCATGCTTTAACATTACCACTACAATCAATCAGGATTTGTTTGTCACTTTGGCTCTACTTAATATTGGGAATCTTGCCACTCAGATATACAACAGGACCTGGAGCACAACTGTAATGCCCATCAGAAATGTGCTGCACTGTTTCATTTAGAAATACCTTACTTCCATAAACCAGCTCACAAGTATGTCAATTGGTTCCACTTCCTTAGAAATAAAAACTTTAACCTAAGATCAACAGCTTCAAGTGGCATTGATGCCCATGAGCATAAGCACACCACAGTTCTTCAGTGCCTTTCCTCTGATTCTACACCCAGTTTGTTTTCAATGCTCTTTGGGCAAGAAAGAGCACAGAACAGCTGCGTTTAGGCAGTTTTCCCAGATACCAGACACAGCCTCAGTGTACCCTGCCCTTTCCCCTCCTACGTGCTTTTAAGTGCCTTTGGTTAAGATCTTTTGTTCAAAGGACACATCAGCAAAAAAAGCAGATGTACTATTCCTTCACGTGTCAAACATTTTAAGAGACAAATCTGACATAACTTGAAGGAAGCAAATAAAAACTCATCTAGACACAGTAACAATAGCTTCAGCCGTGTCATTCTTACAGTAAGCAGCAAAAGATGTTTAAAACCCAAACCTGTAAAACAGAAGTGACATGTACAGACATCTTATTACCATTCTCATGTGACAATGACCATCGAAAAAATACTGCAATGAACTCATACTTTCAGACTTTTAATATTAAATCTCAGGTGATGTCATTCTTTGGAAGGTATTTCATGTCATTACAGATTCTCAACTTAGTCCCATACGTAATTGCATTAACAAGCACATCCTCTGGAGAGCACCGCTCTCAATTAAGCAGCAGCTCCTTCCTTCATAACAACCTCAACACCACCACCTCTTCCCAAAACACACTAACAGCAGAATTACTGATGCAGAGCTGCCCTCCTAAGCAAACAGTTAAAAACTGGGTTCTCTCGAGTGCAGACTTTTTGCTTTGGGTGGTCAATATCTGCAGCTCCAAGTAGCCACAAATCAGCTTTAGTGACAGAAATAGCAAGCCAGCAAAGCTTTCTGCGTGTCCTTTTCTCACTTCACTGGGTAGTGCAATGGGGAAGCTAACAGGGTGGCTACTGGCAGCAGAGAGGAGCTGCAGGATGCTATAACCCCACTGAACCAAAGCTAAGCCCTGTCCCCAGGCTCCAAGGAAATAAAGAAAGGGCATAGCCAGACAACAGGAAAAGAAGAGTATCAGTGACCCATTAGAGAAGTCAAAGAGAAAGCTGCTTCAACCTGAAGAATACTCAGGAAGAAGTGAATACCAGCTGAGAAAGGACATGGGAACATGCAAATATCAATGTGGAAAGTGTATGGTATGTTTGCAAGTACCCACCACCAACAATGAAAGGGTACCTCAGGCCTGAGTTGGTAAGTCATTACAATGCTCAAAGAGAATGACCCTTCACAACTAAAGCAGAATAGACACACTTTAAGAACCTACAATACACCTACAAAGCTGGAATAGTTACAGGAATTTTACAAGCCCTTATGTGACCACACTACACATTCCATTATAGGATTCTGTTCATTTACAAATAGCAAGGTACATTCCCTGAATTAAAGAACACAAAACATGAAACAGAAGATGCAACATCAGAATATTAAAAACATAAGGTATGTTAAACATGCTCAGGCTCAAATTTCTTGCACAACTTGTGATTTATTTTGATGAAAACCAATGCCATTCCTCTACACATAACTCTATTATTAGCAAATTTGACCAGTCTAGCACTGGTAAAGGATTGCTTCTAACATTCACTTTAGTTGCTGCTTGGCTCATGAATTGAAGTTACTCTGGTGTGTTCTGCTCCAGAACTTCCTAACACTGGAATGGAGAGACTCAAATTCTCTAGTGTCCAGACAGCTGCCTTTAAACAGTATCAGAAATACAAAATTATTTTTAAAGATGAACTGCATATAGATTAGAAAGCAAACCCTGTACAAGTTTTTCATTCTTAATGGAAAAAAGTTCTCTGCATTCACTTATCACAACTGTTTTAATAAATTCCTAACTTTGAGGATATTATACCTCTAAACATAATGCAAGTTCCACACTAGGATGCTTTTGAAGCCTTTTGTATCTTCAATAGTAACAATAGTAATAATATAAGTTTAACCAATAAAAGCTATAGTTTCTAGCTTTTTATCTCATTAAGGTAGAAATGCAGAGCCCACATAACAATGTGCTCATATGAATCCTACGGTTTTGGAAAAAGCCTTAAGAGCAGCCCTAAAATCTGCACGATTACAGGAAGCAAATACATATCCTGGTAACTAATTATAATGAAAAAGTTTTTTGTCAGTACAAGAGTGCATTGACAAAATCCCTGTCCCCTAAACTACAAGTAGTGCAAATTTAATACAGCAGACTTAATAGCTTTCAACATGGTGGGGGGAAGAGGGGCAGTGCCACAGCATCAAGTGGGGAAGGCATCACACAGGTGACCATATTGCTTTCAGCTGTCATTTTCCGTGTTCCCTAAATGCAAGAACAATGACACAAGGCGGCAGCGTGCTGTAGGTCTTTGCAACAGTCACTACCAAATTTGGCTAGTGTCTAGAAACACCCAGACCCATAAGGTATTCCAGAAAACTACTCCGTTGAGCTTACTTTAAAAGAAAGACTGGAGTGGGGAAAAACACCCCTTCTTTTTCATTAAGTGTAACTTTAAACTGAGTGATTGTGATGGAAAAAAAAAAAAAGGAAGATGCTGAGCTGTAAATTTCTACGCAAGTCAAGGTTATTTAAACTCTTCTGCAGCAAATCAATCAATGTAACAATCATTAAGTTATCTCCACATGACTTGTACTCAGAGGTGAGTAAGCATGAGGTTTTGTAAAAATACTCAGCAGGAACACTTACAAATCCAAGAGTAAAATACCAACTCCTCCACACCTACATATTGAGACTACGTGTGCATTCCCCTTCCAAGCAGAAATACTTTTACTATAGCCTTAACTGGCAAGTCATGAAGGTGATGGGAGTCAGGCACTGCAACGATGAGTCTATCGTAACCACCTACAGATACAAAAAAGCCAAAAAATAGCAAATTCTTCTTGTGGAATGTAGGGTGCTTTGGCTAGACCAGTAAGAGAAACCACCTGCTTGTTAAAAGTGCTGATAAAAAGTTTTGGGGTTTTTTTAACCCGTCTTTATTAAATGGCTGGTAACTGCAGCAACACATTGCTGTAGTTTGGAAAAATGACAGAACTTCTCCAGCTAAAAGAAAAATCTTCAAATTAATTTACTTAGTCACACAAAACAGACTCCACCTACGCACAAAGTTTCTACAAAACATGTTTGCAAAACCGTTTGGGAACATGACAGAGCTAACTGGATAGCAGTCGTGGCCCATCAGGGTAGAAAGCTAATCCTATTTTTAACATTAGACTGCGAACAAAGGAGTCCCACCAAGAAAGAATGCATGCTTATTATCAGGTGGAAAGCATCTGTTCATCAGTTCAATAAATTAAAGCAGCAGCCCTTGCCCTTCTCCATACCAATTACAGGAACTCCCTGTATCAAGTTGTATACATTTTTCCTACTGTATTATTGGAGGAATTTAACAATGAAAATGAAGAACACTCATTGGCAATAGATTTTAAGAAAATTCTATGCTCTATGCCAGAGCTCATCTATCACTGGCTCATGACAATTCAAACACAGCTGAAATAGTATTTAGTTTTTTTTAAGAAATGTTCCAATGTTTTTGTAAACATTTAACAGTTTAACTTATCTTCAAAACCACTAAATAATTCAAAAAACCTCTAGGCAGTTTAAAGCTACAGTGCAGAAAAACACCCTGAAATGCCCTAGGTTCTTCTGAGGACCTCAGGTCAGGTTTGTCACATCTAAAGGTACCGCTCCTCTAGAGTTTCCTACCCCTCCACCAAAAGCAGAGGGAGGACAGTCCAACCTCAGCTACAATGGCAAAGGACTCCCAAGTGCTATGTGCAAGATCTTGTTCTGCTATGAACTTGCCAAGAATGTAAGCCAGCACCCTTTGTAGGCATCACTTTTCATAATAAGGGAATTGGGCCTGTCCAGTAGAAATTTTGTCTATAATATAGAAATGAAAGACAGTGCACTCGGATGCTGACAAAAGTACAGAAACATGCACTTTTTCAGCACAAAACTTTTTTTTTCAAGTAGCAACATTTTAATGCTATCTCATTTTACTCTCTAAACACGGAGGACCAGTTTTGTCTTCCTTTAAATATAACCCAAACATAGCAGTAGTTACTATGGGAAAAACACTGCCACACAGGTTAAGACATGCATTTACACCTGTAAATTTAACACCATAGCTGCACAGCCACCTCTCATAGCAAATATCAGAAAGACTTTTGAACACAATTTCCACAGATGAAACTTAGATATATCAATGTTGCATAACTCTTAGCATAACATATTAAGGGAGCAAACTATAAACAAAAAATCTGAAGTTGCATAATGTTCTACTATTGTTCTCACGCACAATCATTATCCCCATCTTCCTTGAACAAGCTCTACATTACTAGGAAAAAGGATTGGGGAACTCTGTTTCATCTTGGAAAGCAAGGCAGTAACCAGGGTGGTCTCCAAGAGCTTCTAGGTTTTTCTTAACAGAAGCATGCACAGAAAACCCTTAGCTGCAATTTCTTAAACCTCAATGAGAAGGTTACATGCTCAGTAAAAAGCAACAGCTTTCAGCTTTCACTACACCATTTGTAATCTCTAAACTTAACTACACACACAAAGCTCTGGAGAAATGCCAGAGTTTTACCCATCCAGTAAAGCTATTTTATCTCCCTAGAACTAAAATAAAGCCAAGTTACAGGTTACTAAGCATATTCAGCCAGAAAAAAGCACGCAATTCTGACCCATGCAGTTTTTCCAGGGATTGTGTAATTTAAGAACTAGCCTCTTTTCCAAGTAAAAATGCCATGGAAACTAAGAAACCTGAACCACCAAAACTAAGCTACTTAAACTTCCTATTTAGAAACTGATCCATCTCAAAACAGTATTCTGGCACCAGTAGCTAAAAACACCAGTTGCTATAAAGAGAGAATACTGCCCTTTGTCATGGAGAAATCAAAATAGCATTCAGCCTTTAATCTTCTGAATATATGACAGCATGAGCTAAATTGTGTGGATTACACACATGAAAGTGTTATTCAAGATACCAACCCCCCCAAGCAATTCCTGCATTAAGATTAAAATAAATCCAAGGCTATGAATTTAGCAGTCTGGGAACTGGTATTTCTAGCCACTCAATAAAAGAACATGGTACCTTTGTGACTGGCCCTCGAGTTGTGACCAATTTGCCATATACAAGAAGTTGCTCAAGAAGACAACTGTCAAGTCCTATTCAAAGGTCCCATTCGCTTAACTACACAAACATTTTCTCTGTATTCCCTTCAAAAACCCCAATTCCTAATACTTTTTAAACCATAAACACTAGTGGCCCACAGGACAAGATTGTTAAACTTAAGCTTACATGCCCAAATCCTACAATCGAGTCTGACTCCTTGAGCAAAAATTTCCAGAGGAGCACAAAGCAGAGATCATCTAGAAATAAACTATTACAAGAAGAATGGTGCCCAAAACACACAGTTACATATTTCATGCATCCTATTCATGTGTATATTCATCTATACCATCAACATACTTCAAAGCAGCTTAGTCCCTTTTTGTACAAACTGGTGGAAAAGTAGCTCAGAAGGAGAGTCAGACTTGAAATGCCCATCCATTTTAACTATAACTCTTCAAGTGTAGGTTCCAAGACTTTATTTCTGATAATTACAACAGATGGAGTTTTTGCTCCAGAACAGCTCAAGTTCATGAGATGCATTTAATGTACCTTTTAAAATTGTATTTGTGTTTCAAAACATTTCAAACTACTGAAAACGCATCTCAGATCAGATGACACAACCCAGACTTGCATCTTAAAGGGAAGAGTTTATACGATTCAGTGACATCTACACGCTCTTTCCCCAAAAAGTTCGGAAAATAACTTGGTCCTAAGACCTTGAATGTATAGCTTCTTCAAGATGGCTGAGCAATTATAGAAGTTCAAACCCCCAAAACACAAAAGAATAATTTCACTGTGCTTCTTGCTAAACTGAAGCAGACTGGACCTGAGCAAGTAAGGACAGGAGAGGAGTCTTAGAAGACAGACTCTGATGTGGTACAACAAAACCAAGGGGAAAGTCAAGAATGTTTCCCCTTCTAAACGTAGCTCATTTCAAGCACAGTTTCTCCCTAGTAAAAGGGACAAGGACCTTTTGTACAAGAACACCTGTGTAGTACTTTAAAAATACTTTTCAAAAAAATTTACGTTTCATCTTTCAGTGATCTCATAGTACACCATCTGGGGCCAGTTACAGGCTCACCATAATAAACACTGTCAAAGAATTAATCCATTTTTATCTCACACAGTTTACATATTAAAACAGCAGTACAAAACCACTTGAAAAAATCTTACCAATTTCAGTAATCTATAAAAGGAAGGTTTCACAGGAGCTTGGCTGTATTGCTCTTGCCCCCGCCCCCCCGCATTTAATGATGCAAAAGAGCCAGTTTTATTAGCCCAGGTAATGGGACACCACTATAGTAAGTCTTACTCCCTTAAATACATCTGTTGCTTTACAGGCAATTTCTATAGCATCTAGTGACTCTAGAGCACAAGCAGGTGTGGTCTGTACAACTGTCTTCAAAGGGAAGCCAAAAAGGGAAGACTCACAACAGGATGATTGCCCAAAACCCATTTTCTCTTCAAAACCCTGCAATATAGCACCACCATCCACACTGTGCTCATGTTCCAATTCTGTATTTCTAAAGAACAGCACACTGTTAGGAAAGAAAAATTCAAGAAGTCCATCTTATGAAAGAACATTTTAATTTTTGGAAGCAAACTGTGCATAGTGATGTTAAATCATTATTTGCACTTTAAAACAAGAAATCACCATTCAGCATTTACATTTAAATACAGGAAAGGTTTTGTTCCAACAGAACTAGAAGGCAGTCCTTTCACCACACAACTCACTGAAGCCCCATCAGTGTTTACTTCATTTACCCCTCATCCTTGAAAGACTACTTGTTTCCAGGAATTCTAAAATTATTCTCCAAAAACATTTTGTTCCTTCCCTACCTAGAACTATACCATCAACTTTAACACTCACAGATGTCTCTTCAGAAAATTGACCGGTTACATTAAGCCAGTTCCAAATTATTTCCTAAGTTAGCTTGAACAGATTCCCAGTTACAATGCTAGTTATTTCAGTATGAGCACGTCCACCCATCAATTTAACCTCACATCTTCAGTTAAATTGAATCAATCTTCTAAAAGAGCTAACACCTCAGACACATGAAGATGATGCCTATCATGTCAGCACTTTCACTCCTCACCTTTGTAACACAGAACCATATTAATCTAATTGATGTCACTATTAAAAAAAAAAATCAATTGCCATCACATTCTCCCTATATATCCCAAAATGTTCTTCTGGGAAAAGATATGAAAAAGGAAAAGAGCAAATGTTAAAAGGAAGAGGTCATCTTCAATAAGCGTGAAATTAGGCAGCACCCACAATTCCTGGTAAGGTTTCAGGCACTGTAGAAAATTTCTGCATCACAGCACTGAACAGCTATTTGGGTATGCTCAGAGCCCTCTGTGCTTCAAGAAAATAAATCAACATTTTTTTGCTCTGCTTATTCTAATACAGATTATGGCATAACCCCCCCCCCAACCTCTTGCTGCTTCTAAGTATGATTTTCTGATGAAAAATAGCCTAAATAATTGTATCTTCTGTCCTTGAGCTTGTTCACTGTAAGTCTCAACAACCCAAGGCATCACTAACCAGCTTCGGCAAGTCAGTTGTTGTTTTTTTTTTTCACCTTCCTTCCAACTTGTTGGATGTCAACACAGCAGGACAGAAGACAGGGATGAAGAGAGGTACTACAGCTGAAAGGCTACTGCATGAATTTAGCACTTACCTGCTCTGTCTGGGCTATTAACTGCTGATGAACACGTACACAGCTCCAAACCAGCCACCACCTGTGCACTGTCTCTTGCCCAACCATTCATCATGGTACATGCACAGAGTTTGTCTTCATAAAGCAAGACTCTCAGTGGCCAAAACCATTTTATGAGTAAACTTTTCTTTTTCCAGTAAAACAATGCAAAATTGGGCACTAACTGGTTCCAACCACCTCCAACAAGACAATCTTCCATATGCATCAGCAAGCCAGACACGGGGTCAAAGGCTGCAGGTTAAATATCTGACAACCAGGAGAGTGAAAAGAGTACTTTCTGTACCTATTATGAAGATTATCATTACTTTATTCTAACACAGCCCATCTTTCTGAGACACAGACTTCAAAGACTTAGTGCTACACAAGTTAAGCAGTTTCAAAAGCTTCCAGTGATGATTTCAAGCTCCGAAACACCCGATTAAACACAACCAACCAACCTTAGACCTTCATTTGAACAAACAATTTCGCTTCCATTATGCCTGCAGTATTTCAGCTTTGCAGGAGAAATTTCTAGCTACTTACAGCGCATGATGTTGTGTCATACAGCTTTTTGCAAAAGGGGGGAAGAAATAATTATTTTGAAACAAATTAGTTTTTATAAAAGGCCCCAAAATAATGCTTTAATGAGATGTTTCTAAAAAAAAGCTACAGAAATGCACATCTGCAGTCATACCTTAAAACTCTAAAATGTAGCCTCTTAATATTTGAAAGCTATCCCTATATTGTTTCAAAGATACAATAACCTTGTGCAAGACAGAAAGCCAGATAAAAGAATTAGCGAGAGGAAAAATCCTCTCCCCGCAATGGAAAATTTTCATCTCTTCAAGCAAGGCACAGAGATGCTCAGCCGGACCTGCGTTGCCTGGAGACCAACCGCAGCTTCTTGCCAACAGGGACGAGCAAAGCATCAGCAAATTCAACAACTGATAAGTGGATGAACTGAATGAGAGGCAGCAAGTTTTTCCACACACCAGTGTAAAAACCTGATAGCTTTCAGATAACAGTTCTAGCCCATGCTCACTAGACACACAAGAATTATGAATATAAAATATCAGCCTAATGAAGCTTCAGACTCCACAGCTCAACTCTCATCCCCACACTTCTGGGTGCAGCTAGCAAATAGACTGCATTCAAGCCAAAATTTTTAGTCGCAACTCAATTTCTGCCCTTTCAGTCTTTTGATGCAGTCAGTATCTGAACTTTTGGAATATGTTCCTACCCATTAAAAAAGTCCTGTGTTTAAGCACTGGTGCAGAACTGTTAAGGAAACCAATGAACTACATCAAAAAGGAAGAAGCTACACCTCTGCTTAGCATTATAAACCACATCAAATCATGCTTCACTTCAAAACCCTGCCTTTGCCCCTAGCCTTCTGCACCCAAAGCACAGCACCCCAGGCAGGACAGCATCAGAAGATGCTGGGAGACACTTGTGTTGTCTATTCTGGATCTGGAACTGCTCCTGAGCTCGGGCAGGCACTGACTCAGCTGCAGGAGCAGTGCTCCTGACCTCCCAGAGGCACATCTCAGCTGTATCCCGATTTCCAAGCTCCACCAGGTGAGAATCATCAAAAGTAAATGACATTTAATACCAGTTACTCCAACATTCCCCCAGACCTTATCTAATTCAATTCACTAGAACTATTTAGACAGTAAAGAATTAAAGATTCTTAAGAATGACTATTTATCCCTTTAGATGCAATATCCTTGTGGAATTTCTGTCACTAGTGAAGTAGGCTTTTCACTGTCAACCTGATAGCATACACTCCCCTGCCTCCACCTATTCCTAAACCAAAAAGGCAGACATTCATATCGCTAGCACCAGAGCTAACATACTGAGGCACCCTTAGTTGTGACAAGGTTTACACCATTCCCCTACCCTTTAGAAGAAAAAACATCCCCAAAATATCCTCCCACACTCTCCAGCTGATCAGAGAACAATTGAAGTACCAGCAATCTGGCTGGAAGCCCATCCACTGGCAGGCAAAGAGTTTCTTTCTTTAACATCTTTTCTCATCCTGTTTTTTCAAAACTGCATGCCTGACAAATACAAAGTCTTCCTTGCAAGCAACTGGCAAGGAAAGAATTTTTGAGAGTATAAAGCCCGGCATTCATATGAGTGACCACTACCCAGTTTTCCAGCTCCTTCCCAAGTTACCATACCAAATGATTATAATGGCTCTTATCTACCTTTCCTCAAGAAAAAACAGCAACATAAAGCTTACATTACTCACATGACTGAAATACCACAGACAACATAACATTATTATTTCAGAAAGGTATAAACAGCAAAGACAGAAAAGGTAGAAAAGCAGCTTTTCAGTTAAATGAATTAACATAAATTTATGAAAAGCTACCTGGACAAGCTTAAGGTCTGAAATTTTTACAGATAAGCATATATGAATATCTGTAACCCCTCCCCTTAAAATCCTTCCTGCAACCCTTAACCAGGAGACACTTCTGAGAACTTAAAATTATTGTTTTTTGAAGAACTATTCCTGAATTCTGGCAGTTAAATCATTGGGTTCTTCCTCATTTAGTAATATACTTTAATCATGAAAAATCGTAACAACAAGCTGGAAGATGCTTAACAGGCCAAATGTAAACAAATTAATCAGTCCATTTTTAAAATACAAATATTTGTGTGTGGATGCATGTGTATACAAACCCAGTTTCCATTCCTTCATGTTATAATAAGTCCTGAAAATATGCAAATTGACTTCAACTTAAAAGACAATTTCTGATTTTACAAGTAGTTTTTATCTTATATAAGCGAAGTTATGCACAAAGATGCCAATTCTTAGATGTTTAAAAGCCAAAATAACCCTGACGTGTTATTCTTGAGTGTCAAATTTAAACTGCTCTACTCTCACTTCACTGTTACATGTTGAGTAATGATCAATAACACACCATCTGACTTAAAAGTTAAAACAACCAAACTCACATTAGTTTTAATGTTCCAGAGCTAAACATTAAAGCAAAATTCTAATTACAGTATTTGACAAAGAACTGCCCCCCTAGATGTTCCTGTGTCCAAAAAAACATATGGGCACTAGATGCATTTCTAAAACACCTCAGTATATGGGGCACATAAGGCACTGTGTCAAAAAACCTAAAAAGACAGGCTAGCAGAGGGCAATTAAATTCCAGCATGTATCAGGAGAGATATCAGTGTCAAATACGCATGCTTTTCACAATGGAATTAAGGCTAAGGACATATCAGGGTGTAACTACCAATAGGCTGTTATTCTATCAACAACGATAACATTTATTTTCTTAAGCAGCATGCTGATTTCCAAAGTCTCAACCGTATGCATTTTTGTTTAAGAGCCTAAGGGCCCCAAGCCACATTACCAAGGTATTATAAATCTGGGACGCTCAAAACAGCTCGTAAGAAGACATCACCCAGTATTTCCGTTTTACACAGAAAAGGGGCATTCGTGAGCAGCGTGTCCAATTATGCAACACCTCCCAAAGCATTCTTTTTCCATTTTGTAGTATTACCAAGTGCATGCAACAGTCGTCAAACCTGCAGCACATCCACCAACCGGGAAAAACAGAAAACCAACGTCTCATGATTCAGACAGATGAGAGAACTGCTGAGTAACAGCAAGGGGCGACAGCCAGCTCGGGGGTCACCCAG
>NW_009259719.1:2658951-2667207 GCF_000687185.1 Egretta garzetta
AGCCGGCCCCGCTGTCCCCCCGGCCTGCTTGTCCCCAAGCTTCGAGCCCCTACCCGGGCGCCCTCAGCCCGGCGCCAGCCCTGCGCGGGGCAGTTGGGTTTCCTTGTGCCTTAACGATCTGTGGAGCGGCACCTCCGTGACCTGCCGGCTGCGGCAGCCACAGACGGGGCTCTCGTTGACGTTGCCTCAGTGCCTGCTTGAAAACGGTTTGTCTCTGTTCGCCTGCAGCACGTGCCGTTAGTTTGGACGTGACTGGGGCCTGGCTGCGGGGCGGCTTCTGCTGCTCGCCCCACTGAGGAGGCAGAGCATCTGCTGAGTCCAGCAGAGGCTCGTAGGGCCGTACGCCTGAGCCCACCCGTTAGTTCTGTGTTTCTGTTTCTGTACCACCAAGAATCTCATTGGGGCTTACGCTGCCAAAAGTCTCGGAGGCTCCCCCTACTCAGCTTCACCCTGAATGACTTCTCGGAGCCTGCGGCCTAATGTTCTAAATGCCATCGCAGTTGTCAGGGCTTGCATGCAAGCCCACGAGCGCTCCTGTAACAGCAGAGCCACCATCGTTGTAAGGAAAAAAGACTGAATAATGAGATTATTGCAGTTTAAATTACTAAGCAACAGTCTCTCTGACAATGAACTTAGTAACGCTCTGCCATCTATCTAATCACACTAGTGAGACAGAACAACTCCACTTAGATACAAATTACTTGGCATTTCATTTTAATAAAGGTCAGAGGGCTAAAAGCCATACCAGCCACAATTCTGCTGTACAACGTACCCAGCAAAAGGCATCCTTTGTTTCCAGAAGGGACACGGCCTTTCTGGCCATGGGCTGCTGAGGCAGGGTTGCGTGCACAGAGCGTCTCGCTCAAACCTCCCACCTCTGCTCCCTGACTGCCCGCCCCTGCGTGGGCCCAGGGCCTGCCTGGCTTGGGAATGGCTCCTTGGTTTGGAGAGGTGAGCATCGGTTCACCAAAGAGATTCAGAGGGTGAGAGATGTCTGATTTCTCCTTGTTCTAAAGTACGAGCAAGCGGCTTGTGTAAGAAACAATTATACGCCTTGGTTCTCACTGCTTAAAATACGCCTCTCTTGTCCATCAGGCTGACAGTCGAAGCCAAGCAAAGGCTGCCTGTTGAGAGTCTCCTCATTGTTCTGGCTGGCGCCATCATGATTATCTTGATTTCAAAATCTGTTTTCATATGTGTCTCTCACCATTTAAAACTGGTGACTTTCCTTGGGTATTTAAAGGTTTTGTTTAAAATGCACGCCTCTCTGGGCTGAAGCTGGTCGTGAGAGAG
Source organism: Egretta garzetta (assembly GCF_000687185.1). Taxonomy (NCBI): domain Eukaryota; kingdom Metazoa; phylum Chordata; class Aves; order Pelecaniformes; family Ardeidae; genus Egretta; species Egretta garzetta. Next base: position 2,660,245 of record NW_009259719.1, read on the forward strand.
CAGGTCTGTAATTTAACTCAAGAGACTGGCGGTTATGGCTGGAGATTATCAACACATGCTACTAGTTTTAATCTTCATTTGCAAGCCCAGAGCTGATCCAGGTCTCACGTCTGGTTTATGTTCCCCAGCCACAGGGAGAGGGGAGCTGAGGTCCCACCCCGTGGGACCCCTCCCCAGTGGGTGGCTGCACAATCCCTCCAGAGGCTGGGAATATTCCCACATGCTCATGGCAGCATTAGGTTACTTCAAACCTTGCTCCTTGCTGTGCTTCTTTCAGTTCCTCTTAATTAGCGGGGGAGCAATTCCAGGCTATGCGACTCACTCAGCCATCTCCGACCTCCCCCGCGATCAGCTTCCCTGATGCAGTAATAAGACATCAACGTCAAGCTCGGCTTGGCAAGCCTTTCATTCCCCCACTGCCCTTGCCCGCACACGGCTCATGGTCACTTCCTAAACTTCCAGCCCCCTACCCCAATGGCTCTAGGATGAACCTCCAGCTAGCTGTGCTCCCAGACACACAAGCAAGGCTGATCCTTTGGCTGCCTGGCACTCCAGGTGACCCCACACTGCTTCTTGAGAACATTGCACCCTGAGCAATGGTGTGAGGCTGTTAAATGCAAGATGCTTAGTTCTAGGAGTAACTGTATTAGCAGCACTCCTCCACCCTCCTCCTCCTCGCCAAGACAAAGGAGAGGCAGCGTTTAAGGCAGTGAGGATCTGCTCACACAGTCAGTCAGAAAGGTACCTGTTTCTCCCATTGCCAAAATCATTCACAAAATAAATAAGGAATAAATATCCCGCTTCCACAAACACTTTCCTCTCCCTTGCATGCACTGTGTGTGCACATGTGTGTGTATATATGTATACACACACACGTATTTTTAAAAAGCTGGTGAAAAGTGCCAGACTGATAGTTTAAAGGAACAAGTACTTCCCGTTATTTACAGAACTGGTACAATATAGGAAGTGGCAGAGCAAACTTCTCCCTCTTGGGCTGTGTCAAATCTATGATCCAGAGGAAACACCCTTGAACACAAAGTTCATGCATATTCATTTTTTTGTCTCCCCTGCTAAGGATCTAGGAATTGTTCCTTTTAGAAGGAGCAGTGGACTGTTATAAAGTTCCCTAGTTCAACATTATTCTTGCTGTGATGAGGGTTGCAAAATTTTATTTATATGAAAACTGAAACCCTGAATCAAAAAATGTAACCCCCCCAATATTCAGCCACTTCTCACCAAATCATCCCAGTTCCAACCCAGTATGGTTTTCTAACTGCACAGTCCTCACCCACAATCTTAATCCCGTGCTCTGTCTGCATGGTGTGGTTCATGCCATTTTTACCGTGCCTGTGGTAGTTCAAATTAATGCACATGGTTCTAGTTATTATTTACTTGCAAAACATTTCATCAGATGATGTCTCTGATTCAGGACTCAAAAAGCCAGGCCACTAAAAGAGGACAGCGCTTAATTTAATGAAGTAACAGGGAAATGTCATGCTTTAAAGATGTCTTGCACGGAAATAGATTCCATGCTCCAGCCTCAGTCCTCTCAGGGTCAAAAATAATAATTATGAGAACAGAGCTGGAAGGAGGAGGGTAACGATGGGGGATTTTTTTGCGCGAGGCAGCAGCAAAGCCAGCTGCCTGAGCCCCAGCAGTTCAGCCGCCCGCTGGGCAGGCCTGTCCTTTGCCAGGCACTTTCTATTACTCCCGAGCAATTACAAATTGATGGATGAGTCACAGAAGACAAACACAACCGGACTTTGTTTACTGGGACAGAAGCTCAGCTCTGGGATTTCTCAAAAGCTGCAGAGATGGAGAGCTGACAGACGCTGCTTGACGAACCAGGGCATGAGGGATCGCAGGTGAAGGATCTGTGCTTTCCTGCAAAAGGCTGTGATTACTGGAAAGGTTTTTCTCCACCCCAAGTTCCTTTTAACTGATTTGACCAGACCCAGGAACCACAAGCAAAAACATCTGTAACTTATGGTTTAAGGTTTAATTTGTTGGCTGTGCTTCAGGCAAGTGGGGAGTGCACATGATCCATGGTGCGCTGAAAACGGGGACGGCGGCAGTGCCCAGCCAGGGAGGCTGCTTACCAGCGGGGAAAGGGCTGAATGCCACAGCCAAGCATGCCTGTGCTTGTTGGGTTTCTGCAGAAGCCCTGGACTGACTGCGTGTGCCCGCGTCCTGCTGCAGCCTGCTCCACTGCCCGGGGAAGATGCAGGAGAGCAATCAGAAAAGAGAGCAGCAACAAAGAGCTGCCTCTGAGCCAGCCACGCATGCAAACCACTACCTGGCCCATCCCAGTGAGATCTTCAGTCTCCTCAGAGAGCAAGGACTATTGCCAGACCCACTCCTGGGGGTCCTGGGTGAGCCTCCTGGATGAGCCTCCCAGCCCCAGAAAGCCTGCCTTGGCAACTCAGCCAGACTGAGCCCCGGAGACGGTGTCTGTGGGCTGCTAACGGAGATCCGGCTTGGGCTCCTGATAACAAAGCGCCAGTTACTGCTGTGTCCCCTCGCTCCCCTCCCTTCATCAGTCCTGTCTACGGAGGCTGTAACGCTCCAGCAGGACTCTCTCTTACCTAGGGAACTGCTGCCATGGCAGAATTCATGTGTTATTGTAGGATAAAACAATCACTTGCCAAAAACCACATGAAAAGAACAATGCATAAGATAGCAAGTGTCCAAAGGTTAAGAGAGGCCAGAGGGTTTTGTCCATACAATCTTTTGTAAGTTTTCCTGCTGGGCAAGGCAGAGCCTTTAAATGCACAGGCGGGCCCCTGCTCCTGGTGCATGCTGATAACACTGGTGGCACGTAGCCGTGCCTGCTCCAGCATGGTGGCATCACCCGCATGTGGTCTACCAGCTCTTCTGGGAGAGCGTGCTGGGAATCTGCCAGGCTGGTGGGGTGTGTGTTTGGGGCAGCTCACAGCCCTGCTGCAGACTATAGAGCTGGAGTGAAAACCCAAATCTGCTGGTTTGGGTCAGCCCTTTACTCCTGGCTTCTGTGTCAGCGCTGCTGTGCTCCATGGGCGACCATCTCAGACTCAACGGCAGCCAGAAAGAGACGGCAGTTTTGGCTTCCTCTTGCACTCATAGGCAGCAGCAGCTCTGTCACCCAGCACCTGCCCTCTTGCAGCTTCGCCGCCTGATTCTCCTTTTTCTGAGCCTCCCTCAGGTGCTTCTTGGTGAATAAATCCCCCCGCTCCTTTCCCCATCGCGCAGCACTGGGCAGTGGCACAAGGGCCAAACCAGCAGGCTGGAATAATTATCTCTATTTGTGTTATTATTTGTGGAATAATTATGTTTATCATGGTGGTGCTTAGGGCCAGACTCCTGTGTCTGGGATTGCATTTTCTGCTCCAGGTTTTGTCCAGAGACCCTTGGTCTTTGTTGGCACACCCAGACCTCGCCACGACGCAGCTTGTGTGCTCACCCCAAGGCCCAGCACTCTACCCTCTATACAGTCACAATTCTATGGCTTCGCCTTCAGTGACACAGCCCAAACTCCCCGGCATGCAAAGAGGAGCACAACTCAGAGCTGAAACTCCTCCAGGGAACATTTTGGAACTTCCCAAGATGGGTGATACTGGGGCTTGGCTGGCATCCTGCGGTCACACACCCCGCCACACCTACCCGCCTGGCATTGCCAAAATGTCACTGGTGCTGCTCAGCGCAGCAGGGCAGACTATTTAGAGCAGGGAAAAGCCAGTTCAGATATAAATATCAATCAAAATAAGTCAGCTTGTCCTTCAGCTGCTTTAAACCTGCCACCCCCAGCCTTTGATTTCCATTTTTGCTTCTGCGTCCGCTTTACACAGCCTGGTTTTGCCCAGAGGTACACCCCAAATCCTGTTCTCGCTGCATTTCTGTGGAATCAGGGGCAGTCCCAGCAGACCCCTTCAGAGGTGTTTGCAGGTGAGAGGCTTTGGCTCGGCAGCTGCAGACATCCCTCACTGAGTACCCCTGGGTGAAGAACCGATTACAGAAAACTTCTCGTCCCCATTCAGCCAATTTAACGCTTGCAAGATTTTGCATCAGTAAGTCAAACAAGAGAAAGAAACGCTAGCAAAAATAGCGACTGGGAGGGGACTGTCTGTATTTCACACATCACAGGGCGCCTCTTGTGCAGGAAGGAAGGGGCCTGTGACGCCTCACTCACCGACATCCATCTCGACGCAGATGGGCCAGGCGCTGTCTGCAATACCTCTGCTTCCTTGCAGAAAACAAGCGTGACTCCATCTCAGGGCGGCACAGACTCAGCAACAGCTCCGTTCCCTGCCTGCCGAATAATATAATATATAATAATATAAAATATAATATAGAATAACCGCAGGCTCGTGCTGCAGATGCTCTGGCACTAACCCCCTGCTGCAGGAACCAAAGCCTCCCTGCCTTTCCCGTCTGTCCCTGGAGGCAGCCCCCCATCACTTTCCCATTTTCTCTCCATGGATGTGGTTTTCCTCCTGTTTCTTCCCCTTGCCTGCTCCTCCAGTTAGCTTTCCTCTGAGCAGCCACCTTACTCTAGCCATCGGGAAGGAATTGATGCTGTAGGAGTCAGAACATACCCCCATGCATCTTTTAGCTTTGCAAACGAGCCTTTTCATCCCACTTTGAAGGGGAAAACTCTAACAGGTTCTCCTAAATGAGGAGGTCCAGCTCACCTGAGAATAAATCCTCTTTATTCATGGAAGAGCAAAATCCTTCCCCTCAATGGAGCTGTCCCCACTGAGGAGCTGACAGTGCTTATGGCAGAGCCCGTGGTGCCGGGGGACAGGCCAGCAGCAGCTGCGAGCTCTGGGGCTACAAGCCCTCCAGGGAAGCTCAGCTTTGTGTGATGGGCACCAAGGAGGAACGGATTCAGCTACTGCAGATTTCCTCGTTATCTCTCAAGGAACTTCCTGAGCAGATCGCTCCACTCAATGCCAGTCCTCTGCCAAAAAATGCTGTAACGTGCATTTGTGTGGCCAGGACCTGCACCTTCCTGCCCCTTGCTGCAGGCTCTCCATCCTGCTCACCACCCAGCTATAATTTTCCCCACCAGTTCTCCATGGCTAAGCGTGCAAACCAGAATACCCACATGAGAGTTGGGAAGGATGGGGATGAGTGGTGCCCTCTCCCAGCTAGGATGAACACGCTCCATCAGGTCTCCAGGGCCCAGAGAGCTGGCAGCAGCCAGCACTCCTGGCCCATGGCTCCTGGAGCACCAGCTCTCTGGGCTATGCCAAGAGACTGAATCAGCATCAATTTGGAATGTAATTTCTTGTGAAATATATCCCGTATATCCCTTGCCTGCAGTTTCTCCTGCTGCTTCAGGGACTCTTCCTCGGGCTATTTTTAGTGCCGGGTTACATCACTGCCAGCTTCTGATGCTGTGAAACAGGCACCGGCTGCGAACATCCAGGCATCAGTGACTGTGAGCCGCAGGGCTGTTAAGGATGGGAACTTTATCACTCGGCCAGCAGACGACCAGGCTGTAATTGCGAGCTGGCAGATGGAGCCTGGTTTGGGAGAGCAAACAAGGAGCATCTCAATCATGCTGGTGCCTGATGATGAGGAAGAAGGCCCTGCCACAAGAGCCCCTGCTTCCCCTGGGGCCGGGGGATGCTTTCCAGCAGCACTTCCATTGCCTGGCTGTGCAATACCAAGCAAGTTAATTAATCTTCTGTGCTTCTCCTCTTTCCAAAGAGAGGGTTTATGCTGACCTACTTCTTACAGGGAAATTTGCAAAGGGCTTCAACGTCAATGACGAGCAAGTGGCACCAAAAGCGCTAATTATGCTGGCTGTTCCCAGTACCCCGACCACTGCAGAGCCAAAACAGCAGCAAGCAAAGGCAGAACATCACGGCTCTGGAGCAAGCAACAGAGAGCTGCTCCTGCAGGGAGGTCACGATTTCCAGACTGGCTACCAGCTTTTGCTTTTGGGCAAGAGCAACTCACATGCTGGCTGGCCACGTGAAAGGGCAGCTCAGGCCATGAGATGGCACTAGCAGCCATGTGGCAAAGAGGAAGATTCACCTTGCACCTCTGTGATGCTGTGCGTTGGGCAAGGAGGTCACAGCAGCCCATGGGCAGAGAGCTGCAGGCAATTAGCCTGGGGTGAGCAATGCAGCACCGCCAGGCATCGAGGAGAGGCAGGGGATCTCGGCAGGGAGCCTTCTGCATGCCTTCGAGGCTGCAAATGCTTTGCGTGCCTCCCCAGGCCTGACACTGTCACTGTTCGCCAGGGCCTCAGGGGCCCTGGTGGGGGCCTGCCCCAGCCACGGCCCCTTTTGATGTCTCTCCTCCCCACCTCTCCATCTTTGAGCCTCCCCTGGTAGCCAGGGCTACAGAGAAACCTGTGCAGGAGAGATTAGCAGAAATGAGGAAATAGGGGGATCTGAGCTGGCCAAGCACTCTTCCCCAGTGGAATCCCGGCCCCCACAGCCACCCCCTGCCTGCCCCCCACCCCCGCATCCCAGCTGGCCAAAATCCCTCTCCCAGAAGACTCTGCCCAGAACAAGGGCTGGAGCTCTTAAGGAGGAAATTCTGAGTTAAATTCCTTCCTCCCAAGTCATTTGCAGAAGGGAACAGCGTGTGCTCCCAGCACAGAGATGACGTCTTGCTGGCCTCCTGCCGCTCCTTGGCTGCCTGTCACCGCGGGGCCAAGGCTCTCCCAGCAAGACGGCAGGAGGGCTTGGCCGATGGAGAAGGACCGGAGGCCTCGCCAGAAAAGCTGTGCATCCCCTGGAGGAAAGAGGATGCAGAAGGTCACCCGAGAGCAGCAAAGATCCCCTCCATCCCCCAAGGGAAAAGGAGTAACAGATTATACTTGAGCCCAGCCTAAAGCAGTTATTAGTGAGGGCTCAATAACCAAACCCAGGATTAAGTAGAAGGACCAAAGCCTCATCCGGTGCAAACGGCCACAGCTGCACAGAGGCTGTGAGCCCCAAACTAATTCATCCTCAATTCCTCAGCAGG
>NW_009259719.1:2667297-2683810 GCF_000687185.1 Egretta garzetta
TAAAGCAGCCCAAGGAAGCTGTTCATTTTGTATTTGCATTGAGCTGCTTAAAAAGTAAACACAGCATAAGACCAGGCCCGCCAGCAGCTGTCACTGACCTCAAAATCAAAGATGTTGTGGGCTGATGCAAAGTAGGGCAGGCTCACAAGCAGAGCGGCCACAGCAGCTGTGCTAGAGATGGGAGGAACATGAGCTGTGGCTGGAACGGAGCAAAGGCTGCTGCCCCCCTTCCTGGGCCAAATCTATCAGCAGGGTCACAGAGGTGGTGAAGTTATCTGAAAAAAAATTCTTGGCGATTTTCTCTCATCTCAGAGATGAGGCAAACATTGCCCTGATCTGGGCAATCTGTGTAGGGATTATTAAACCAAACTGTATCTGGGCCAAGGTTAATGAAAAAGCCTGCAAAATCCTCCCGGCCACAGCATTTTGGTTCCCTCACCAAAGGTGGCTTGGCGCCGTGCCGGTGGGGAGGCACGAGGCCGGCGGCATGCACGCGTGCTGTGAGCCGCAGCGACCTGACCAGGGCTCACGCTGGGTTTCCCGTCCTCGCAAAGTTGACAAGAGGCTCACTTCATGCTTGCTTGTGAAGCCCGTGGAGCACCTCTGCTGACAGCTGGCAGAGATTATTGTCATCTGTTGCCACCATCGCCCCGCAGGGACATGCACTGTGCTGCTCAGCGAGGGCTGCAGCACCCTTGGAGCAGCTCCAGCCCTGCTTGCCCCATTCGGGACTTTCAGGGCAGAGCTCGTGTCACCCTGCCACGGATGGTGCCACACAAGGAGAGCCACAGCCGATCCGCATTGCGGGCAGAGCTGGGCTGTATCCATGTGATGTGCAGGTACCCATCCAGGAGAGTTTTCCTCACCTGCTTGCAAAGCCCCAAATCCCACATCTCTACTTGGGTGGCTTCAAGGCAGCCTTGCCGCTGTGGGCTGTCCCAGGGAAGATGGGAAAGGTGCTCAGGCTCTCTGACCCCTTTCTTTTAGGTGAACAGAGAAATTCTTCAAAGTGTGGCTCTTCCATTTTCCTGCCTTTCTTATCACCGAGGGCTATGGAAATGGAGAATTGGGGTCATCACTGCATGAGCTCACACATCCCTGCCCTGATGGGCTCCTTATCGCTGGAGCAGTTTCCAGCATCTCAGTCCTGTTGTTAAAACCATTACGTCTCTGGTCATCAATGCAAAGAAAGACTAGAAACCACAGCATGGCAGTAATCAGGGCAATTATATCTTCTGCTTCCACTAGCTTGAGGCTGCCCGGATCCTGCTGCCTAAATCTGCTGGGAAACCCAGCCTCTCCGGTCCCAGCTGCTTCCCTAGGGCTCTCACTAGGGTGCTTCCCCTCCAGTGCCAGCTCCTTAATAAACACTGGTTGTTCCCATCACATTTCTCTGGCACCAGCCAGTGACGCCAGCCCTGCTGGCAAGTGACCAATTCCCTATTCACTGAATCACGCAAATTCATCAAAAATCACCCCGGATCCATGGAGACAGGCTCCTCAAAGTGTTGGAGGAGGTTGAGGGCAGAGCTGCAGTGGTGGCCATGGTGTGGAGATGCAGCACCACGCAAAAGACTTGGCACCAGCCATCCGTCCTCATCCTGCATGGTAGGGCCAGGAGGAGCCACTGCAAATGAGGGAAGCAGAGCCCATACCCCATCTTTTGTTTCTTCAACATCCACCCTTCAATAAGGCAAAATTATCTGTTTACTTAAGAGCAAGGGTAATTAACCACCCAAATGGTTACCGAGGAATGCGAGAGTCACAATAGCCCCTATTATAGAACAGATCCATTAAATGGAGATCATTGTTCTTCCTGGCCTTAAAAGCCTGGCAATGCACCCCAGCACCTTCACCCACTGCAGACTGGCACTGAAAACACGCAGGGAACTGGGATCCCTCAAGGGCAGCACTGGGAAGCCAGGCCAGCCGGGTCCACGTTCTCAAGGTGGCAGGACCGAGTGTGCCAGACCTGCCTGCAGCCCCTGGCCTGCCTGGAGCAGGGCAAAGCCTCCAGCTTGCAAACATTTCTGTGCAACGTAGGAATCAAGGTTTCCCAGCCCGCCAGATCACAGTGCTAATTTGAATGCTGTAAATATTTGACTTTCATCTGCAATTTAACCTCGCCTGCCTTCAGCTAAGAGTAATTTCCAAGCAAATGGTTGACTTCACTGCGCCTCAGGGGTCGTGAGCCACACCACCAGCCCCCAAACCCCAAGCTCTGCAGAGATCCCTACCCCAGCAAACAACCCTGGGCACCCCAGGGCTTGCAGTTGGGGTCAGCTCAATCCCTGCCAGGATTTTCAATGTCCGTAACTTCCTAGGGGTGGATTTCAGTGGAGGAGGAGGAGGCTAAAGGTTCCCATCAGCCCTGCTGACTCTGACTGCCATCCCAGCAGGGCTGCAGGCTCTGTCGGCGTCTTTGTCCCCACCTTGCAGCCACACTGGGGATATTTGTGTCACCAGGCCATGCTTGTGGGACACCAGTTGTGTCATTGAGATGCATTTTGGGAGGGACCCATTTGGCGGACGCAACAGCCACCTGTGTTTACCCGCTCCTGTCTCGTGCTGGCACACACACGACTACAGCTTTCGGTTTCAGCCTCCCATCTATTTATACCAAATGCCTTTGAGTGATGTGCTACTGCCTCCCGGGAGCATTACTGTGCTGGGCCAGCCTGCCCAGCACCTCCTCGTCAGAGATGGCTTCAGGGTGACTTGATCACAGGCTAAGAGCACCTACACAGGCAATAAAGCTCCTATGATGGTCTCCCTGCCATGCTTGCCACACTCACGGGGCTCTGAAGCCGTGCTCAGGAAATACGGTGGATCCTGCTGAGATGTAACCAAAGCACGGGATGACAAACAGCTGCTTGTCTCCATCCCCAGGGACAGGGACCTTGCCATGCTGCCCAGTCGCTCCTGGCTACTGTGGAGCAAGGTCACAGCCTGGATAGTTCTGCTCTGCAGCTCCAGGACAGCAGGAGCCAGTCAGCAGGGACCTGGCACATGGCAATGGGATTTTAGGGACAGCACTTGGAGGACAGAAGAGATGCAGGTGAGCAGCAGAAAGGGTTGCTGCAATGAGATTCAGTCAGAGGCACCCACAGAGCTACTGCCATCAAAAATAAAAGGAGGAAGTAGCCCCCCAGACAAGTCCACCTGCCCACTCCCATTCCCACAGCCATAACAAAGTGTTATGCATCCCTGCTGGGAGGCTAGCTACTCGCGTCACGCCTGGGCGAAAAACAGTAATAGCTGGGTATATGTAATCAGGAGCAAACCCTATTTATAGCCCCATATAATAAGCTGCATCTGAGAGAAGATGAAAGGGAAGAAGATGAGTCAACAGGGTAAATGGGGCTGAACTTTCCCACTAGCAGGGAGCTCTCCCCAGCAGCATCGCTCTTCCAGCGGATAAAGGCTGACAGCCCCTTCCTACCCAGGACACATCCAGCTCCCACAGAGGCAGCCCTCGGTACACCCCTGGGGACAGAGGCTGGAGCTGGGCAGACCCAGCTACTAAATTATGGCCCTTTAGCTTCATCCTGCTCATCAGCTCCAGGCTTTCTCCTTCCTGGCAGTGGGGAGAGGCTGGGGGCCTCAGCACCCCCTCGCCAGCACTGCCCTGGCTGCCTCCTGTGCTCCGTGCCATCAGCAATGGTCCCGGGGGGATTCTCTGTGTCCCCAGACGTCCAACAAGGGCTCGCACCAGGAAAGGGAACATCTCTGCCCCAAGTGCAGCATAACCAAGCTTAGCTCCAGAGCAAAGCAACCCAGAGCTCAGCCCATGTGCTCCGGTGTGGGGAGGGTTAACCAGTGGCGCAGGTCCCCAGGGTCGTAGCCCCGGGGACCACTAGGTCCCCTCCCTGGCTGAGCAGGCTGGCAGCCCCTGCTGGCCCAGTGGCTCTGGCAGCCAGCGGCTCACGAAAGGCTATTTTTAGCCTCCTTGCTCAGCCTTTCATTTTAAAGCCACCCACGGGAAACATTTCCATTTTATCATGAAAACAACTCTGCTGCAAAAATAAATTATAAGGACATCAAAGCGCTAAAATAAAGGGGTAAAGAAAGGCCTCCTTACGGCAGGGAGCAGGGAGAGCGGAGGGGCGGCCCTGCTTCCTCCCAGTGGGTCGCATGCAAAGCGGCCTCCTAAAGCTCTTTCCGAACAAAATAACAATGGAGCAAAAGAGAAAAGCAAATTAAAATAGAAGAGGAGAGCTGCAGCGGTGAGCGGACGTGCCAGCAGCAACGCAGTGAGTCCTCACAGGGCAGCTGGCTCTCCTCCACCCAGGCTGGGGTGGGCTTTCCCCAGCCACCTCTGCCGGGATTTCATTGGGATGAGTTCCAGGGAAAGCCTGTCCGCATGTCACCCCTGCTCCATGTATGGGCTCTGGGTCCCAACATCTAATGAGGCTGTGGGACACCCCCCACCCACAAGGGTCCTCAGAGCCCCCAGCACCAGCCCTTGGCTCCCTGCACCTTTCCAGGTCACGAGGAAGCTGCTCTCGTTAATCTGATCCATCCCAGTACCTTTGCTAACCCGTGGCATTAGGAGCACAATGTTTCTGGGCTGTAAAAATAGCCATGGGCTTGCTGGGAATGGGACTGGGCTATGGCCAGCATCACCATCCCTCTGCTGTGCCAGCCGGCAGCACACGCTCCCTCCTTGCCTGGCAAAACTGGCAACACCCTGAGCGCGGGGTGATGCCGAGATCACCCTGATCTCTGTGTGGGCCCTCACACCTCGACCCCAGATCCTGGGGGGATGTCTTGGAGCCCATCTGTGCTCCTTCCCCATCCCTGAGACCTGAGGAGAAGCTTCTGCCCCACAAACAGCCATACCAATGCATGCCAAGCACAGGGGACAGGATGGGCAGCAGGGATGCCCTTGCTTCCTGAGCAATGGCCATGGGGAACAGAGCCTGTAAATGAGGGCAGGCAGGGCAGGGGACAAGCCAAGAGCCTGACCTCTGTTTGACATCATGGTGGGTGAAATCCAAACCTCAACCAACAGTGTCTATTACCTAATTAATAGATTATAATAGGCCTGAGGAAGTGAATATTTCCCAGCCCAGTAGTGAGGGCTCTTGCAGAGGGGAGGAGGCATCTGCCCGTGCCTCCACTCCAGTATTGACTTGTGCATGCAGCCCAGCTGGGCAGGAGCAATTCCTGGGTTTGTGCCGGTTTCAGCAATTCAAAGCCTTCAGCCCTCTGCAGAAACCTCATGGGACGAAATCCAGAGAGGAGTAAGGCACAGGGCAGCCCTTCTCCCCTGCCTGGGCTCCCACAGTGGCCACCACCACCCTCGCAGTGCCCAGGGCACAGCAGGGGGGAACAGGAAAAATTGGCTGTGATCTGCCAGCGTGCTGGGAAGAAGCCACAGAGAGGTCATTCCTCGGGCTGGTGACGCACAGAGCAAAACCCAAAGCCTCTTCCCTCTGGCTGAGCATGCTCATGACTCCTCCTGGAGTGGGGTCCCGTGCTCTGGGAACTGAGCAGGTTGCAGGGAGTACTTAATTTTGGTTGGCGAGGCATCCCCCTGTGCTGACACCACGGGAGGCAGCAGTGTCCCACACAGGGGTGACCCCAGCAACTGTGCCATCACCTCCCCACTGTGCAGCTCATCAGGGACGGAGCTGTGCTCGCTTCCCCTGGGGAACAACTTGAGTTGAACACTTAATGATTTTCCACGAAAAAGCCCTTCGCTGATGCTCCCCCTCCACAGCCATCTGGCGCTGGAGCACACCAATAGCTTTTCTAAGCGACTGACCTACCCCAGGGTCCTGGTGTCCCAGTCAGCCCAGCAGGGCTGAGCCACGCCGCCCCAGCAGCAGCTCTGGGTTACACCAGCTCCCGCTCCGGCAGCTGCCCCAGAGCATCCCCATGGGATGCATCACTGTTCCTCGGGCCTGCTTGGCAGCCCTGGTCCTGAGCGTGCTCCCTCACACCCCGCACCCAGAGGGTTTCCTCTTGGGGTCTGTCTGAGCAATCATCACCCCAACCACTGCCATCGGCTCTTTGCCAACCATGAAGACATGTTAACTGCTACAAGCCTGGGCATGGCCACCTACCGTAACCACCATGGATAAGAGTGGCAGTGTGCTGTCCCTGGGACACCCACAGCTTTGCCATCCCTCCGAGGGTCTGCTCCGTCCCCCTCTCTGGCAGCTGACACCGGCGTGTGATAGGGATTGCCAAGGATGTGCCCAGAGCAGGCAGCCACGCTGCTCGGGCTGCCTGGCATGGAGAGACACTGCACCACGATTTGGTTCCCCCCACATCCCGGGGACTCTTGGGGGCTGTGCACATGGCGAGGAGCAGCAGGGCTCGTGCACTGCCAAACCGCTCCTTGAGGCCGAGCGCCCAGCATGGCTGCATCCCACGATGGGTCCCCCCTACTCACCAGCAGCAGTTATGCCACAGCCCTGCTTTCAAGAGCCTCTCCACAAGCATAGCCAGCATCCTCCTTTTTTTTGTTAAGTGTTGCCAGTTTACCTAGATGGGAAGGGAGCGTTGAATTAGACTGGCTCCCTCCCTCCATCAGGGCTGGCACCCCACAAACTCCCTCCTCCTGTTAGGAATTAACTGCACTTGGTGGAAGGTCTCTCCTCAGCCCAATTTTTCAATTAAAGATATACCCCTAAGGAGAAAACCCCATGTGCCATATCATTAATGATGACATCAGCCTACATTCGCCCCAGTTGAGAAAGTTGGGGTGGCATGGGCAGCTGTCAGAGCGGTGTGTGTGGTTCAGCCTTGCAAAATGTCGTGGTCCATGGTGAGATGGGTGAGGCGATGCTGCGGCTCAGCCGGGCACGCCTGCACGGCTCTCCCAGAGCCCTCCCCTTCGGGATCACACCAAAGAGAAACTGCCTCTGGTGTAGTCTCCTCGCACTAAACACACTTGCTGTGAGCTTATTTTAAGAAGCTGGCATGGACAGACACACAGAGGCTTTCTTTGGAGCACCGACCTGCGCCAGCCACCCTGGGAGCCAGCCGGCCCTGTCATTAGCAGAGGTGCAGATTTCAGGGGTGTGGGTGGCTTTGTTTGCTTTGGATTTTGCACATGCACTTGCTTTCCTTGGTACTCGCCGCTGCAGCTCCAGCAGGGCACGATAGCCTGGGGTGGCTCAGCCAGCTACCCCCACAGTTCTGACCTCCCCGGCACCGCATTCCCCTTTGCTCCAATTTCAGATAATTTCAGGCTTTGCTGGCTAAAAATACTGACAAGCAATTAATCCCTTTCTGTAAGATGGGACTTTCCCCCCTCCCTGGAGAGCAGGTGGGGAGGCAAAGCCAAACCATGCCAAGTTACAAAATCCCCAGGGGGTGAGGAGGGGAGAAGGCGGCTGGCAAGGCAGTGCGTTTCTGCTTGAAAAGACAGGACTGAAGGTCGTCCCTTCTCAGGTCCACACATCCCCCATTGCTCAAACCCCCAGCTGAGCCCTTCTACCAGCTGAACCCCCATACCTGCACAGCCAAGGCTCAGCTCCACTGTTAATTTGGAAAACTTTGGAGAAAAACGATTCCCAGCGCCGCTGACATTGGGTTTCTGTGGCCCCTAGCACCTGGTCCCTTGGTGCCCTGCTATCGCAGGTTATTCAGTCCTGCCGAGGGCCAGTGCCACGAGCAGGACCATGCCTGGGTCCCAGGAGGGTGCGGATGAGAGCTGGGTGCTGTTATTAAGTGCCTGACCTCACAGGCAACATTTTAATTGCATTTGGCTCCAGGAAAGCTGCAGTGGGGCTGGAGCTGAGCAGGGCCAAGCCCAGTGTCCTCCCTAATGGAGAATATTCCTGTATCTGCACAGGAGCAGCCCCAGCAAACCTGCTGGCTGGTCATCCATCCACATCCTGCTCCAGCAGAAACTATGGATGTCCCATCCCCTCTGATGCACCTTGGAGGGCTTCCTTCAGTGTTTTGCAGCTCTGGGGAGTCCCTTGTCATGTGGTTGACCCTGGGGGTGTTTCCCAGGTCCCCCCTGGAGCATATGGAAACCCACTGGAATGGGTTGTCTTTGCAGCCGGGACAACCCATGCTGTTCCCATGGCAGGTACAGATTTCACACACACACACACACTCCACCCTGATGCCCAAACAAACGTTGCCATGCTTGTAGAAGCAGCTGGTTTTCTTATCCAGCTCCCTACGGTCACACCCCCGCACACGGTGGGTGCTAGCAGCACGGTGACACACCAGAGGCCTTTCAGTAGCCACGCGGTGATGCTCAGCATCAATCGGAGGCAGCGATTGCTGCCACCTCACTCAGCAGCATGGGGAGCTGGAGCCACCTCTGCTTCACCTCCACTGCCCGCTCTGCATCATGCAGTGGCATTTCCCAGCTCCAGGCTTCCCCTGGCTGCCCCAGGGCGCGCAGAGGAGCTGCAGCAGAAACACAGTCAAAGGAGAGGTCCTACAGCTGCTGCCAGGCTGGGGGTGCCACCACCTCGCACCCTCCCGCAGCCTTTGCAAGGGGGTTCCCAGGGTGCACCAACCTCTGAGCCACCGCCATAGGCAGCGGCCCACATTTCCAGTGCCAGGGTCCATGCTGGGGACACCAACAGCCCTTGGGGGGGGGGTGTGTCTCATGAGAGGCAGGGTGATAGAAGGTGACGCTTATCTCCTGCAGTCCTGGCCATGCACATTAGCTCCTGGGGGATTTTGTGTCTCATGCGATGGCCCCTTTGGGTCCCCAGCCTGAGCCCCAGGTGGAGCAGGCAAGAAAAGCAGGCGGACACACATCGCTACACCCACCCACCGCACCCCTCTGTCTGTACCTCCCTTGTTTGCAAACACAAGCAGATGCCCCCATGCAAGCCCCCCAGCCCTGCCCTGCCCGCCAGGGACAGCGGGCTGGCCTTGGCTGCCAGCGCAGGGCTCAGCACGGGGCCACGTCACGATTTATTGCCCGGTGCTGGAATGCAGCGGGTGTGCCTCCCTCCCACTGCCCTGGACTTCACCCCACCTTCCCTACCCTTCCCCAGCTCCTCCAGAGTGAGCTGACTGGCGTCCATGGCTCTATTTTAGCACCAGAGACCGGTTGTTTCCCTGTCACAGGTTCATGTTTTTATTTAACTCCCTTTCAGCTTCCCAAATTAGCATGGACAAGCTCCTGCTCTGTTTGCCTTGGAAGAAGATGTGTTGCCACAAATTATTTTTGATTCAAGTAAACAAAGCCTCTACCTCTCTTTTTTTTCCCCACTCCTCTTTGATGTCAATGGCTAATTTCAGTGCCCAGAGAAGCGAGTGCAAGGGTGCTGGCCAGGGCCCAGCACAGGGCACTGGGGACACCGTGGGCTCCCTGCCCTGCTGCAAAGCCAGCGCAGCTCCAGCCTTGCTGCAAAGGGCTGCTTGTGCCCCCGGTCCCCAAAACAGTCCCAGGCTGGTGGCTCAGCCCGACAGCAGCACCTAGAGCACCAGTTTCCAAAGCCGCTAACAGGCAGCACGGCAACTGGTGTGGTGCCAGGCTGCCCCAAATCCCTCCAGCCTGCTGCCGCCTGCTTATGCCAGGACAAGGGCCAGGCTCCCCACCGGCACGCTGCAGATCTCCGCATCGTTTCCCCCACCCAGTGTGCCACTGCGAAGATTTCCCAGTCCAGAGCAGCTGGGGAGCTGCAGGGGGGTGGGCAGCTGCCTCCACCAGCAGGCATCCCCCAGCCAGGCCAGAGGAAACCGCACGGGACCGGTGTGAAATGTGCCGGCTCGACATTGCTCCCCAGTGACGGGGACAGTTGGCCATGCTGTGAGGGGACAGCAGCCCATTCCCAGCACGTACATGTGGTTGCGAAAGCAGGGCTTTGTCCCAGTTCCGCTATTCCCAGTGGCTGAGCCAAGGGATTAACTGGTGCAGTAATTCCTCCTTAACCTGTGGGGAACAGCGCAGCTTCCCATTCCCACTTCCCAGCCGGTTGCTCACCCCTCTTTACTGACCCGCCCTGCCCTACCGCTCTCTCCTCGGAGGAAGGGTTTCTCCTGCTGCCTCCATCCCGAAGCTTCCTCTGTGTTTGTGGCTGGGAGGACGCACACCTCTGGGGGGGTGGCACTGGGGAGCAGACAAGCCTGCGGTGCAGGTATTAAATCAGGGGGTGCCAGCAGCCTGCCCTTGGCCATCACGGAGCACTGCAGGGGCTGCAGCAAGCCCTGGGTGGCGTGGCATGGCACGGCACAGAAGCACGGGCAGGGTGAGACCGGGTAGGATCCCCGCAGCGGCCCCTTGGGGCAAGGTCCTGGAGCCCTAACGATGCCGGGGGATTTATGGGTGACAAGTTGCACGAGGCCCCATGGCAATAAGGGCACATTGGCGAGGTGTTTATCCCAGACTATTTCCGAGACCTGTTTTGCAACAGGACAGAGCTGCCATATCCATCGGCCCACGATTACCTTGGGGGTACAGCCCTTTCCAGCAGGGTGAGCGCCTCGGCCTCGCAGCAGGGCCAAAGCAGGACTTTGCAGCCTGGTGCAGAGACCCCCCTGCAATGGCGCCAGCCCCCCTCAGGGGACGGTGACCCCACTGAACCCCATCCCCTACAACCCACCCTCTCTGCCTCCACAGACAGCCCTTCTCCTGACATCGATCCACCTAGACACACACGGCTATTTACAGCTGGGGCTGATGTTGATTTGGATCAAGTGGAAGATAACAAGGCTATTTTTAGGTTTATCTCAGCCTGTGAAGGGAAATAGGCTTTGCTGGCTCAGCCAGCTCTGCCCAACCCGCTGGGGCACGGCTGGGTGCTGGGACGAGTGACTCCCGTGGTGGGGACAGAGGAGGGATGCACCTCGGATGCACCGAGGGCACAGTGGATGCAGTAGGACAAGCCCCGACATGCCAGTCGGTCCCTGTTGTGCCACCCTGCCTGCCCGTCGGGTCTGCTCCTGCCACCTCTGTTGGGGCAGGCGCCGCACAGGGAGCCCACGGCTCCAGATTTGCAGGTCTCAAAAAAAAAAAGAAAAAAAAAATTGGAGCCCACCCGGGCTGTGATCCCTGAGCTTCTCCATCCCTCCTGGCAGCAGGGGCATCCATGGGGGCCCTGTCCCTCCTGGCATGTCCGTGCCCTCATCAGGACATGGTGCTGGCATCATGCATCCTTCTGCGGGAAGGAGGTTTCAAACCAAGAGGTCCAGCTTGGCAACGTTTGACTGCCAAAATGTTTGCTTTAATTACGAAGTCCCAAGCATCATCTAAAAATATCAGAAAACACTAACTCACCCCGTAATGAGACATTTAGCCAAACCAATGGCGCCAGGAGGCTTTTCCCATCGGGAAAACTCTTGGAGCCACCACGAGCTCCCCCAAAACACTCCAATGAAACCATGGCTTTGGACGGAGGGGAGACAGCTTTCCCATGGCTGTGTTTCCCCTTTGCTTCAGCTCCCTGTGAGAACCCCAGGAACAGGGGGGTCCCGGCAGGATGGGGTCTGGGAGAGGTGTGAGGATGCCTCAGGTCAGGCCAGGCGTGCCTGGACTCATCCCACAGGGGCCCAGCGCCTGTAATGCCATAATATCTTATATTTTCTTTTAGATTTCGTATTTCCTTTCTGATTATGCAGAGATGCTGATGTGACTGTGTTTTGCCACATCTAAAACTATTTCAGCAACAGCCAACTCCGATGGGCGACTTGTCCTGTACAGTGCCAGCCCCGTGGCCAAGATGCAGTAAAGCAGCAAGGTGTTGCGAGTAAAGTTTGAAACAGGAATTTCTGGGCAATTTTAACACCAAGTGGTCCTGGTCAGCCCAGCCTATGACAGCCAGATTACTTCACAAGCACTTGGACAGACTTTAATGGCCAAAATTTGGCCCCCCTGAAGACAGTGCTGCCAGGGCTGCAGCAGGGCAGGGGTCCAGTGCCAGCTCTTGGTTGTCCTTGGCTCCAGCACATCTGTGGCCATGGGTGGGCCAGCACAGGACCCATAACTATCTTTGGTCAGATTACTGAAAGGCACGGGGATTGTTAAGGATGGGAGGTGGTGTGGAGCCTGGAAATGGGGGACTGGCTCCCGCTGGTGACAAACTGCAGGGGGGACATACTGCAGCAAAAATAATGGTCCTGGAGAGCGACCCCCACCCCCTGATGATTAAATCTTAGACAAACCACTCCTGATTTCCCCAAAGGAGTTATGAAAACCTCATTGCTCCTAGCATCTGGGAGGGGAACAGGGAGGCCCTGCTCCCACCACCAGCCAGCCTTTGCCCCTCCAGGCATTAGGGGCTGGGATGCCGGCCATGGCCCTGGCACAGGGAGAGGTGCAAGAATGATGGGAGCAAGCTTTGGCCATGACCACGCTGTGGAGGAGTGCTGGTGTCACATACTGTCCCTGCCAGTGTCACATCTCATCCCTGCTGGCTGGGACATCAGGGCACGTCCCAGGAGAGCTCCTGGTTGTGATTCAGCTTTTGATTTACAGTAGCTCTTATCAAGAAAGCTTCCTGTGCTCTTCATAACGGTGAGAAAGCAGCTGGGACCGTACAAAGGTTTCTGCTGCTCCTCCAGTCCCTCCCAGTATTGCCGGCACTTCCCGCTACTACCTGTATCCCCACACTCGCCTCCCTAAGGGCTTGCCCTCCCTGGAGCGGGGCGATGCTCCCATCCCAGGGGTTGGCCACTGCGGTGGCTTTGCCCCCTTTCCCAGGGATTCCTTGGTTTCTTGGAGCAAAGTGAGCGACTCCAGCTGAACCCACCGGCACAGTCAACAACCTTCCAGGTTATAGGAGCGACCCACAACCCCGGTGCTGACACACCTGATTTGAAATACACAGTCCTGCCTGTGCATCTCAAGAGTAGGCAGGACCGTGCTGCCTGGGCACAACTCCTGCCAGCCCGCGGTGGCCTTTTGCTCACCAGCCTCCCTCAGTCAGCAGGGCGAGGTGTCAGCCTCCCTCTGCCTGTGCCTGACACAGGATCGCACCTGGGAAAGCAGGATCTGACCCCAAGCTGCTCATTTGGCAGGCACCTCGCTCGCTCAATTAAAGGCAAACCCACTGAGAGCAGCATCCCAGAGTTGCAGTGAATTCAGGTGACAAGCGTTCAGTTCCTAGTGTGCCCGGCTTGACAGCACGGTCACCTAGCTCTTGGGGGCCACGGGGGTGAATAACAGTCTGAAAAAGCAGAAGGATTTTTTGCAGGCAGCTGCTCTCTGCCTCATCTGACCCACTGCCTCCCACCCCAACCCTGGACACTTTTCATGAGCTCACTGCCTTTCACTGGTGGACCACTGATGTGTCAGGGGGCTGGAGATAGTGGTGGGAGAGCAATCCATCCCTGCAGTGCCCACCCAAAAGCGAGAGGCCGAGGAAAGCATCCACCCCAAACCACAGACCCTGCTGCCAGCCGTGCATGGGCTGCCCTTGGCAACTGGTGTTTATGCCACCAGCTCTGGGTGCCCAGCACATGGAGATGGGGAGAGGGCTGCCCTGCACCCCGCTGTCGGCAGAGCACCCTGCCCTGGGGTTGGCACACATGCCAATGCCACCATGAACAGCAGTGCTTCATCCCCCAACAGCCAGGACACTGGTGGCACTGGGCTCCTGGCAGCATTAGTGCCTCTCCCGTGTTTGTTTTTCTAAATGCTGCCTGTGCCCCAACACCCCCTGAGCCACGGACAGTGTGTCAGCCGCACACCTCATGCTCTGGCCCCCATCCTGGCTTTTGCAACTTTTCCCTGCCTTTCCCCTCTATGCATCGTGGGCGGCTTTGCCTCGGGAAGCGTGATGCCCAGGGCTGCCAGCTCTCCTGCCCCCCACGCATGCCTGGGCACAGACTGCCTGCAGCCCGGCTGCCCTGCACCCCAAGCCTGCTCCAGGAACCACAAGCAGAAACACAGCCAGACCAGGGGTACGTGCAGCCAGAACGCCTGTGATCAGGTAAACGTGGGTCTTGCTAGAAGACTGGTTAGAGCACGCAGCTCTGCACCTTGCTCCTGGCCCCAGCAGCACCCCAGGATCAACCAGGAGAGGAGCAAACTGGAACTGGGGAGCAGGAAGGTGGCAAAGTGGCAGTTTTTGGAGCAGAGAGGAGCTCACATCTCAGCCCTACCCAGCCAGGAGCCCGAAGCCCCACGGGCAGAGCTCACCTGGGGCCCTGCACACCAGTGGGATGAGCTCAGGCATCCCTTGCCCCCAGGACAAGGTCTGGGGTGGGGGTATCAGTACCCAAAGCCCAGGGCCCCTGTGTGGGCAGGGAATGGATCAGCGGGCTTGTTCCCTGGGCTGAACTATTACATAAGGGCAGGGACACGTGTGGGCTCCCGGACGAAACCGTAAATAAGGTTTGTGCCAGAATCCCAGCTCCAGAGCCAGTGGGACCCTGGAGCCTTGTTCGGGGAAAGCTGGGGCTGGGTGGGCAAGGGCTGCTGGGGGACATGGTGAGGTGGGCATGGGGAGCCCCTGGGGTGAGACACGGCACTTCAGGGAAGACTAGCCAAGGTTCGTGCCCCCTCTCAGCCTGTGCTATTTAAATCCCTCGCTTGTGAAAGCAAGACCCGAAACAAGCAAATAAATATTATCTGGAAACACAAAAGCCCTGACAAATCTCCCAAAAATTCTCTACGTGGGCTGCGCAGTGGTTGCACAACAGGAAGAAGCTGTTGATCCCATTTGCTCTGTGCCGGCGCCGCGTTAGCCTCCACCCAGAGCTGCCTGCTCAGGCTTCACACGTATCTAAACCCAAAGTCAGGCAGTGACATAATATTTCCAGGTAGCCCATGGCCAGGTGTCTCCCACTAACTGAACCCAGGTCAGCAGCTCTCAAGCACTGCAGGAGGATTTGCAGGAGCCCTCCCAGCCCCGGCGCTCTGTTTGCATGGCTGGGAAATGCTGGCAGGGGAGCAGGTGCCAAATAGAGATGCAGAGGGGAGAGGATGCGGTTGCACAGGCTCTCCTGAGCTGCATGGGATGGGAGGCCTGGTATCACTTCTCCAGGGGTATGGGGGCTTCATCCTGCATGCATCAGCCCTACCTCCTCCAGCACCCTTGGGGAACATCATGCATGCACCAACACTGCTCTTGGCAGTGGTACAACCGCTGTTTTTCTCCTTTCGCGTCCCTCAGATCATCCCCCCTCTGAACCTGAGCTCACTCTTTGTTGGCTGGTGACAGCATCCCCAGGAGCACGGAGGGGTTTGCTTTCAGTCCCAGCAGACCAAATTAAGGCTGTTGCAAAACAAGTTAATGATTTAACCCCTTTCAGGGATGACTTGCCCTTAAACTTCAAAGTCTGGACATCTTATGGAAGGAGAGAATTTGACCCCGAGAGCACTCAGCTCCAAACATGAGACAGGAATGCTGGGCTTTGCCCCTGGATGGATGACACATGGATCAGAGACGCACGGTGCACCCAGCTCCTGGGGAGACTGTGGCTGGACCCTGCCCAGGCATCAGCCCAAAGCAAGGAGCAAGACCCCAGTGGGATGCTGGTCTGTGCTGGGTGCAGGCTGGAGTGGGGGGGTGCAGCATCAGGGCTCTCCTCTGCTCCCCTCAGGGTGCTGCAGCATGTCCTCATGCTGGTCGCTTGCTGCCACCTGGTGCCACCTCACGACAAGTACTGGGGATCTGGAGTGTTGAAAGTGGGGAGGCCATGGGTGTCGAGGACGGGGACCCCACAGGTGCTTCTGCACCTGTGGGGTCCCCGTCTCTCCAAACAGGCCAGTGACCTCTCTCCTGCCTACGGGGTCAAAACTAGGTCTCCAAATATTTCCCAACCTCCTGGACACCACCAAGGGTTATTTCCCCTAAGGCAGGTGGCTGTTCCAGGCACGGGACCTGGAGGTGGCCCCCGTGATGTTCCAGAACAGCTTGGGAAAGGGGATGCAAAGCACCTAGAAACCAGCAGGGTGGTACATACCAAGAATTATTCATGTTACTCCAAATCAATTTTCTTTTGCAACAGGGGTAACAGGCCCCCGGAGGCAAAGAGAACAGCAGGGACTGTATTTCCTTGGTTGGGTTTTTGGCAAGTGAAATGGTGTCATTTCCAATGAAAGAATAAGGAATTTTGAGATTAACCCAACCTGCAAGGTGGCTGCAAAACATGTGGCAAAATTGTTCTTGCTCATTACCAGTGGTTCCCTGTAGGGGTGGAAGGAGATACGCTGCTTTCCACAGCTCCAGCAGTAGCTCACTAATTGAGCTAGAGGATGGGGACAGGGTGCTTAATGAATACACATCTGAGATCACCCCCAAGGGGTGGGTAGGATACAAATGAATTTAGCAAATAGACAAAAAAAAGGGGGAAACAAGAGAAGGGTGTAGTTCTGGAGAGACTCTGCTCTTAGGTATGAATAATCAGTTGTGCAAAGGCAGGCTAAAGAGCAAGACTGCAGGAAAGGGCAAATCATGGCCCGAGCAACATCATTTGGGGGGGTTGCTGTTGTTATTGTTACTATTTATTTATTTTCATAGAATCATAGAATGTTTTGTGTTGGAAGGGACCCCTAGAGGTCATCTAGTCCAACCCCCCCGCAGGAGCAGGGACACTGCTAACTAGATCAGGTTGCTCAGAGCCCCATCCAACCTGG